>NW_012101452.1:79557-81700 GCF_000951045.1 Mandrillus leucophaeus
AGATCTTATGTTTTAGTCTTTAATGTGTCTTGAGTTAATTTTTGTATAAGGTGTAAGGAAGGGGTCGAGTTTCAGTTTTCTGCATATGACCAACCAGCTTTCTCAACACCATTTATTAAATAGGGAATTCTTTCCCCATTGCTTTTTTTCAGTTTTGTCAAATATCAGATGGTAATTTTCACATTTAAATGAATTTGTCAATCTTTTCTAAGTTGTCATGTTTATTCACATAAATTTTATATTATTACCTTGTATTTTTAAGTATCTGTAGAATCTGAAATAATGTCACATTAACTCATTTTCAAAGTTGGTAATTTGTAGCTTTTTCTTTTCAAGCGCTAGTTTGGCTAGGTAGACTTTTGCTTTTATTGATCCTCTCAAAGTGTTTGGTATTGTTCAAATTTTCTATCATTTTTGTGTTTTATTAGTTCCATCTGTGATGTTTTAGTTCTCTTTGCCTATTATTTAAAAAATCTATAGTTGGCAGCTTATCAGCAACATAAATTGAATTCTCACAATTTTGGAAGCTGCACAGTTCAAGATCAAGGTCTCATCAGATTTGATGCCTGAAGAGGTACCACTTCATGATTCATCGATACATTCTTTTCCCCTGTGTCCTCACATGGCAGAAAGGCTAAAGAGGCTTGCTGGGGTTATTTCTATCAGAGCTTAAATCCATTTATGAAGGGTTGGCCCTCGTGAGCTAATTACATCCAAAAACGCCTATCTCTATGATTTGATTTTAGCGTATGAAAATTGCAAGAAGAAAAACATTCAAACCAATACAGATATTTATCATTTCCTGTCCTCTGCTTCCACTGAGTTTACTTTCTTCTTCTTCTTCTTTTTTAAGTTTCTTAAGGTAAAAGTCAAAATTATTTATTTGAGAGTCTTCTAATATAGACATTCGTACCGAAAATTTTTATTTAAGTGCTGTTGTAGATGCATTTTGCAATATCTAATGTGTTGCGTTTTCATTTGAAGTTAGTTCAAAATACTTTCTAATTTTCCTTTTTATTATTTTTTGAACCGACCCAGGGTTATTTGGAGGTATGTTACTTAATTTGCAATGGTTGAGTTGTTCCAGGTACATTTTTATTATTGATTTTTAATTTGATTGCTTGGGGTCAGGTAATGTGTTTTGTATGACTTGAAACCTTCTTGATCCTTTTATTAAGATATGATCTAGAATATAGTCTTTGAGTACTTCAAAAGAATGATGTTGTCTATCATATTCTTACTGATTTTCTGCCTCCTTATTCTACCACTTGAGTAAGGGGTTTAGAAATTTTAGACTATACTTGGGCATTTGTCCATTTCTTTTGCAGTTCTATTTTTGTATCATGTATTTTGAAGCATTTATGTTATTATGTACAGAAATGTTTAGGAATGTTATGTTTTCTTGATTAAGTGAACCCTTTGCCACTATAAAATGAGTTTGTTTATTGCCGGTAATAGTTTTGCTATGAAATGTACTTTGGTATTAATACAATCACTCTTCCTCAACCTTCTTTTGTCAAGTGGTAGTGTGGTATATCTTGTTTCATCTTTAACCAATTTTTGTCTTTATATTTAAAGTTTATTTAGTATAGGCATTATACAGATAGATCTTACTTTTATATCCATTCTGACAATTTGCCTTTGAACAGTGGTTTTTAGACTAGTTTAATTTATTATGTAATTATTGATATGATAAAAGTTGTCTGTCATCATGCTGTTTGATTTCTATTAGTCCCAGATCTTCTTTGTTTTGCTTTTGTTCTTTATCTGCTTCCTTCAGACTAGTTTAGTAATTTTTATGATTTAGTTTTATATGTGTATATATATATAGGTATAACTTTTTTAGTTATTGGTCTAGTTTTATATTTCTTTATGATTTAGTCATATCTTTTTGTGGTATAAGTTTATTTGGTTATTAGGTATAACTTTGCTTTGCTGTCTTAGTGGTTTTTTTAGGATTTGTAGTGTATGGATTTACCTCATCACAACCCACCTTCAAGTAATATTATATCATATCATAGATGGTATAAGAAATTACAATTGTATATTTTCATTTCTTCACTTCCAGCCAGATTCCAGCCTGGATCTGTGGGATTGTAGCTTTCATTAAGTTTAGAATATGTTTAATCAATTTTTCCTCAAA
>NW_012101452.1:82105-83772 GCF_000951045.1 Mandrillus leucophaeus
ATTTCTCTTCTTTCAAAAGCAAATAGGAGACCTATCACTGAATTCTTTTTCTCAGCAAGGAACATCCCTGAGAAAGAGAATGCGTCCCTGAGGGGAGGCCTCTAAAATGGCCACTTTGTGGGCGGCTGTCTTTTATGGTCATAGACAAAGGGATGAAATAAGTCCTGGTCTCCCATAGCGCTCCCAGGCTTATTAGGACAAGGGAATTCCCACCTAATAAATTTTGGTCAGACCAATTGTCTCCTCTCAAATGCTGTCTCCTGATAAGATATTATCAATGACAATGTGTACCCGAAACTTCATTAGCAATTTTAATTTCAGCCCGTCCTGTGATCTCACTCTACCTCCATTTGCTTTGTGATATTTTATTACCGTGTGAAGCATGTGATCTTTGTGACCCACACCCTATTTGTACACTCCCTCCCCTTTTGAAAATCGCTAAGAAGAACTTGCTGGTTTTACAGCTCAGGGAGCGTCATGGAACCTGCTGACATGTGATGCCTCCCCCAGACACCCAGCTTTAAAATTTCTCTCTTTGTACTCTTTCCCTTTATTTCTCAGACCAACTGACAGGGAAATAGAAAAGAACCCATGTGAATTATCAGGGGTGAGTTTCCCCCAGTAGTTCAGTGTATAAGTGATTGTTAAAATATGCAGCCCTTTATATCCCAAAAGTACTAATATATTTTATTTCTATCTCCTCCTTGAGACAGATTCAACTAGCCTATCAAAAAGCTTGGATGCAGTTCCTTCTTGTAAAAGAGCAAGGGAACTTAAAAAAGATCACTGTGAAAAACTTACAGCAGAAATTGAACAAATGAAAAACAAGTTTTGTGTACTAAAAAACGAACTATCAGAACCAAAAGAAATAAACTCACAGTTAGAGAATCAAACAGTTAAATTGGAACAAGAGCTCCGCAGTGTGAGGTATGACATCCTAGTTTTAAATGAATATTTCAACTATTTATACTAAAATTATGTAGGATACTTTTTGTAATAGCTGACTTACCTTCTGAGGTTTAACTGGAGAAAAAAATCTCTGTCTTGTAGAGTGTCAAATTCTTTTAAATAATACAAGTTCTTAAATGTGAATATTTCTGCTGGTAATTAAATGCATATTTATTTAAATCACAATTTTAATGGTTATATAGAAGGCCATAATTTAGAAATCCTTACTTAACTTAGTTAACAAATTAATTTTTTTGATTTTAAAATTTCTGTATTATAAGTGATGCAAGGCATAACTGCATGCAAATATTTTTCTACCTTTCTAATTATTGACTTAGAATAAATTCTTCAATATAAAAATATTTGGCTAAATTATAAGAAGTTTTTAAGAAGTTATTTGTTCATTGCTTCTAAATTATTCTCAAGAAAATTTATATTCATTTACAGCTCAACAGAGTGTGAAATGGCCATTCTTTTCTCCCCCAAAATCAATTTCTTTTAATTATACACGTTTCATGTGCATGGAATGTAGAGAAAATACAGAATAATTTATTAGTTTATTCAACATCTCTTGCTCTCCTACATAAATAAAATTAATTCAGAGGTCTATGTTAAATGCATATTATTTTTATTCTTTAAGTATTATATTCTGTCTTGTGATAAAAGAGATTTAAAATTTGTTGATAAAATATATAATAATCAACAAGATACATTTAAAG
>NW_012101452.1:88888-90348 GCF_000951045.1 Mandrillus leucophaeus
GATTCAATGGTTCTTCAACTGATACCTACTTATAAAAACTCTTTCATTGTATAAATGTACAAGTTATTCTTTAGTTTCAGAGGAACCATGTTATGCCATTTTGACTGCTAGCTAAAAGTTTATTTTGTTTTATTTAGGTTTCTCACACTCATGAAAATGAAAATATCTCCTACATGAAAATCGCATGTTGCAAAAGGAAATTGCCATGCTAACGCTGGAAATACCCAAACTAAAACGCCAACACCAGGAGAAGGAAAATAAATACTTTAAGGACATTAAGATTTTAAAAGCAAAGAATACTGAACTTCAAATGACTCTAAAACTGAAAGAGGAATTCCTCTAGCACTGCTGGGTTAGGGTCTCCCTGAGCCGGTCTCAGCAACTTTTCATGATAACATTAATATGTGTATGATTTTATAATCTCTATTTCCTTCACTTTAAGTTTCATGAAGGCAAGAATGACATCTATTTAGTTTTTTCTGTAGTGTTATTACATCTATTATTTTATCTGGACATAAAAGGCACACATGATTTATATAATACTGTAAAATAAAGTAAATTATGCAAAATTTTACTGATGTAGTCAATTAAATGATGTTAAAATATTTAAAAGAATTTTATAATGGAATAGAAAAATGTGTGTGTTAAAAATAAAAAGAACTGAAAATTCTGTATTTGGTATATAGGCAATTATATAGAAGAAAACAAAAACAAAACCACAGACTATGCACTAAAATGCTTGAAAAATACTTTATCACTTTTTCATTTATGAAGCTCAGTTTTGATAGACACAAAATTCTTGGCTGGCTTTTATAAGGTTCCAAGCTAAAAGCAGGAGGATCCCAATCCCTCTGGTTTGTAAGGTTTTTGCTGAGATATTAGCTGTTAGTCTGACAGGTTTTTTTTTTTTTTCTTTTTTTTTTTAATAGGTTACCTGATACTCTGTCTCACAGCTCTTAAAATTCTCTCCTTCACATTGACTTTTTTCAGACAAACAAGTGCTGGGGGAATTTGCCACTTCCAAACCAGCACTACAAGAAATGCTAAAGGGAGTTCTAAATTTTAAAACAAAAGCTTGCTATACAGCAAAATAGAACCTCCTTAAAGCAAAAAACTATCAGGGCCTATGAAACAATAACACAATGAAAAACATAAAATGTCTAATTAACAACAGGATTAATTAAATAGTACCTCACATCTTAACATTAACATTGAATGTAAATGGCCTAAATGCTCCAAGTAAAAGAATATAGAATGACAGAATGTGTAAAAATCCACCAACCACATATTCGCTGTCTTCAAGAGAGTCACCTAACACATAAGGACTCATTAAACTTAAGGTAAAAAGGTAGAAAATGATATTCCACAAAAATGAAAACTAAAAGCAAGCAGGAGTAGCTAGTCTTATATCAAACAAAACAAACCTTAAAGCTACAAAGCTTTGTTGCTGTACAGTCTGT
>NW_012101452.1:90672-93571 GCF_000951045.1 Mandrillus leucophaeus
CCCATCTCGGCCTCCCAAAGTGCTGGGATTACAGGCTTGAGCCACCACGCCCGGCCCCTCACTCACTCTTGGTACCTCCTTGGCCTCAGGGTCCACTCTGGCCATGCTTGAGCAACCCTTCAGCCTGCCACCGCACTATGAGCCCTCTCTGGGGCTGGCCAAGGCGAGTTGGCTCCCTCTGCTTGCAAGGAGCTGTGGAGGGAGAGGCACTGGCAGGAGTCGGGGCTGCAGGTGGCACTGGTGGGCTGGCGCAGGTTCTGGGTGGGTAGGGGCTCCATGTGCCCTGCATTTGGTGTGGCCGGCCGGTGCCTGCTGGGCTTGACTGGGGGTAATCTCCCTCTGGGCTGCCAGAGTTCCTGGGCTAGGTGCCACAATCCCGTGGTGAGTACCATTGAGAGGTAAAGCCAGCTGGGCTTCTGGGTCTAGTGGGGACCTGGAGAACTTTTCTGTCTAGCTAAAGGTTTGTAAATGCACTCTCTGTCTAGCTAAAGGTTTCTAAATTCACCAATCAGCACTCTGTGTCTAGCTAAAGGTTTCTAAATTCACCAATCAGCACTCTGTGTCTAGCTAAAGGTTTCTAAACTCACCAATCAGCACTCTGTGTCTAGCTAATCTGGTGGGGGACTTGGAGAACTTTTGCGTCTAGCTAAAGGATTATAAACACACCAATCAGCATTCTGTGTCTAGCTAAAGGATTGTAAATGTGCAAATCAACACTCTGTCAAAACGAATCAATCAACTCTCTGTAAAATGGACCAATCAGCTCTCTCTAAAATGGACCAATCAGCAGGATATGGGTGGGGACAGTTAAGGGAATAAAAGCAGGCCACCTGAGCTAACAGGGGCAACCCACTCAGGTTCCTTTCCATGCTGCGGAAGCTTTGTTCTTTCGCTCTTTGCAATAAATCTTGCTACTGGGCACTCTTTAGGTGCATGCCGTCTTCATGAGCTGTAATACTCAAGGTGAAGGTCTGCAGCTTCACTTCTGAAGCCAGTGAGATCACGAACCAACCGGGAAGAATGAACAACTCCAGACGTACCACCTTTATGAGCTATAACATTCACTGTGAAGGTGTGCAGCTTAACTCCTGAAGCCAGGGAGACCACGAACCCACCAGAAGGAATGAATAACTCCAGATGTGCTGCCTTTAAGAGATGTAACACTCACCGCAAAGGTCTGCAGCTTCACTCCTGAAGTCAGTGAGACCATGAACCCACCAGACGGAAGAAACTCCAGACACATCTGAACATCTGAAGGAACAAACTCCAGACACACCATCTTTAAGAACTGTAACACTCACTGCGAGGGTCTGTGGCTTCATTCTTGAAGTCAGCGAGACTAATAACCCACCAATTGTGGACACACTAACACCTGAGAACTCAGAAAAACAGCAACACAGTAATAATGGGGAACTTCAATACTTTACTGACAGCACTACACAAATCATCAAGACATAAAGTAAAGAAGAAGCTATGAATTTAAATTACACTCTAGAACAAATACACCTAACAGGCATTCACAGAACGTTCTTCTCCCAAACTGCAGAATATGCATTTTTCTCTTCAGTACATGGAAAATTCTTCAAGATATACCGTATAATAGGCCCCAAAAAAACAAGTCTCAATAAATTTAGAGAAATCAAAATCATATCAAGAATTTTCTCAGATCACAGTGAAATAAAACTGGAAATTACCTTCAAAAGGAACCCTTAAAACTCTAAAAATAAATGAAAATTCAACAATCTTCTTTTGATTAATGTTTGAGTTAAAAATTAAATCAAGATGGAAATTTAACAATTATTTAAAATGAACAATAATAATGACACAAATTATCCAAACATCTGGGATACTGCAAAAATGATGCTAAGAGAAAAGTTTATAGCATTAAATGCCTACACCAAAAAGTCTGAAAGAGCACAAATAGACAGCTAAGGTCACACTTCAAGAAACTAGAAAAACAAGAACAAAGCACACCCAAACAAAGCAGAAAGCAAGAAACAACAAAGGTAAGAGCAGAACTGAAGGACTTTGAAACAAAAAATGGAAAAGATAAATGAAACAAAAAGCTATTTTTTTGAAAAGATAAAATGGAGAGCTCATTTGAAGATTAGTCAAGAAAAGAAAAGAGAAAATCTAAATAAGCTCAGTTAGAAATAAAACTGGACATATTACAATCAATAACACAAAAATTATAAAAAATTATTTAAGGCTACTATGAGCACTTTTACATGTACAGACTAGGAAATCTAGAGAAAATTGACAGATCTTGGAAAACATACAACCCTCTTAAATCAGTAAGAAATAGAAACCATGAAGAACTCAATAACAAGCAGCAAGATGGAATTGGTAATAAAAAGAAAGTTGCCAACAACCAGAAAGGCTAAAACCAGAGGGATTCACAGCTGAATTCAATTAGACATTCAAAGAAGAATTGGTACTATTTCTACTAATACTATTCCAAAAAATAAAGAAAGAGGAAATGTTTACTAAACTATTCTATGCAGCCAGTATCATACTAATAGCAAAACCAGCAAAGGCTACAACAAAAACGGAAATCAACAGACCAACGTCCCTGATGAACATATATGCAAAACTTCTCAACAATATACAGCTAACTGAATTCAACAGTACATCAAAAAGATAATACATCATGACAAAGTAGGTTTTATCCTAGGGATGCAGGGACGGTTTAACATATGCAAGTCAATAAATGTGATACGTCTTATGAACAGAATTTTTTTTAAAGTATGATCATCTCAAAAATGCAGAAAAAGTATTTGATAAAATCCAGAATTATATTATGATAAATTTCCTCAACAAAATAGGCATAGAAGGCACTTACTTCAAACAAATAAAAGCCATTTATGACAAACCCACTGCCAACATCATACTAAATAAG
>NW_012101452.1:94814-97016 GCF_000951045.1 Mandrillus leucophaeus
CCAAATACAGCCAACTGATCTTTGACAAAGCACACAAGAACATAAAATGACACCCTATTCATCAAATGGTGCTTGAATAACTGTCAAGCCACATATGGAAGAATGAAACTAAATCTTCAGCTCTCACCTTATACAAAAATTAACTTCTGATGGATCAAATTCTGAAATCTGAGACTAGAAACCATATAAATTCTAGAAGATAACATCAGAAAACCTCTTCCAGACACTGGTGTAGAAAGAGAATTCATGGCTTAGATCACATATGCAAATAAAACAAAAATAAATCAATAAATGTGACCTAATCAAACGAAAAAGCTTCTGCGTAGCAAATAATAACAATCAGCCGAGTAAACAGACAACCCACAGAGACAAAAATGTGAATGCAAACTATGCATATCAGAAAGAATTAATATCCAATAACTACAAGCAACTCAGGCAAATTGGCCAGAAAAAAACAAAGAATCCCATCAAATGTGGGCAAAGGACATGAATAGAAAATTTTTTAAAGAAAATATACAAACAGCCAACAAACATGAAAAAATGCTGAACATCACTAATTATCAGAGAAATGAAAATTAGAACTACAGTGAGATACCCCCTTACTCCTGCATAAATGGCTATAATTAAAATGTCAAAAAAAAAAGATATTGGCATAGATGTGATCAAAATGGAACACTTTTGCACTGTTGGTGAGAACGTAAGTTAGTACAACCACTATGGAAAGCAGTATGGGTATTCCTTAAAGAACCAAAAGTAGAACTACCGTTCAATTTAGCAATCATACCTCTGGCTATCTACCACCCCACTCCCTTTAAAATAAAAGTCTTAAAAAAATAAGTCGTTTTATGAAAAAGACATATGAACAAGTATGCTTATAGCAGCACAATTCACAATTACAAAGATACAGAATTAACCTAAGTGCCCATCATCCAAGGAGCAGATAAAGAAAATGTGATATATATGCACCATGAAATATGACTCCCCCTGAAAATGGAGCAAAATGATGTCCTTTGCAGCAACTTAAATGGAGTTAGAGGAAATTATTCTAAGTGAAGAAACTCAATAATAAAAAGCAAATATTGTATGTTTTCACTTATCAGGGGGAGCTAAGCTATGAGAATGCAAATGCATAAGAATAACATTAACATAAGGGACTTATATTATTCTAATATCTAGAATCTACAAGGAACTCAAATCAGCAAGAAAAAGTGAATAATTCCATCAGAAAGTACGCAAAGTTCATGAATAGACAATTATCAAAAAATGATACACAGTCAAAAACATACGAAAAATACTAAACATCACTAATTTTAACTCAAGACAGAAGGTTGGGAGGGGGTGATAATTTAAAAAACATATTGGGTACAGTGTACACTGCTCAGGTGATGCGTGCACAAAAATGTAAGAAATCACCACTAAAAAACTTACCCATGAACCAAAAACCACCTGTACCCCAAAAATCATTGAAGTAAAAATAAAAATATTTAAATAAATATAAAAGGAATGGAAATATAACAATATATCAACAATATTTGTGGATGATTTTCCATGTATTTCAAATATTTAATAATGAGTATTTGTTATTTTATAGAACATATCCAAAGAAGCAATACATAATGAGTAAAATTTTTCATCCTCATGTAGATATAGAACTACATAAAAAATAGTTAATGCTACCCTGAGGAGACTTAGAAACACCTGTATTCTATTGAGATGACTGAGTCTCAAGAAACTTCAATTTTCTTTTGCTCTTTCTTAGTAATAAATGCATCCATCATATGGAAAGGTATCCCACGGTCTAGAAAGGAAAAGTCCATGACAAAGGTTGGAATCTTGTGTTTATTCACTAGCTGCCACAGGGAATGGGGCATTAAAGCAAATTAACAAGATAAAAATGTTTGTTACGGGATATTTTTGTCTATTTATTTTAAAGTTGCTTAGATTTAAACTTTGTATTTTTTGTTTTTCTTTTATTGACACATAATGTTTTACATATGTAGGGGATATATGTGAGTATTTATTGCATGCAGAGAATGTGTAATGGCCAAGTCAAGGTATATAGGATATCATTTTGAATATATATAATTTCTATGTGATGAGAACATTTCCATACCTCTCTTTCAGCTACTTTGTAATATAAAATATATTGTTAACACAAGTCACACTAGCCTTCCACTGGACATTAAAACTTACTTTTTTCTA
>NW_012101452.1:98558-99560 GCF_000951045.1 Mandrillus leucophaeus
GATTTTTGTGTGTTAATTATTTTTTTTAGATGGAGTCTTGCTCTTTCGCCCAGGCTGAAGTGCAATGGCGTGATCTCAGCTCACTGCAACCTCTGCCTTCTGGGTTCAAGCGATCCTCCTGCCTCTGTCTCCAGACTAGCTGGCACTACAGACGCATGCCACCACGGGCTAGTTTTTGCACTTTTAGTAGATACAGGGTCTCACCATGTTGTCCAGGCTGTTCTCGAACTCCTGGCCTCAGGAGAGTCACCTGCCTTGGCCTCCCAAAGGGCTGGGAATTCAGGCATGAACCACAGCACCTGGCCTTGTTTATGAGTTCTTACAGTCTTTTATTGGAGTCTTTTTTAGGTTTTTCTATATAAAAAATTATATCATCTGCAAAGTGGACAATTTAACTTCCTTTTGCAAGTCAATTTGGATGTCTGTTTTTGTTTTTGTTTTCTCTTGCCAGATTACTGATTAGGACTTTCATGTTCAATAAGATTTGTGAAAGTGAACATTCTTGTTTTGTTCGGTGTCTTAGAGAAAAAACTTTCAGCTTTTGTCCGTTCAGTATATTGTTAGCTTTGGGTTTGTCACATATGACCTTTACTATTTTACAGAATGATCTTTCTATGTCTAGTTTGTTGAGAGTTTTTAATATGAACAGATGTTAAATTTTATCAATTACTTTTTCTACATCTATTGACCTAGTTATATGGGTTTGTCCTTCATTCTACTGAGGCAAAGTATTCAGTGTATTGATATGTGTATGCAAGCATCCTTGAATTTTGGTATAAATTTCACTTGATCATGGTGCATTACATTTTGATGTGCTGTAGCATTTGGTTTGCTAACATTTTATTAAAGATTGTTGCATCTATGTTTATTACAGATATTGGCCCATAGTTTTGTGGTGTTGGTGGTGGATCCTTGTCTTGTTTGGTATTGTGTCCTCACAAAATAAGTTTGGAAGCATTCCTTTCTCTTATGTGTTTTTGAAATAGTTTGAGGAGGATTGGT
>NW_012101452.1:100097-102812 GCF_000951045.1 Mandrillus leucophaeus
TTTATATGAAATCTTTCTGCTTTCTGGTGTAGATGTTTATTGCTATTGCCTACCTGTTCTTAATGTGTTTGCTGTATAGTATAGATTTTGATATGTCGTGTTTTCATTTTCACTTCTTTCAATAGTTAAAAACATGTCCATCTTAAAAACCAAACACTGCATGTTCTCACTAATAGTGTGTGATAGATATACAGTTGTTGTTACCATGGTGATTGCCAGTGTCATGTAGAAGATTATACCTCGCTATTCTCTTGCTCAAAATGGAATTCTTGCAGGGAATCAGCAAAAAGGGAAAAGCAGAAAAGGTAGGAAATATAATGGTCACATTGAAAGTAAGTCATTAACAACATCCACAGGATATTGACCTTCATCTAGAAACAAAGTCAGATACAGAAGTGGATACTTTAGCATTGCATTATTTTCCAGAATACCAGTGACTGGTGGATTTTACAGTGGCTGCTACAGTTGTGTATCCAGTAACTGAAGTCTATTACTAGTTTATGAAGCCTACACAGGAAATGAGTATCAGCTTAGTCTGGTGCCTGCTTGTTTCGTCTTTTGCAATCAAAGTTCTATTTTCATTAACTACACACTATATTAAAGTAGAATATGGTGGTGAAAAATCTATTTGTGTCACCTTTGGATTTTTTTTCTTTGACAAAGCAATGGTAGTGTTGATTGTAACACAAAATTATCTGGAATTTGGACTTGAAACAGGATTTACAAATTTTTCAGATAGTGTGATGCAGTTTCTTGAAAAGCAAGGTTTAGAATCTCAGAGTCCTGTTTCAAAACTTACTTTCAAATTTTTCCTGGCTATTTTTTGTTCACTCATTGGGGCTTTCTGGACATTTCCTGGATTACAACTGACTCAAATGCTTCTGAATGCCCTGAATTTGACAACAGAAAAAATTACACAAACATTACTTCATATCAACTTCTTGGCACATTTATTTATGGTTTTGCTCTGGGTAAAACCAGTCACCAAAGACTACATTATGAACCCAAACTTGGGTGAAGAAAGTATCCCTTTAATGCCAGAAGCCACATTCGATACTCTGCGACTCTGGTTAATAATCCTGCTGTGTGCTTTGTGGTTGGCCATGATGTGTAGTCACCTGCAAGCTTATTTAAATTTAGCCCAAAAATGTGTGGATCAGATGAAGAAAGAAGCAGGATGAATAAGTACAGTTGAGCTACAGAAAATGGTGGCTTGAGTCTTTCATTATCTTTGTGTCATTGCACTGCAGTATGTGGTGCCTCTGGTAATGCTGTTTCACACCACTCTGCTTTTGAAAACACTAAGCAATCATTCCTGGGGTATTTATCCAGAATCTATCTCTACCTTACCAGTGGATAATAGTCTGCTCTACAATTTTGTTTACTCTGAATTACCGTCAGCTGAAGGGAAGATGAAAGTTACTGTTACACAAATAACAGTGACACTGAGCAGCTTAAAAATATTTTTACTCTTCTTCTTTTTTGAGGACTTCTGTCTTTTCTGACCTGGTGGATTGCTGCTTGCCTCTTTTCTACAAGCCTTTTTGGGCTTTTTTATCACCAATATCTGACTGTGGCATGAGTCTCAGTTAACAAAAAAAATATCAAAATCACACTTTAAATTCAAATATTTGTGTCCTTAAAGGGCTGATGAAAACCAGAAGAAAGTAAATACAATGGGAAAAAAATCAGAATATCTTGTATTAAATGTTTCCTTTGTAATCTCAGGGTGAATTAATGTTATAATATTTAAAATTACAAAATAGATTGTTAACTGTTACACTGTGGCATTGGAATTTTAACTCTCTGTATTTAGAGGGCTATCTACAAGGGTAATATTTCTGATTACCTTGGTTGACAGAAACCTCCAGCAGTCTTTGAAACATCTCAAATGACTCTAGTTATTGATTACTTTTAACGGTATTATGGTACTGTTCGTAGTCTTAGTGGCTGTCTATAGAACAATCTTCAAACTGAGCCATGCTTTAGGGGAGGGAAAGGGGCTAAAGTCTCTTCTGTTGATGATGTATTAGTTACTCTTGAAACAATAAAATCCAACAGAAAGGAAGAGATAGCTACTGTATATTACAGTAAAGAAAACTGCATAGTTATTTTAAATTTAATGGAGGTGAATATCGTTAATATCTACAACTACTTCTGCTTGAGAAGGAGGAAGAGTATTGTTTTAAAACATATTCTACCCAACTAGAGAGTTCTTTTAAAATGATTGGCCATATGAACATTTGTAATCTTGCCATTAGGCTTGGACCTGCCATATTTTATTTTATTCTATGATCCTAAATACTTCCTTTTAATAGTCTAAAAGTATTTATCAATACTGGGCAGACTTTAAAGAAATTACTTTGTAAACCTGCTGACTACCTGTATGTATTGTACATTTATTATATATTAAATATATAATATATTGAGATTATAAAAGATGGGAATATTGATTCCTTATAATATTTTAAGTTGCAGAATGTATGTTAAAAAGTGATTTGAATGAGATGATTTGTATCTAGAAATTTTATTTCCTTTTGGAATGAGATTAAAATACATTTTGAAAGTTCAAAAAAAGGTCCATCTTAACTATTAATTGATCCAGTGGTCATTGGGAGTATGTTATTTAATTTTCATGTATTGATATAATTTCCAAAGATCCTCTTGGTGTACATTTTTACTTGTATTTTATGGTGGTTTGAGTTATTTGCAATA
>NW_012101452.1:112592-114040 GCF_000951045.1 Mandrillus leucophaeus
TTCCTGAAAACCTGACAACCACATGGTTTCTACTGTTAACCTTAAGATTTTTCACCTTCAGTAATGTTGGCTTCAATTGAGGGCTAGCCATTTCCTGTCCAGAGATCACTATGTATTCTCCCATGCCCAGAGCTCCGGAAACAACTATGACTTGAGACATAGAGAATGACTTACCCACTTAGATAGAGAAGATAAAGGTTTCTTCCTCCTTCCCAGGAGATCTGGGACCTACATCACCACTGAGTTTATACTATAAAATAAAAAAAAAACACACTCATCCCACAGATATGAAAAGTATTAAAAAAAAAAAAAGTGTAAGGAAAACCTACCTCGGCCGGGCGCGGTGGCTCAAGCCTGTAATACCAGCACTTTGGGAAGGCGAGACAGGTGGATCACGAGGTCAGGAGATCGAGACCATCCTGGCGAACATGGTGAAACCCCGTCTCTACAAAAAAGGACAAAAAAAACTAGCCGGGACCAGGCACGGTGGCTCAAGCCTGTAATCCCAGCACTTTGGGAGGCCGAGACGGGTGGATCACGAGGTCAGGAGATCGAGACCATCCTGGCTAACAAGGTGAAACCCCGTCTCTACCAAAAAGAATACAAAAAACTAGCCGGGTGAGGTGGCGGGCGCCTGTAGTCCCAGCTACTCGAGAGGCTGAGGCAGGAGAATGGCGTAAACTCGGGAGGCGGAGTTTGCAGTGAGCTGAGATCCGGCCACTGCATTCCCGCCTGGGCAACAGAGCGAGACTCTGCCTCAAAAAAAAAAATAAAAAAAAATTCCTCTATGTAAATAGTATCACTGTTGATTCAATAATTTTAATAGTTTAACCATCACCAAAAGGAGTTATCTCAAAAATGCAAATTAGGCTAAACGTCCAAAAATTAGTCAGTGTAACACAGGATAAAAATAAAACAAAATACAAAAAACAATTTGATACACACAAGAACATTTAACAAAACCAACATCTATTTAAAGTAAAACCCAAAGCAGTCCAGAAATACAAGAAAACTTCCTAGACCTGCTAAAAGGCATCTATAAAGTGTGCAGCTAATGTCACATGTAATGGTTAAAACCTAGGTTTGGGAAAGTTATTTTTAAAAAAAGACAAGAATGGACTCCACCTGGGGATTGGAAACTTTACATATGACGTTATCATACAAATAAAAATTTCTAAGAAATTTTGAAAAACGCACTAGAACTAATAAATGAGTTCAGCAAGGTTGCATGATTTAACATCGGTACAATTTTTTTTTAAGATGGTTGACTAGGAGCATTTCAAGCCAGCTGCATCCATTTAGTACCATAATAGTATATAGACAATCATATATTCAGTACATTGTCCAAGAGAGAACACAAGAGATCAACAGAAAAGTGACAGGAAATGACAAAAACTAGAAAGGAAAAGAAAAACAGGCAGCCTGTGTGGCCAAGACTGGCTGGAAAA
>NW_012101452.1:114683-122512 GCF_000951045.1 Mandrillus leucophaeus
GGAGTTGGAGACTGGAGCTATTCCTATTCGGCCATCTTGCTCCGCCCCCCCCTTTTTTTTTTTTTTGAGACGGAGTCTCATTCTGTCTCTCAGGCTGGAGTACAGTGGCACAATCTCGACTCCCAGGTTCACGCCATTCTCCTGCCTCAGCCTCCTGAGTAGCTGGGACTACAGGAGCCCACCATCATGCCTGGCTAATTTTTTTTTTTTTTTTTGCATTTTTTTAGTAGAGATGGGGTTCCACCATGTTAGCTGGGATGGTCTCAATCTCCTGACCTCATGATCCACCCGCCTCAGCCTCCTAAACTGCTGGGATTACAGGTGTGAGCCACTGCACCAGGCCTATTATTATATAACTGGCCCCAAAACTGTCCATAAACAAAATCTCTGCAGCACTGTGATATGTTCATGATGGCCATAACGCCCATCCTGGAAAGTTGTGGGTTTACCGGAATGAAGGCAAGGAACACCTGGCCCACCCAGGGTGGAAAACCGCTTAAAGGTGTTCTTAAGCTACAAACAACAACATGAGCAATCTGTGCCATAAGGGCATGTTCCTGCTGCAGATAACTAGCCAGACCCAACCCTTTATTTCGGCCCATCCCTTCATTCCCCATAAGGGATACGTTTAGTTAATCAAATATCTATAGAGGCTGTGAGACCCCTGACTTCCCACTTCACACCTCTGTATTTCTGTGTGTGTGTCTTTAATTCGTCTAGTGATGCTGGGTTTAGGGTCTCCCTGACCAAACTGGTCTCAGGACAAAAGATCAATTTTCCCCTCAATTTTGGGCTATGATGAATGAAGTGGCTATGATCATTTACATATACATCTGGGTAGACATTTGTTCTGTTAGATTTCCAGTAAAAGTTATCTGATTTACTTCTTTATATACAGATCCTGCCTGCCTGCTTGCCTGTCTTCCTTCCTGCCCCTCCTTCTCCTCCTTCCCTCCTTTCTCTCCTTTTCTTCCTTTCTTTCTAATAGGATCTCACTCTGTTGCCCAGGCTGGAGTGTAGTGGCACAATCATAGCTCACTGGAGTCTCAACCTCCTGGCGTCTCGCCTCAGCCTCCTGAATAGCTAGCACTACACATGCACCCTGCCACGCCTAGCTAGATTTTTGTTTTTGTAGAGACGGAGTCTCCCAATTTTGCCTGTCTGGTCTCAAACTCCTGACCTCAAGAGATCCACCCACCTCAGTCTCCCAAAGTTCTGGGATTACAGGTGTGAGCCACCATGACCTGTCTATATGGATTTTATTTGTTTTAAAAAGTAGTTTTAGTCCCACAGCAACACTGAGAAGAAAGTACGGAGAATTCTCATCTAGCCTCTACCCCTCCCCCAACATGCCCAACCTCCATTATCAACATCCCCCACCAGAGTGGTGCATTTGTTACAACTGATAAACCTACACTGACACATCATCATCACCCAGAGTGCATGCTTTACACATGGTTTACACTAGGGTTCACTCTTGGTGTTGTACATGCCATGGATTCTGATAAATGGGCAGCGATATGTACCTACTATTACAAAATCATACAGAACAGTTCCACTGCCCTAAAACTCCCCTGTGATCTGACTATTCATGCCGCCTTCCTCACTAAACCCTGGCAATCACTGACTCTTTTACTGCTTCCATAGTTTTGCCTTTTCCAGGTTGTCATACTTGGAATCATACAGTGTGCAGCCTTATCAGATTGGCTTCCTTCACTTGGTATTATGCATTTAGGTTTCCTCTTTATGGATAATTTCTTTGCATCACTGAATAATATTCTATCATCTGGATGTAACACAATGTGTTTATCCCCTTACCTCCTGAAGGATATCTCAGTTGCCTCTAAGATTTGGTAATTCTTTCAAAAAGCTGCTGTAATCATCAATGTGCAAGTGTTTGTATGGACATAAGTTTTCAACTCATTCAAGTACATGCTAAAGAGATTACTACATCATATGGAAAGAGCGTGTAGTTTTATTAGAAACTGCCAAATCATCTTTCAAAATAGCTGTACCATTTTCATTCCCACCAGCAGCGAATGAGAGTTCCTGTTATTCTACATCCTCCCCGGCACCTGGTGTTGCCAGTGTTTAGAATTTTGGTGATTCTAATAGGTGTGTTATGGCATCTCACTGTTGTTTTAATTTACAATTCCTTAATGGGATATGATGTGGAGCATCTTCTCAATTGCTCACTTGCCACCTCTATATCTCCTTTGGTGTGGTACCTGTCCAAGTGTTTTGCCCATTTTTAAATCACAGTGTTTACTTTCTTATTGTTGAATTTTAAGAGTTCTTTGTCTATTTTGGACAAAGTCCTTTAGCCTCTCCAGCAACTGGGACTACAGGCTTCCACCACCATGCCCGGCTAATTTTTTGTATTTTTAGTAGAGACGGGGTTTCACTGTGTTAGCCAGGATGGTCTTGATTTCCTGACCTCATGATCTGCCGCCTCAGCCTCCCAAAGTGCTGGGATTACAGATGTGAGCCACCTCACCAGGCCTATTATTATTATAATTTATGTTCTAGGGTACCTGTGCACAATGTGCAGGTTTGTTACATAGGTATACATGTGCCACGTTGGTTTGCTGCATCCATCAGCTCGTCATTCACTTACTTATTTCTCCTAACGCTATTCCTCCCCCAGCCCTCACCCCCCAATAGGCCCCGGTGTGTAATGTTTCCCCTCCCTGTGTCCATGTGTTCTCATTGTTCAACTCCCACTTATGAGTGAGAGCATGCGGTGTTTGATTTTCTGTCCTTGTGATATTTTCCTGAGACTGATACTCTCCAGCTTCATTCACGTCCCTGCAAAGGACATGAACTCATCCTTTTTAATGGCTGCATAGTATTCCATGGTGTATATGTGCCACATTGTCTTTATCCCATCTATTATTAATGGACATTTGGGTTAATTATCAATTCTAATCCATTATATCATGCTGTTTTCTTGTCCTGCCTCAGCACCAATGACCTGAAGAGCCTTGTTGAAGGAAGACTCCATCTGATGACTCAGAGCAAGTATTTTTTAGTGTGTTATTGTTATTAGCAGAAAGACAGCCATAACACACATGGGGTGAGCTGAATATATTCTAGGCAAAAGAAGAAAATATTCAAATTCTCATGTTATTTTATCTAATTATTTTATCTCTTTTGGTGTGTGCCTTATAATGTGTGTATTGTATTAATAAAATTATATAAATATGTAGTTTACAAATAGTTGCCAATATTATTAGTGCATGTCCAAGTATTATGTTACTGGAAGTATGATCCTCAAAATATACCATTAAGCTCTTAAGTCAATAGTACCCTGACGCTTTTCCTGGTTCCATCGTGACAGCTGAGCAAAATTGTTCTGAGGGTGCAGACAGATGCTAAAGCACTCTCAGTTGTCGGTTCTGGCAGTAAGATAAATGTGTTTCTTTACTAACTTATGCACTTGGACAAAGATAACAATTTTAACTATAAAGTGTGTTTCTTATAACTCGTAGATATCAGGAGGTTGTAGAGCAATGTAATACAGTATAGTCATAATTGATGTTGACATATAATTGGGCCCACTTTTATCTCAAAAGAGGTGAGTAATTGTGGTACTTTTTCATTTTTTTGTGATGTAAGGCTAAATTGTTTGAGTCACTGGATTAAATAGATTTGATAGCACAATGGTGCCTACAATCCTGGCAAATAACATTAGTAGCTGCAAAATTGTTCAGTGACATCATGCAAGGTGTTCTGATGTCGTGTATTTCCTGAGACAACTTGAGGAAAATTATATTTTAAATTGGAGACCAAAATATTGTTCAAGGCATAATAGGGAATTCCTGTATTAAGAGGGATCTCAAAAAAAAAAAATCATGTTATGATCATTTTGTCGCAACTTTATAGTTTTCATAAAGTTATTGCAAGTAGTGTTTACTCTCTTGAAAAGTCAGTGATGGACATCAGAAATACGCTGATGCGTTGAAATGAATTTACATAAAGAATCTCTTAAAGGGAAACTAAACTGAGAAAGACCCAGGGCCATTTTTAGGTAGTATAGCTAAGAGGTTTTCGTAAGCACAACAATGCCCTCCAAAGATGTTTATGTTCTACTTCTCAGAAACTAGGAATATATTATATTTCATGGCAATGGGCATACAAAGTTACACATTGGATCAAGATTGCTAATCTTCTGATGAAAAACGGGGATATTATGAATTATAATGGTGAGTTCAGTGTAGTAATTAGGATCCAGAAATGTGAAAGAGATACAGAGAATGGAAAGTGTCAAAATGATGGCATCTTAGAAAGATTTTTTCAACTGTTTGCTTTGGTAATTTTCTCCATATTAGCTTAAAATTCTACCAAGTTCACATAAACTATACACATATAATTGGATAATTTTATACGTTAACAGCATCAATATAAAGTGAGAGAATATAAAACAAAAGTATAATGTCTAAAAAGGGAGACCCAGGTACAATTAGAGTATAGATAGTGTACATTTTATAAGGTCATAATTGTGGATGGCTTGGTGTGACAAATATTAATGCATGTATGTTTTAATAATAATAATTATTAAATTGTTACATACACAATTTGGTGTAGAAAATAATGTAGAGGCTGAATGATCAAGATGTCATATGAGATAGTCCAGGTTTATCAAGGGTAGGAGGATAATGTAAAAAATGAAGATGATTTGTGATGATATTGACTACTAAATAATAAACACTGATGATATGAAGTCTTTCTTTTCCAGATACACAAAATAGGTTTTCTCTTTGCCATTTGGAAGAACCCATTTTCCACTTATGTTACCATTAAAAGATCCCTTTTGTTTCCAAGCTGACTTTGGAGTCCACCAACACTTTCTTGGTTTTTGTTTTTTGTTTTTTTTTCCTCCACATCTTCACATTCTTTCTGAATAACAAGCCTAAGTCCCCATGACCTGATCACCTGCCACTTGGCCTTTATTCACCTAGTGATGCTTCTCATAGTAATGGATTTGTTTTCCCTAGATGTATTTTCCCTAGAAGTCATTTTTGGAATGACTTCAAATGTAAAGTGTAATTCTACCTGAGCAGAGTGACAAGGGGGCCTCTCCATCTGCACCTCCTGCCTCCTGAGCACTCTCCAGGCCATCACCATCAATCCTAGCACCTCCTGGTTGTCAAGTGTTAAGCATAAATCCATAAATTACATTATCCATGTTTTCTTCTTTTTTTGATTCCTCAATTTATTTTCCAGAAGTAACACGATCATGTATACAGTAGCTTACTTCAAGTGACACAGACCAGGCAACTGACAAATAAATACTGACAAGTAAATATTGCTCATTTTCCCAGATAATCTCTATAATCAAGGGACTGATTTTTATTCTGGCATTTTCACCGAATGTTTACTTTGTAGAAATTATGTTGCTCTCAATTGTGTGCATGGTGATACTCTTGTTTAACCATCAGAGGCGATCTCAGCACCTTCACAGCCCCAGCCTCTGCTCCAGTCCCTCTCCAGGGAACAGGGCCACCCATACCATCCTGCTGCTGGTGAGTTGCTTTGTGATCATGGGCTCAGTGGACATCATTATTTTATCTTCCTTAACCATGTAGTAGGTTTTTAACTCAGTTATCCCGGATATCCAAAGGCTCACGGTCCATCTTTAGGCTTATGTTTGTTCTTTGGTACAGATCAATTTGTCCTTTTGTACAAATCAATTGATAAAGGAATAATCAATGTTCTGCAAAAATAAATTCAAAGAGACATCATTTTTAATAAGATCATAACAGAAAAATAATGCTCTGAAAACAGAGATTTTTCCTTCATCAGTTAAATTATTGAAGTAGCACAGGATTTTCATGTGACTTAAGTACAATGTGTAAAATTGTAATTTCATATCTAAATACTTTTGAATTTCAGGCTACCAAGAATTATTTGGTTTCCTTAGTTCAAAGTCCACCAGGTATTGATATTCCCAAATCAAGTCTCTTACTCTTTAATTTTTATACTCTTTAATTTTTAACTGTATACACAAAAAGCATTTCTTTCTTCTTCAAGTGTACTCTTAAGAAGCTCTTATTTGTAACCAAAAAACTTAGTGTTTTCTTTTGAAAATATTTTAACTTAGCCTTTTTTTTTGACTAAGGTATTTTAGCTAAGTATCTAATTCTTGCTTTAATATTTTACTCACCTGTATTAGTATTCATTCTCTGTTTCTGGCTCTACAAAAGCTGTGGAATTTTTCTCTCATCTTTCAAAGTTATGTATTTATCTCTTGCCAATTTTTAGTGTTTTCCTCATTTTTGGTGTTATACAGATTATGATTTCTTTTATGTATTATTTATTTTTTTCTTTTGTGAACTCACAATTTCTGAATTTAAGGATTCATGTTTTCAATTGTAGAAACTTATAAATTACCAATTGTTTGACTATTGCTATATATATATTTTTTGAGACAGAATCTCACTCTGTTTCCAAGGCTGTGTGCAATGGCGCAATCTCCACTCACTACAAGCTCCACCTCCCAGGTTCATGCCATTCTCCTCCCTCAGCCTCCCCAGCAGCTGGGACTACAGGCGCCCGCCACCACGCCCTGCTAATTTTTTGTATTTTTAGTAGAGATGGGGTTTCACCGTGTTAGCCAGGATGGTCTCTATCTCCCAACCTCGTGATCCACCCACCTAAGCCTCTCAAAGTACTGGAATTACAGTCGTGAGCCACCTCGACCAACCAACTATTGCTATTCATTTTAAAATATATTTTACAGAAACAATTATATTTGTTTTGTTTCTCATTTTTCTACTTTTACTCTTCATGTATGTATAATTATACTTGTGTTTTCTATTACCTTTTCTCCTTTTACTCTATTGGACTATAATAATTATGTTCACTAATTTCTGTTCACTAATCTCATCAGCTTAAATAATACTTTAATTTTTAACTTATATGTTGAGTATTAAATTGATTTGTTTTATTTGTAATTATCCTCCAATTGGCTGAATATAATGTCTTAAGCTTGTAACTTCTTGTTCTTTCCATGTTATTTTTTACTTTGTTTTAATGTATTGAATTTCTTCTGACACTCATTCTAGTAACTTTTTTTCTCTGTGTGCAAGGTAAGTTATAATTTGATTCTCAGATTTGAGATCTGCCATAAGTTTAAGACTTTTTTTTCCCATATGCATTATGGGGAAGTCAGACAACCTGCATGGATTTGGCATCATTATAGTCACCCATATCGAAGGGCAGCACTTGCTCATTAGCATGATGAGTTGTTTCTGGATTGTTTCTTTATTTTAGTTATATACCTGAGAGATTATAATATTTTCCCCTCAACTCTATTCAGCATTTTAAGAATTCTTATGACTTTCTAAGAATTTTAGCTTTCTGCATTAATGTTTTTAATGTGTATTGTATTTTCTCAAAAAGCACAAATATCAATAGTGTACACACGAGGAAAACCATATATATATTCTGTTGTAGATGACAGCATCTGGTAACAAAACCCTAGTTAGTTCATTTATTTTATTTTTATTATACTTTATGTTCTAGGGTACATGTGCACAACGTACAGGTTTGTTACATATGTATACATGTGCAATGTTGGTACGCTGCACCCATTAACTCATCATTTACATTAGGTATATCTCCTAATGCTATCCCTCCCCCATCCCCACACCCCACAACAGATCCCAGTGTGTGATGTTCCCCTTCCTGTGTCCAAGTGTTCTCATTGTTCAGTTCCCACCTATGAATGAGAACATGTGGTGTTTGGTTTTCTCTTCTTGCAATAGTTTGCTGAGAGTGATGGTTTCCAGCTGCATCCATGTCCTTACAAAGGACATGAACTCATC
>NW_012101452.1:126689-126992 GCF_000951045.1 Mandrillus leucophaeus
ATGCTTCCAGTTTTTGCCCATTCAGTATGATATTGGCTGTGGGTTTGTCATAAATAGCTCTTATTATTTTGAGATACGTTCCCTCAATACCGAATATATTGAGAGATTTTGGCATGAAGGGCTGTTGAATTTTGTCAAAAGCCTTTTCTGCATCTATGGAGATAATCATGTGGTTCTTGTCTTTGGTTCTGTTTATATGGTGTATTACGTTTATTGATTTGTGTATGTTGAACCAGCCTTGCATCCCAGAGATGAAGCCCACTTGTTCATGGTGGATAAGCTTTTTGATGTGCTGCTGGATTT
>NW_012101452.1:129534-129870 GCF_000951045.1 Mandrillus leucophaeus
TATTGCATCTATTTGATTCTTCTCTCTTTTCTTCTTTATTAGTCTTGCTAGCCTTCTATCAATTTTGTTGATCTTTTCAGAAAACCAGATCCTAGATTCATTGATTTTTTTGGAGAGATTTTTGTGTCTCTATCTCCTTCAGTTCTGCTCTGATCTTAGTTATTTCTTGCCTTCTGCTTGCTTTTGAATGTGTTTGCTCTTGCTTCTCTAGTTCTTGTAATTGTGATGTTAGAGTGTCAATTTTAGATCTTTCCTGCTTTCCCTTGTGGGCAATTAGTGCTATAAATTTCCCTCTCCACATGGCTTTAAATGTGTCCTAGAGATTCTGGTATGTTG
>NW_012101453.1:0-9525 GCF_000951045.1 Mandrillus leucophaeus
CCGGATCTCAGCTCACTGCAAGCTCCGCCTCCCGGGTTCATGCCATTCTCCTGCCTCAGCCTCCCGAGTAGCTGGGACTACAGGCGGCCGCCACCGCACCCGGCTAGTTTTTTTGTATTTTTTAGTAGAGACGGGGTTTCACCATTTTAGCCAGGATGGTCTCGATCTCCTGACCTCATGATCCGCCCATCTCGGCCTCCCAAAGTGCTGGAATTACAGGCTTGAGCCACCGCGCCCGGCCGCAAAAGCCTTTAAAAGGTCCTCAAATTTTGTTGAATATCAGAGATTTCATACTGAAAAAATACAATGTAATTGTAATCACTGTTGAAGGATATTTAACAAAAGAATTAGGGTATATAATAATACCTTTACTGTATAAAAGCATTAGAAATAAAAACAGATACAATACTTTCATGTACATTACTGATCTTACTGTACACAGAAAAATTTAAGAGGGAAACCTTCCAACAGTTTCACAACTTTATTAATAACCGCTGCTGGATTTATTGATTTTTTTAAAATAGTATTTTGTGTCTCAGTCTCTTTCAATTCAGCTGTCAATTTTGTTGTTAATATTGTCTTCTGCTGTATTTGAGATTTCTTTGCTCTTCTCTAGTTTTTTTACTTGTAATATCAGGCTGTTTACGTGATTTTACCAACCTTTGGTTGTGAGCATTTAGCACTGTAAATTATTGTCTTGACACTGCTTTGGCTGTGTCCTATAGATTTGGGCATTTTGTGTTATATCTTTTTTATCATTAATTTCAAAATCTTATTTATTTTCTGACTTAGCAAGGTTATTCAATTTCCATTTAATTATATGGTTTTTAGTGAATTTCTTAGTCTTGATTTCTAATTTGCTTGTGCTGTGGACCAAGAGATTGCTACATCAGTTATTTTTCATTTGCTGAGTAGTGTTTTATTTCTGATTATGTGATTGATTTTACAGTATGTATCGTGATAAAAATGATATCGTTTTTACTGTTTTTGATAGAGAGTTCTGTAGATATCTGTCATGTTCTTTTGACACAGTGCTGGTTTCATGTTTTGAATATCTTTGTTAGTTTTTTGTCTCAATGATCTGTCTAATATTGTTAGTGAAGTGTTAAAGTTCCTCACTACTATTGTGTAAGAGCCTATGTCTCCTTTTTTTTTTTTTTTTTTTTTAATGGAGTCTGGCTCTTTTACCCAGGCTGGAGTACAATGGCACGATCTTGGCTCAGTGCAACCTCTGCCTCTTGGGTTCAAGCGATTCTCCTGCTTCAGCCTCTCGAGTAGCTGGGACTACAGGTGCGCGCCACCGCACCCAGGTAATTTTTGTATTTTTAGTAGATATGGGGTTTCACCATCTTGGCCAGGATGGTTTCAATCTCTTGACCTTGTGATCTGCCCGCCTCAGCCTCCCAAAGTGCTGAGATTACAGGCATGAGCCCCCGTGCCCAGCCAAGTGTATGTCTCTTGAAAATCTCTAAGAACTTGTGTTATAAATCTGGGTTCTTTTGTTTTGAGTGTGTATATATTTAGCATAGTTAGCCCTTTACTGTTCTGTAATTCCCTTTTTATCTTTTTATTATCTTTGTTTTAAAGTCTGTTTTGTCAGAAACAAGGATTGCAACTCTTGCTTTTTTCAGTCTTTTTATTTGCTTAGTAGGTTTTTTTCTATTTCTTTATTTTGAGTCTATGTGACATAAGTGTCCTGAAGGCAATATACCAGTGGGTCTTGACCCTTTATGCAGCTTGCCGCTTTGTCTCATTTGGGACATTCAGCCCATTTACATTTAAGGTTAGTGTTGATAAGTGTGGATTTGATTCTATCATTATTATCGTAGCTAGTTATTTTGCAGACTTCTTTATTGTGTAAACAAGTGGTTTTGTTTTTTGGTTGCTTTATAGTGTCACTGGTTTGTGTACTTCAGCGTGTTTTTGTAGTGGCTGGTAATGGTCTTTTTTTGTATTTAGTGCTTTCGTTAGTAGTTCTTGTAAGGCCAGCCTGGTGGTAACAAATTTCCTCAGCATCTGCTTGTCTTAATAGGATCTTATCTCTTTTCTATTTCTGAAGCTTGATTGGTTGGATATGACATTTTTCGTTAGAATTTTTTTAAGGAATGTTGAATATTGGCATCTAATATCTTGGCAAGTAGGATTTCTGCTGAAAGGTTCGTTGTTAGTCTGATGAGCCTCCCATTTGAAGCTATGTGTGGGGTCCCCAAATCTGTGCTGATTCAATCTGCTTCATTGTCAGCAAACAGGGTTGTCTGGTTTCCTAAGAGGCTCCTCGCGTCTACCATGTACCAGAAAGCAATGGTGAATATTTGTGGATTAAAATCTCAGGGCTTGACTTTTAAAAAGTGCAGCATTATGGTTATTCTGGATCAGCTGGGTCTGGTGTTGTCTTGCAGGGATCACAAACTCACATCTCTACCTACAGCCCAGGAGATGAAGGACATTGCATATCTATTAGAGCAGGTCACCATTAGCTAATCACACTTCTTGATTATGACCAGAAATGAAAGTGAGACTCAGAAAGAGAAGATAAAGTGCTTCAGAACAACATTGAAACTCTATGATTTTCCTGGAGAGCAGCTGTCATTTTTCTGTGCACTTGAACATGAATTAAAGTGAAGAATTTTACAAAGCAAAAGTTAATTCTAACCACATCCCTAAGGATTAGTTTTATAAGTAGTGATTCAACGTTAACTACCTTTTTCTGTATGTTTTTCAGTTTTTTTGCTCTTTTCAAAAATGAAAATTTTTATCTTATTATTTGGAAGTAATTTATTTTTTTATATTTTTATTTTATCTGTTTATTTTTTGAGACTTTTTTTTTAATTTTTTATCTGTTTATTATTTTAAGTTTTGCTTTTTCACCCAGGCTGGACTGCAGTAGTGTGATCTCGGCTCACTGCAGCCTCCACCTTCTGGTTTCAAGTGATTCTCCCACCTCAGCCTCCCGAGTAGCTGGGATTATAGGGGCCTGTGACCTCGCCTAGCTAATTTTTGTATTTTTAGTAGAGACAGGGTTTTATGATGTTGGCCAGGCTGGTCTTGAAATGCTGACCTTGTGATCCGTCTGCCTCAGCCTTCCAAAGTGCTGGGATTACAAGAATGAGCCACTGTGCCTGGCTTATTTTTAATTTTTATGGATACATAACAATTGTACATATATGCAGAGTACATGTAATATTTTGGTATGAGCATACAATGTGTAATAAAGCTTAGTAATTGGGATATTCATGAGCTCAAATATTTACTCCAAATTTTCTTCTTTAGCTATTTTGAAACATACAATGAATTATTGTCAACTGTTGACTCTATTGTGTTACCAAATCCTAGATCTCATTTTTTTTAACTGTATTTTTTTTGAGACAGTTTTACTCTCACCCAGGCTGGAGTGTAGTAGTATGATCTTGACTCATTGCAACCTGTACCTCCTGTATTTGAAAGATTCTCGTGCATCAGCCTTATGAGTAGGTGGGATTACAGGGACACACTACCATGCCAGCTAATTTTTGTATTTTTAGTAGAAACGGCATTTCACCATGTTGATGAGGCTGTTCTCAAACTCTTGGCCTCAAGTAATCCACCTGCCTCAGCTTCTCAGCATGAGCCACCATTCCTAGCCAACTGTATAATTCTTAATGCTTAATCAGTATTTTTGCTAGTAGTTGCCTTAACATTTCTAAGGAAAAGAAAAAGAGGCCAAAATATGAAGCAATGTAGATATCTTCTGTTTTTCTCTCCTAAATGTGTTTCCTAATACATAACAAAAGGAAGAATAGTCTATCTCAAATACATTATGGTAAATGAAAGAAACCAGATTAAAATATGGCCGAATGTACCATTGTATAGACAGAAAATGTTAATTATACAACAGGAGTGTAGTTTTTAAAAAAATTCATAAAAGGCAAATCAGTAGAGTCAGAGAGTAGATTCATGATCGTCTGTTGATGAAAGTGGAAATAGTTTATTCTTTTATGGTTTTATAATGATAAATATACTAGAAACATTGAATTAAGTGTGATATTATGCAAAGTTTAAAATAATGGCTTTTTAAAAATAAGCATTCCATAAGATCGCTAAATTAATTTCTGAGAAGCAATTCACAAAATCTGAAAACTAAATTAATTTCTTTTTGAAGAAATGTACTTGTATTAGACTTCTTGGTGTAGTTGGTATATTTAGGTCAACAAATCTGTATAACTTTCTACTTCTGTCATTAACTGTCTTTTTGTTTCATATGTTGGGATCTTTGTTAGGTGCATATATATTTACAATTGTTATGTCTTACTGATAGGTTTACATTTCTTCAATATATAATGTCCTCATTTATCACTTGTAACACTTTTGTCTTAATATTTATTTTGCTGAAGTATAGTCACCCCATCTCTTTTGGCTACTATTTGTATAAAGTATCTGTTGGAATTATTTTACTTAGGACCTAAAGAGAAAACTAATGAGAGTCTCTTGTAGATAACAAAGTTGGATTACATTTATGTTTTTTAAACCATTCTGTCAATGTTTGCATTGTAATTGTGCAGTTTATTTCTATTTAAAGTATTTACAACAGATGCAGTTCTATCATTTTGCTACTTATTTTTCTGTCGTATATCTTTTTTAAATTTAGTCTGTTTATTGACCTTTTTATTCTATTGATACTTTTCAAGTCCACAGTTTTCATTCCTTTTTAAATTCCTTTTTGACTTTTTAAAGTTATTGTTTTAGTGAATAAGGATTATAACTAATCTCATGAATGTATGACCATGTATAATAAATGAATACCACTTGAAATCTGGTTTTATTACAACAGTTCATTCCACACAGATTTGTTTCTGCAACTATATGTGTTTCCAGCTTATATAATTATGCATTGCCTGAAATTAACACAGATTTATAGCTACTTTTATGCATTAGTCTTCTGAATCATATATTAAAAGAATTTTAAAAGATGAAATCAGTTATGAAATAAAAACATTTTAATTTTTGTATATATTTACTTTTACTGATGTTATTTGTTCTTTTAATATGGCATTAAATTATTTTATAATGTGTCCTTTTATTTCAGCCAAAAAGATAGTCTTTACCATGTATTGCAGAGTGGATCTATTAGTGAGAAACTCTGTATAACTTTTAAAATATAGAAATGTGTTCATATCTCTTTTGAAGAACAGTTTGCTGAAAATAGACTTCTTTGTTGGCTTTTTAAAAATTTTATCACTTTAATGAAGTCATCCTGCTGTCTCATGACTTTTTTCTAGCAAGAAATTAGCTGTTAATTTTACTATGAAACCTTTGTATATGATGGGTCTTTTCTCTGTTACTATTTTTAAGATTTTTTTTTTTTTTTTTGTCTGTAACTTTTGAAAGTTTCATTGTAATGTGTCTGTGGTGGAGGTCTTTGAGTGTATACAATTTTGAGCTCAGTTATATTTTTGGATGTGTAGATTCATGAGTTTTATCATGTTTAGAACTTTTTCAGCGATTATTCCTTCAATTTTTTTTCTGATTATTTTACCATCTCCCTCTTCTTTCTGGATTTTCCATAATCCTTGTGATGGCATTGTGATGATTTGTCATTAGTATCTTAGGGCCTTCTAATTTTTCTTAATTCTCTTTCTCCTAGTCAGTCTAAATCATTAAAATTGAACAGACTAAACATTGCTAATTCTTTTTTTTTTTCTTTTTACTCATATCTGCTGTAGAGGCTTTCTGGTAAATTCTTTATTTCAGTGATTTTAATTTTTGACTTCAGAATTTTTTGTTTATTTTATAATTGCTATCTCTATTGGTAGTTTCTATTTGATGAGACATCATTTTCCCAAATTTTTTTCTCCTTGATTGTTTACTCTCTGTTTCAGCATATTTAACTCTGTTGATTTAAGGACTTCTTAATGCCTTTCAATGTCTAGGATATCTCTAGGACTGTTTCTTTTAATTTGTTCTCTTGTTAATGAGTGATTTTTTTTGCCTGCCTTATATTTTGCTGTTTTGAAAACTGTACATTCTGATATTATAATATGGTAACTTTGAAATCGTGTTTTTAATCCTTTGGGTTTTTGTCTCTCATGATTATTTATATTCATTTAATGAGTTTTCTTTTTTTTTTTTTTTGAGACGGAGTCTCGCTCTGTAGCCCGGGCTGGAGTGCAGTGGCCGGATCTCAGCTCACTGCAAGCTCCGCCTCCCGGGTTTACGCCATTCTCCTGCCTCAGCCTCCCGAGTAGCTGGGACTACAGGCGCCCGCCACCTCGCCCGGCTAGTTTTTTGTATTTTTTAGTAGAGACAGGGTTTCACGGTGTTCGTCAGGATGGTCTCGATCTCCTGACCTCGTGATCCGCCCGTCTCGGCCTCCCAAAGTGCTGGGATTACAGGCTTGAGCCACCGCGCCCGGCCGAGTTTTCAAAGGTATTTTTGTAAATATTGTATTCTTTGTTGTGTATGGAATGAAAGTCTGTTTCATTATCTTATAAACTAGTAATTTGACAGAGATTTTCTCAAATGCGTGCTTGCCCAATACTCTTAATTATAGCAGCTTGGCTTACAAACCAGGAAGATTAGATCTTTGCGTTTTTTCCCTGTTTGTGCTGAGTTTGAGTGTGTATTAGTTTGTTCTCATGCTGCTATAATGAAATGCCGGCGACTGGGTAATTCATCAAAGAAATAGGTTTAATTGACCCACAGTTCTGCATGAGTGGAGTGGCCTCAGGAAATTTACAATCATGGCAGAAAATGGAGGAGAAGCTAGTACCCTCTTCACAAGGTGGCAGGAGAGAGAGGGAGAGAACAGAAAAAACTACCATTTATAAAACCAGCAGATCTTGTGAGAGTTCACTCACTATCTTGAGAACAGCATGGGGGAAACCGCACCTATAATCCCATCACTTCTTTCCCTAAACACGTGGGGATTGTAATTCGAGATGAGATTTGGGTTGGGTCACAGAGCCAAACCATATTAGAGGGTAAAGCAATCATGACTGATAAGGTCTTCTTAGAGCTTTTCTGAACACTGATCTTACCCGTGCCTAGTCCTGAGCAGGCATATGGGCTTCTAGATTCTCAGAAATATGTGGACAGATTTCGGAAGCCTTATCCCCAGGCATTTTATTTTCCAGTCTTCCTATTCTACATGACTCTTGTATTTTCCAACTGATATTTTTCCCCCAGGTTTGACGTGTAGCTAATTTGCCTTTACATGTTTGTGCCAAATATTAGTTTATTGATTTTAAGTTATGGTTGTTCATTTTTAATATAGGTGTTTACTGCTATAAATTTATCTGAGCAGGTTTTTGCCTCATCTCATAAGTTTTGATATGTTGCTTTATTATTTATCTGAAAATATGATCCAATTATTTTATTTTGACATGATGGTTATTTAGGAGTGTGTTATTCAGTTTCCACAGATATGTAATTTTCTCAAATTTTCTGCAGACATTGACTTCAATTTCCTTTTAAGAGAGCACACTTTAGGGTGGGCGCGGTGGCTCACGTTTGTAATCCCAGCACTTTGGGAGGCCGAGTTGGGTGGGTCACCTGAGGTCACGAGTTCAAGACCAGCCTGGCTAACATGGTAAAACCCCGTTTCTACTAAAAATACAAAAAATTAGTCGGGCATGGTGGCATGTGTCTATAATTTCAGCTACTCAGGAGGCTGAGGCAGGAGAATCATTTGAACCTGGGAGGTGGAGTTGCAGTGAGCTGAGATTGCACCATTACACTCCAGCTTGGACAACAAGAGTGAAACTCCATCTCAAGTAGCTTATAGTCTAGCTGTTACCCTGAGATCATTGAGGAATTTTGAGACCATTGAGGAACATGTATGAATACTACAGGATACTCTGGAACCAATGGGGTTACATCAAGATAGCTAATATTATCTTCTGTTTCTTGTAAGTAAAAATATTGTTTGAGTTCTGTTTTGTTAACAAGAACTTAGACGAGACAACCTGCCTGGGCAAGGTTACCATGAAAGTGAGATCACACGTGACAAAGTTTAAAACCCATCTGTTCCTCACCTGCTGTTTTTCAGGAGTTAAAAGTTAAGTTTAGTTTTCCCTTGTTGGCTCCTTTTTAATAATCTTTACCCCTTGGCTATCCTGCTTCTAGAGGTGATATGACAATTATTGGCCTAAAGGGAGATGAGCTCTTGGCATCATTTCCTTATAACATATTGAGGGCCTCAACCTACATACAAAGATTCAGCTGAAAGACTCAGCTGGGTGAGTGTCTATTATTCATCTGCATAAACAGTGAGAGCTTAAGACTCAAGTGGGTGGTGGCATGACGCAGCATTTTCTCGGTGGAATGTTAGAATTCTCATAATCACACTGAATCACTGCTAAGAGCAGAACATTTTTCAAGATAAAATATAAATTTACTCTTATGAGGACATAAATTCAGAGATTTTTGGAAAGACTTTTGTATTTTCATGGTGTTAAGTATTTGAGTTGGGATTTAATGAATTAGCTATATTACACCTTATTTTATTCATTTATGTAAAATTTTATATTTTAAAACAAACATAAGCCAGTTAAGAGATTCTTTAGTTTTCTTTGTTCTTTTTAGTTTGGAGAATCATTAGCATGTTTATAATATTTTAGGATTGCTTAAAATTGTGTTATCTTTATATATTAGATGTTTGCAATACTTTATAATAATTATCAGAAACCATAAAGATCCTTTTGTTTTACTGTTTTATCAAATTTTTCATTATTTTTTTCTGACTACCACATAACTATCTAAAAATATCACATTTTGCTATTTATTAAATCTTTACAGAGTTAAAATCTTACCTGAATGGGGACTTGCAATATTCACATAATTTTAAGTACTGTCTTAAATTAATTCAGTTTCATTACTGTGTTTTATAAACAAACCAAACATAATATTGGTTTATATTTATTTAGGTGAGATTGCTTAGTAATAAGACTAATAATTTACAAAAACATTAAGGATATAGTATTTCCTTTTCAAAAAGGGTCTTCTCATATTGTATCCCTATCACTTCTAAGTTTATGATTTTTGTTCTTTCTTTCTCTTTCTTTCTTTCTCTTTCTTTCTTTCCTTCTCTCTCTCTTTCTTTCTTTCCTTTTTTCTTTCTTCTTTCTCCCTTCCTTCCTTCCTTCCTTCCTTCCTTCCTTCCTTCCTTCCTTCCTTCCTTTCTTCTCCCTTCCTTCCTTCCTTTCTTCCTTTCTTTCTTCTTTCTTCTTTTTTTTTTTTTTTTTTGAGAGAAAGTCTGTCTCATTTTGTCACCCAGGCTGGAGTGCAGTGGCATGGCGCTGGCTCACTACAACCTCCACCTCCATGACTGGATAATTCTTTTGTATTTTTAGTAGAGACTGGGTTTCACCATGTTGACCAGGCTTGTCTGGAAATTCTCACCTCAATGCTCTGCCTGCTTTGGCTTCCCAAACTGCTGGGATTACAGGAGTGAGCTACCATTCCCGGCCAAGTTTATAATCTAATTAAAATATATATTCATAAATATAACTAGTAAATGTCAAGTTAGTTGTTGAAATTGGTAAGTTAGCT
>NW_012101453.1:11425-13678 GCF_000951045.1 Mandrillus leucophaeus
CTTAAATGATTCATCTCCTTCATTCTCTTTAGGAACTAGGACTAATAGGCATGTGCCACAACACCCAGTTAATTTAAATTTTTAAAAAAGTGGACACAGGAACTCACTATTTTGACCAGGCTGGTCTTGAACTCCTGGCTTCAAGTATCGTTTTATTTCGGTTTCTAGAAGTGCTGGGATTGCAGCCATAAGTCACTTCACCGAGCCCAAAATAGAATATTATTCTATGCGTAACACCTCTTGGGTCCTTGTATATGGTTAATGTATTTTAAAACACTATCTTCTTTTATGATGTAAACCTGCAAAAGTTGTTATCAGTCTTAATGGTGTTATCTTCCCCACCATTGTGTGTGTGTGTGTGTGTGTGCGGGTGCGTGCATGGGGATGTGTGTGTATTGAAACTTGCACTATTTAGAAGGTAAATGAAGTATAATGAGAATATACTTGACCTGTATTGTCTGTCTCTGAGATTGCTCACAGTCTTTATTCTCAGCCCAAGGAATACCTGGTTGCTACATCTTATAGCAAGAGCTCACATGTACATCTCGATTTATATTTTTATATATTATTTAGGAAGCAATTTTCTTTTACATTCTGACCAGATCATAGGGCCTATATGCATTTTGTTCTGTTCTGTCTTCCTCAGGTCTATAACGCGTCATTTCATATTTTATGATAATTTTATGGTAGATGTGGCAGATTTACCAAATAAAAATACAGAAAACACACTTAAGCTTAAAATTAGAATAAACAGCAAAGAACTTTTTTGTATAGCTATGCAGTATTTGCATATCTGTGTGTAGTATGTGTAAGCACTTCTTTGAAGATATTTACACAAAATAATTATCCATTATTTACCTAAAATTCAAGTTGAACTAAATGCCTAGTTTGTGAAAATCACTGTTCTTTCCTCTAGACTCAGGACCAACATCCTCAAAATCCTCATTAGAGAAAAAAAAAAAAGAGATAATTTAACAGATAAACTCTTTTATAGTAGGTAGTAGTTAATTAAAAACTATGCAGCATGTATTAAAATATGTGACCTAGATACAACATTGGGCAAGCACAAAATACTGGAATTGTTATCTGTGTTTTTTTTTTTTTTTTTCTAGTTTTATTATTTGTTTCTGGGACATGACTTACAATACACACAGTAAATTTGTAAAAAGATTGCTATATATTTACTAAATAATTATTTATATATTAGTAGTTCAAGTACAACTATTGTTTTGTTGGTACTAAACTGTTATACTTTAAATGGAGAGATTATTATGCCTTTAATCTGACATAATACTGGAGCTTCTGGATCTAAATTGAAAGCAAAACCCAAGTATGTTGAAGGCACCAGTATATATTGGTGGCAATGGTCTGTTGTTTGGTTCTGGACATCGAGATAAATGTATACCTGTACCAGATTATGCATTGACAGATAAAACAACAATGACTATATCAACTACACAATTTCTATTTTGTAAACGCATCCACATCAGTTGGTATTAGAGCAGTGTTCTAACTTTGATGTGAATTTCTCAGTATAATCTAAAAATGTCAAATTATCTTCATTGTCTTACATATTTACTTTTATAGGTTGGTAGAATTGTGACCTTGAAATCATAATTTAACATTTTTATCTTAAAATTTGAGTCATTTGCTAATTTGTGTGTGTGTGTGTGTGTGTGTTATAAAGCTACATTTTTCTAAGCCCTGGATTAACTTAATTAGATACAATAACAGTGCCTATATTCAGGGACAGTAACACGAAAAAGTAATTGCAAAAGTATTCCATAAATGTATAAAGTATTCTGATACAGCGATATTCTCTTTATGATATAGCAAATTATCTTCAGTATTAAAGACCTTAGTATTTTTCCAAGGCATGGAAGGATATCTCTGTAATAATTGAATTCTCAACAAAGATCATCATGTTATCATTTTAATGCAAATTTTCATGTTAAAAGGCAGAGAATGGTAGCGTAGGCTGTCTCTTATACACATCTAGATGTGTATAAGAGACAGGTTCTAGCTCTGTCACAGGCTGGAGTGCAGTGGCATGATCTCAACTCACTGCAACCTTTGCCTCCCAGGTTCAAATGATTCTCCTGCCTCAGCATCCCAAGTACAGTAGTCTGTACACGTGCTACCATTCCTGGCTGATATTTGTATTTTTAGTAGAGACAGGGTATCCTCATGTTGGCCAGGCTGGCCTTGAACTCCTGACCTCGAATGATCTGCCCACCTCAGCCTTCCAGAGTA
>NW_012101453.1:14552-17564 GCF_000951045.1 Mandrillus leucophaeus
ATCCACCGTTCTCACCTGCCATTTCTTCTGCTTTTTATGTTTCTCAGGTTTTTTTTTAAGGGGTAATCTCATCTTGTACACTATAGCTTCTTCCAATGTGACCCTGAGCAATCTTCCGCATATCAGTAAATACTGTTGGCTTTTCCATCATCAGAAGACTGTTTCTTACCCTGTCATTATCCAGAGAAGTTTTGCTTATAAAAATAATGCTGCTTTCAAGTGCATACATGGTGGTTCTTTTGTTCAGGCACCAGATGAAATTCCGGTACTTTCACAGCACCAGCCTCTCCCCAAGACCTTCCCCAGAGAAAAGTGCCACTCAGACCATCTTGCTCCTAGTGAGTTTCTTTGTGGTCATCTACTGGGTTGATTTCATCATCCCATTGACCCCAGCCTTGCTATGGGCGTATGACCCTGTTGTCCTGGGTGTCCAGAGGCTTGTGGGCAATGTATATGCCACTGTCGGTCCTTTTGTGCTACTCAGATCTGATGAAAACATCATCAGTGTGATGAAAACTGTGAGACAGAAAGTTAACTAGTTATTTTTATTAAAAACAGATTATTCTCTCACCACTTAAATTATTTAAGTAGTACAGAACTTGCCATCTAACTTAACTTAAATATATGGACTTACAGTTTCAATATGTCTAAATAGTTTTGAAATTAATGCTGCCAGTTCTCTCATGTTGAGTTTAATATACATGATAGATATTGCCATATGTTTACAAGTGTCTCTTTTTCATTTCTTTTTGAAGTTTAATATTAAGAATATCTGGTAATAAAATCGCTTTGTCTTCATATTTTTTAGAATGTTTTATTTTTATCCTTATCTATTAACGATATTTGACTAAGTATTCTTATACTTGATATTTAGTTCTCTTTGTTCTGGGTTCTATCAAGGCTGTGTAGATGGTACCTACAAATTTGTGGCTTACCTCTCTTTTTTATCTCCCTAATTTTAATATTTTTTCTTTTTTTTTAAATTTTATCTTTTTTGAGACATAGTTTTGCTCTGTCTAGAGTGCAGTGGTGCGATCTCTGCTTACTGTAACCTCCACCTCCCAGGTTCAAGCGATTCTCCTGCCTCAACCTCCTGAGGAGCTGGGATTACAGGCACAGGCCACTGTGCCCGGCTAATTTTGTATTTTTAGTAGAGACGGGGTTTCACCATCTTGGCCAGGCTGGTCTCAAACTCCTGACCTCATGATCCACCCTCCTTGGCCTCCCAAAGTGCTGGGATTACAGGTGTGAGTCACCGCACCTGGTCTTAATCAGTAAAGTGCATTCATTCCTCTCTGTTCTATAGATAATAATCCATTGATTATAGATTCAAATGTGCAAAATACAACTGGAAAACTTGCAGAAGTCACCGTGGGGTTATTTTTGGACAAAGAATAGGCAGTTGTTGATGTAAGGAAAAGAGAAAACAAGAAACTAACAAATTCAAATATATTAAAATTAGAGTTAAAAGACAAAAAAACTGACACAAATCTGCAATACATACAATATTTAAAAATTAATGCTCACAATGAAATAAATGAATAATTTTTCAAATATGAAAGAGGATTCATCTCCTTGGTAATAGAATGCTGAAAAAAATCATATAGATAATATTTAACATTTATTACAAAGTGAAAGATTAGTCAGAGAATTCCAAGTGTTGATAACCACAGCTAACAAATAATTATGCATGAATAAAGGAAGAGCCTGTGGATACCCTTTATTGCTACTTAATGTGATTTGGAATTTACCAGAATCCACAGTCTAGTCATTTTTCTATACTGTCCAGAACATTTATTGTGCATTTACATTTGGAGACTGAAGAAAATGATAGGAGCATTATTTCTTTCCAAGAGCAAAATCTTAACTTGAAAGAGCCCATTGAAGTGGACAAGTGGATAGTGCATAGCCTTAGACACTACTGTGTAAAACAAATTGAGGCAAGGACGCCACCAATAAACATTTTCATTTTAATTTGATTAATATTCATATCAAGTAATACATGTTTAAGGTGGTGAATTATCATGGTTACCCTGATTTGATCATTACACAATGTATGCATGTATGGAAATTTTACATTGTATGCCATAAATATGTAAATTACTATTTGTCAATCAAAAATAAAACTGAAAAAAGATACCAAACAAAAATAAAAATGAGAGAATTATATAGCAGGATGAAAGTAATAAATTAAACCTGATTGAATGTTGGAACCTCAAGCTACCACTTTTTCTTCCCTCACCCTCTACATTTCACATTCTTTGACTATCCTTAGGAAGTACAGTTGCCTTTCCTTGGAATCATTAGTAAAGATTAATGAGCTGCTCACTTGGCTGCTTAAGCATGTATGTTATAACACCCAAAGAATAATGAAAACACTGTTCAAAATTTATGGCATGAAGGAAAATAATGAGCTTGAATTATTTTTAATTAACTTATTGTTGAAGCCCTGTTTCTTCTGTCTTCCGTATGTGAGGTAAAAATTTTAGGAATTTATTAGTATTAAAAGTATCAGTTAAGGAGGAAGAAAATAGAGACCTCTGTGCACTTGAATGATAACTCACACATATTTCTGGCTTAGAATGTAAGGAGATGGAAGTGGAATAATGTTTTTATTTTAGGCAGGAGCCTCTCAGAATAAATGCAATGGGTTAATAAGGCAAGAGAGCCTCAGGAAGCTACTTTCTTCTCCCTTTCCTCAGAATGGGCTCTGACTCATCAGGCCTTCTTCCGTCACATGCCCCCTCTTTGCAGTTGATGTCACAAAGCTCTGCTGACACTCTCTGTGACAGAGCTGTTTGGAACTCACCTTGTGTCCCCATTCTGAGCTGCTAGCTTCCATCTCTCCACCTGGGAAGCAGCTCCTATGGCCGATCCCCAAGTGCAGGGTGCCCTTGGCTTCTGTCCCCGCTGACAACCCCAGACAGAGGAGACAGAAATCTTGAGGTGGGATTTGAGCTTCTTCCAGAGTGAGTCTGTCCCATAAGGGCTACACCTCAGCCTAGAGGATGT
>NW_012101453.1:17614-24242 GCF_000951045.1 Mandrillus leucophaeus
GTACCTCAAAATAATAAGAGCTATTTATGACAAACCTACAGCCAATATCATACTGAATGGGCAAAAACTAGATATTGCCATTTGTTTACAAGTGTCTCTTTTTGATTTCTTTTTGACGTTTAATATTATGAATATCTGGTAATAAAATCTCTTTGTCTTCATATTTTTGAGAATGTTTTATGTTTATCCTTATCTATTAACGATATTTGACTAAGTATTCTTATATTTCATATTTAGTTCTCTTTGTTCTGGGTTCTATCAAGGCTGTGTGGATGGTACCTACAAATTTGTGGCTTACCTCTCTTTTTTGTCTCCCTAATTTTAATATTTTTCTTTTTTAAAAAATTTTATTTATCTTTTTTGAGACGTAGTTTTGCTCTGTCTAGAGTGCAGTGGCGTGATCTCTGCTTACTGTAACCTCCACCTCCCAGGTTCAAGCGATTACCCTGCCTCAGCCTCCTGAGGAGCTGGGATTACAGGCACAAGCCATAGTGCCCTGCTAATTTTGTATTTTTAGTAGAGACGGGGTTTCACCATCTTGGCCAGGCTGGTCTCAAACTCCTGACCTCATGATCCACCGTCCTTGGCCTCCCAAAGTGCTGGGATTACAGGTGTGAGTCATCGCACCTGGTCTTAATCAGTAAAGTGCATTCATTCCTCTCTGTTCTACAGATAATAATCCATTGATTATAGATTCAAATGTGCAAAATACAACTGGAAAACTTGCAGAAGTCACTGTGGGGTTATTTTTGGACAAAGAATAGGCAGTTGTTGATGTAAGGAAAAGAGAAAACAAGAAACTAACAAATTCAAATATATTAAAATTAGAGTTAAAAGACAAAAAAACTGACACAAATCTGCAATACATACAATATTTAAAAATTAATGCTCACAGTAAAAATAAATGAATAAATAATTTTCCTATATGAAAGAAGATTCATCTCCTTGGTAATAGAATACTCAAAAAATCATATAGATAATATTTAACATTTCATACAAAGTGAAAGATTAGTCAGAGAATTCCAAGTGTTGCTGACCACAGCTAACAAATAATTGTGCATAAATAAAGGAAGAGCCTGTGGATACCCTTTATTACTATTTAATGTGATTTGGAATTTACCAGAATCCACAGTCTAGTCATTTTTCTGTACTGTCCAGAACATTTATTGTGCATTTACATTTGGAGACTGAAGAAAATGATAGGAGCATTATTTCTTTCCAAGAGCAAAATCTTAACTTGAAAGAGCCCACTGAAGTGGACAAGTGGATAGTGCATAGCCTTAGACACTACTGTGTAAAACAAATTGAGGCAAGGATGCCACCAATAAACATTTTCATTTAATTTGATTAATATTTGTATCAAGTAATACATGTTTCAGGTGGTGAATATTATGGTTACCCTGATTTGATCATTACACAATGTATGCATGTACGGAAATTTTACATTGTATACCATAAATATGTAAATTACTATTTGTCAATCAAAAATAAAACTGAAAAAAGATACCAAACAAAAATAAAAATAAAAGAATTATATAGCAGGATGAAAGTAATAAATTAAACCTGATTGAATGTTGGAACCTCAAGCTACCACCTTGTCTTCCCTCACCCTCTACATTTCACATTCTTTGACTATCCTTAGGAAGTACAGTTGCCTTTCCTTGGAATCATTAGTAAAGATTCATGAGCTGCTCACTTGGCTGCTTAAGCATGTATGTTATAACACCCAAAGAATAATGAAAACGCTGTTCAAAATTTATGGCATGAAGGAAAATAATGAGCTTGAATTATTTTTAATTAACTTATTGTTGAAGTCCTGTTTCTTCTGTCTCCTGTATGTGAGGTAAAAATTTTGGGAATTTATTAGTATTAAAAGTATCATTTAATGAGGAAGAAAATAGAGACCTCTGTGCACTTGAATGACAACTCACATGTATTTCTGGCTTAGAATGTAAGGAGATGGAAGTGGAATAATGTTTTTATTTTAGGCAGGAGCCTCTCAGAATAAATGCAATGGGTTAATAAGGCAAGAGAGCCTCAGGAGGCTACTTTCTTCTCCCTTCCCTCAGAATGGGCTGTGACTCATTAGGCCTTCTTCCATCACATGCCCCTTCTTTGCAATTGATGTCACAAAGCTCTGCTGACACTCTCTGTGACAGAGCTGTTTGGAACTCACCTTCTGTCCCCATCCTGAGCTGCTAACTCCCATCTCTCCACCCTGGAAGCAGCTCCTATGACTGATCCCCAAGTGCAGGGTGCCCTTGGCTTCTGTCCTCGCTGACAGCCCCAGACAGAGGAGACAGAAATCTTGAGGTGGGACTTGAGCTTCTTCCAAAGTGAGTCTGTCCCATAAGGGCTACAGCTCAGCCTAGAGGATGTGCCCAAAATGCCTGTCACCAAATGTTCAAAGACCCCATGAGGTACATCCTGTAGACTGAGGTGAAGCCCTTTTAGCCCAGACTTTCTTCTTGAAGGTATTTACCATAGTCCATGACACATAATAGTGCTCAATAAATAGCATGTTTTCTCTTTTCCTGCCAGGGAGTCACAAAATAACGGCTACAGGGAGAAAGTGTAAAAGAGAGAGAGGCAAAAGTGTATTACTGAAGTGAGGGTTAGGAATGTTTGTGCATGAGGCTGATGTGAGTGAAGATCTGAAAAAGAGATTATGAATTGTTCTGGATTAGTTCTACCATTTCACCATGAGAGCATCTTCTATAATCTCTAGCAAAAATGACTGCTTTGCTTGAAAGCTTTTCCCCAGAAGGCACTGGTGTGTTATTTCTTTATCAGCGTAAAAAAATTAGGCCAGTGATGGTGGCCCATACCTATAATTATTTTGGGAGGTGAAGGCAGGTCGATCGCTTGAGCTCAGGAATTCAAGACTAGCCTGGGCAAGACAGTGATACCCCATCTCTAGAAAAAACAAAAACAAAAATTAGTCAGGTGTGGTGCCATGCCTCCTTAGTCCCAGCTACTGAGGAGGCTGAGGTGGGAAGATTGCTTGAGCCAGGGAGGTTGAGGCTGCAGTGAGCTGAGATCCAACCACTGCACTCTATCCTGGGTGACAGAGTAAGACCCTGTCTCAAAAACAAAACAAAACAAAACATTTCTGTGGTTTTGTTTTATCTCTTTTTTTAAAGCAACTGGTATTTTCAAGCTAAAAATTAAAATTATTGTGGAAAAACTAATGTTTTAATAGGGAAAGAATAGGGCATATAATTTGTTATAAGATGTAAATGTTAAGTTCTAGAAGTTTTTTCTCTGATTTATAAAATTTTCCATCTCAAGAAAAGTTTTCTTTATGTTGTATAATTTAAAGACCCCCTGGATTAAAGTGTGATAGTTCTGTTGTTGGAGTGAGGATAATGTTGCATACAACCTGCCTTTGGTGGCATCATCTTACCCTACTTTGCAGAACAGAGATACAAAGGGTTGGCCTTATGAAACTGGGGTTATTTTTGCATTGTGATTTCAAGATGCTGAAAATATTGATTTTCTAATACCCCAAATTACACTAAAAATATCAGAGACTTTGGCTTTTAAGTCTTTGAAACTTTTTATCCCGAGTTTCTGTTAAAATCTAAGATAAAAAGCAGATGCCTTCCAGAATCCTACCAGGGGTTACTGCCAGCCAACTGAATGACTTGTTGGAGGAAAGACTTATACTGCTGGGCCTGAGGGACAGGCTGATAGGCTGGCTGGCTTCAGCAAGGACCTTCCACAGGTGACCGTGGTTCATAATCTGAGGCTTTGTCTACACTGGTTTCATTAGTGTGTAGTCGTGGAGTACTTAATGTTTAAAACTAAATGAAAAAGTGATTTAAGAGAATTATCACTGTTACCACTATGTAACCATGTATAATATTTTATAATAAGGTCCCCCAGCAAACTATTAAAAGTGGTTCAAGGGGATATTTAAAAAGAGATTATGAAAGTGTTTCCCCTAGAACCCTGTTGATGGCAGAAACGCAGACATTGTCCAAGACCTCACCACACAAACTTCCCTCATGTGTGGAGACAGACCAAGGGGCCCTCTGGTCCTCCTGTTCTGCATTAATTATGCCAAGAGTTCCACACTAGAACCTCAAGGCCTGGGAACCAGCCGAGGTGGGGGTCAGAGAAACGGTGGATGTGGACCCCAAAGCCGCTTAGGGCTGTTTGCTGACTGGATGCAGCAGGGGTCAGGGCATTCCCCTGTGAAGTTTTCTCCTCTTTGTAACAGTGGCGGGAGTGTCCCTGTGAGAGGCCAGGTGTGGGCCACACATCCAGCCCGGAGTCCAGCGAGTGCTCCTGGGGTGCTGGGGGATATGTGGCACCCCAGAGAGAGAGAGCTAAATTTAGGTGGCTTTGAAAAGGGAAGTGCCAGGTTACCAGGGACTGGGTGTTTTCACTTCAGGCAGTCAACTGACGGTTTTAGATACCTAGAAGGGAGCTTCCCACGTGGGATCAAAAGACGCCAAGGTAACTGGCCCGCCTGCGGGCCTTAAGCCCCTTCCACAGGGAGGGGCTGCACTGCACATGTCCGGAGGGGCTTGGCAATGGGAAAGGTGAGGGAATGGGGGGCAGAGGGCAAGGGCAAGGTGAGCCCAGCGGATGACTAGCGTTACTATAGCAACCCTACTGACGATGCTGTGAGGCTCCCCGCCTCATGCTGGTCTGCGGAAAATCAAGCTTTGGAAATGAGCCGTGAAGCAGGAATGCTGGGAAGATGACATGTCACAGACAGTGGATTTGGACAAGTTGTTTCCTCGCAGGCCGGCTTTGAAGACCAGGCGGACCACTGCTCTGGCCGGGGAGAAGAAAGGCAGTGGGCTCATGACACCACGCCTCATGGGATCATTCTGTGCCCCAGGGAGGCTGTCCCAGCCTCACTAGGTTGTAACCCTATCCCTGCTCACTCTGCGGGACCCAAAATCAGATGGGAAGAGGAGTCTGGAATGCCCTGAAGCTCCGCCTCCACCGGGCACCGAAGAAGGTTCAAGGAGGTCCAGAGGACAGGACTCCCAGGGGACTGGCACTGGGTAGCAAGACAGCCCACTCTCTCACGCATCCCCTTGTATGCCCCCTACCCAGCTTTGGATGCTGCGGTCCCCGCAGCCCCGGCAGTCCCCGCCACCGCGGCAGGCGCTTCCACGTTTGAGGAAGCCACAAACTGACTTCCAGGAGCCCAACCAGAGTCGGTTTAGAAAATGCGCATGCGCGAGGCGATTCTCGCGTCACAGTGACCCACACCGTCGCCTGGGGGATGGGTCCCTGATGCTTGGTGAAGCAGGAGCCTTCCGCGGCAGTGCCTCAGTGTTGAGGCTCCGGCCTGACCTCTCCTGGGGGTCGACAGGATGGTTTTCCGATGCCGGGAGTTGCAGAGGGCCGACCGGGATGAAGAACCTCAGGCAGAGGAGTCCAGGGGAAGCAGCGCGCCATCCAAGCCTCAGGCCTGCCCGGATGGTTTGCGAGAGAGTCTCAACACAGGTCGTGACCCCTGTGATCTCGAGGACAGGCCTGACTGTGGGCCCGTGGGCTGCTCTCTTACCCGACGGTCGTTCTCGCGGAGAGCGGAACCCGGCAGCCTCCAGGGCTGCCTGGAGGCGGGTGTTTCTGTGCCACTGCTGCGTGTCTGTGTGTGTGTGTGTGTCCCGCTTTCTCTCCTCTGTCTCTGTCTCTTTCTTTTTGTGTGCTCGTGTGCGTGTTTGGGAAGAACGTGCCCTGTGTGCTGGAGGGTGGTTTCTTGCATGTCAGCCTGTCTTTGGTGAGTCTCTTTGTGGGTCTCTGCCTAGATCCTGTGACCGGTTGTCAGCCGTTTTCCCGGCGGTGCCACTTTGGGTTTCTGAAGGACTCAGCGATGTTGGGAGCTGCATCAGACCCGCAGGGGTTGAGATCTTCCCATCCTGAGCGGCGTCTTTTCTAGGATCAAGACAACCACACCACACCCAAGGACCAAAGCCTCCCAGGAGTTCATTGTCCTCCTGAAGGAGGGGTGCAGACCGACATCAAAGAAGTTGGTTGTAAGTCCTCATGCCTTCTCCTGTCATTAAGAAATGTAGCCCCAGCCTGGCACGGTGGCTCACACTTGTAATGCCAGCACTTTGGGAGGCCCTGGCGGGCGGATCACCTGAGGTCAGGAGTTCGAGACCAGCCTGGCCAAAATGGTGCAGCCACATCTCTGTTAAAAATGCAAAAATTAACATTTTTAATTTTTAAATGGTGTGGTGGCAGGCGCCTGTAATCCCAGCTACTCGGAAAGCTAAGGCAGGAGAATCGCTTGAACCTGGAGGATGAGGTTGCAGTGAGCTGAGATTGCACCTTTGCACTCCAGCCTGGGGCACAAGAGCGAGACTTATTCTCAAAAGAAAAAAAAAAAGAAAGAAAGAAATGTAGCTCCACGCAACACAGGCTTGTAGTAGAAGCCAGGAACAGGATGTGGTAAGGGCCTCTATCACTCAAACACTGGCCTTTCTGGCAAGTCTCCCATTTGGCACTCCTTCCTGGATGCCCATGGCAGTAGCATTGTGCTGTATTCCATCTGGGCTCTGGCATCTGCTCTCTCCTCCCTCTTGCTCTGTCTGCCACGTTTCTGAGGGGCCTAGAGTCTTCTTGGTCTGGCTCAATGTCTTCATCAGAAGAAACT
>NW_012101453.1:24292-24647 GCF_000951045.1 Mandrillus leucophaeus
GCCTGTAATCCCAGCTACTCGGAAAGCTAAGGCAGGAGAATCGCTTGAACCTGGGAGGATGAGGTTGCAGTGAGCTGAGATTGCACCTTTGCACTCCAGCCTGGGGCACAAGAGCGAGACTTATTCTCAAAAGAAAAAAACAAAAAAGAAATGTAGCTTCACGCAATACAGGCTTGTAGTAGAAGCCAGGAACAGGATGTGGTAAAGGCCTCTATCATTCAAACGCTGGCCTTTCTGGCAAGTCTCCCATTTGGCACTCTTTCCTGGATGCCCATGGCAGTAGCATTGTGCTGTATTCCATCTGGGCTCTGGCATCTGCTCTCTCCTCCCTCTTGCTCTGTCTGCCATGTTTCTG
>NW_012101453.1:24697-29685 GCF_000951045.1 Mandrillus leucophaeus
AAGGTGAGAGATAATAATCCAGTTTCATTCTTCTACATGTGGCTAGCTAGTTTTCCTGGTACCATTTATTAAAGAGAGTCTTCTTTCTTCAATGCGTATTCATGTATGCTTTATCAAAGATTAGTTAATTGTAAGTATTTGGCTTATTTCTGGTTTCTCAGTTCTGTTTCATTGGCCTATGTGCCTAGTTTTATACCAGTGCCATGCTGTTTTGGTAACTACAGTCTTGTAGTATAATTTGAAGTGCAGTAATGTGATGCCTCTAGATTTGTTCTCTTTGCCTAGAATTGCTTTGGCTATTCAGGCTCTTTTTTGGTTCCATATGAATTTAAAAATTTTTCTAATTCTGTGAAAAATAATATTGGTATTTTGATGGGAATTGCACTGAATCCACAGATTGCTTTAGGCAGTATAGTCACTTTCACAGCATTGATTCTTCCAGTCCATGAGCATGAGATGTACTTCTATTTGTGCCCATATGGTTTATTTCAGCAGTGTTTTGTAGTTCTCCTTGTAGAGATATTTTACCTCCTTGGTTAAGTAAAAATCCTAGTTGTTTTATTTTATTGCAGCTATTGTAAAAGGGATTAAGTTCTTGATTCTCAACTTGGTGTTGGTACAATGTACCAATATGGTACATTGATTTTGTAACCCGGGACTTTACTGAAGATATACAAATGACCAATATACATATTTAAAAAATGCTCAACACCACTAATCATCAGGGAAATGCAAACTAAAATCACAAGGAGATACTACCACCTTGTACCTTCTTTAAGAATGGCCATTATCAGAAGTCAAAAAACAACACATGATGTGGATGTGGTGAAAAGGGAACACTTGTACACTGCTGGTAGGAGTGTAAATTAGTGTAACCTCTATGAAAAACAGTATGAACAACTAAAAGTAGATTTACCAACAATCCTTGTACTGGGTATCTACCCAAAGGAAAATAAGTCATATGAAAAAGACACAAGCACATGTATGTTTATTGCAGCACAATTACAGTTGCAAAGATAGAGAACCAACCTAAATGCCCATCAACCAATGAGTGGATAAAGAAAATTTGATATACATACACATGGAATACTACTCAGCCATAAAAAGAAATAAAATGTCCTTTGCAGCAACTTGAATGAAGCTGAAGGCCATTATTCTAAGTAAAATAACTCAGGAATGGAAAATCAAATATCATATGTTCTCACTTATAAGTGGGAGGTAAGCTATGAGTATACAAAGGCATATGGTGTGATATAACGAGCTTTGGAGACTCAGAAGGGGAGGGTGGGAGGTAGATGAGAGATTAAAAAAACTACCTATTGGGTACAATGTGTACACCTCAGGTGATGGGTGCACTAAAATCTCAGAATTCAACACTACATAATTCATCCATTTAACCAAAAATCACTTGTACCCTAAATGATATTGAAATAAAAACATTTTAAAACAAAACAAAAATTACAACAAAAAGGTTTTTTTTCTAAAAAGAAAAATTCAGTGTCATAGTATTGACTTCAGTGCATAGGATAGCAAGCCCCTTTTGCCCAGTAACACACGTCACTACTGGAGAAACCAAACCCTGAAAATTCAAGAAGAACCTGGGCATCAATATTGCTGACAAGTTATTTACACACTGCCTACATGAGTATTGCAGATAAGTGTTAAAGACAAAGATCCAAGTCAGACTGGGTCAGCTCTATCTATCTATCTATCTATCTATCTATCTATCTATCTATCTATCTATCTATCCATCCATCCATCCATCCATCCATCCATCCAATCTTTTGAGACTGAGTCTCACCCTGTCTTCCAGGCTGGAGTGCAGTGGCACAATCTTGGCTCATTGCAGCCTCCACCTCCTGGGTTCAAGAGATTCTCCTGCCTTATCCACCCAAGTAGCTGGGATTAAGGCACCCGCAACCACGCCCTGCTAATTTTTTGTATTTTTATTAGAGACGGGGTTTCATCATATTGCCCAGGCTGGTCTCGAACTCCTGACCTTAGGTGATCTGTCTGCCTTGGCCTCCCAAAGTGCTGGTATTACAGGCATGACCCACCATGCCCAGCCCTTGGGTCAGCTGTATACTTGGTCATTTTAATTCCAATTCTTCTCTCTTGAAATATAAGTCACTTGTTGCCTTGGTGACTATTCCAAAGGCATTGTATCATATGGAACCGGTGACACGTGTTCTTATTTCCCTTTCAGTTACAAAATGAGCTCCAAGTTCTTAGCCATCAAAATCTCACCAACACCTACTACTTTAGTTTCAACTTGCTTCGTATTTCAAGGTGATAACTAAAGGTTGCAAATCACAGAAAGACAAAAATGCTTTAATTAACCAAACAAATTTTACCCCCTGAGGTCATGTAATTTTGTTTTTATTTTTTATATTTTCAGGTCCATAAAGCCTACAACTATTAATAAAATACAGTTCATGATGAGTTAATTTTTATTGAATAGTAAAATAAATACATGTCAAGAGTGGATCTGGCTTCAAGTATAACTGTCACCAGGGCTGAAGTGTTATAACCAGTGGTCAAGGAGAAATGTCAGTGTATAATCTGACCTCCTACACTGGAATTACACATCAATGATTTAAATGTCTGAAAAGAATTAAAGTCACATAGGGAAATAAATGAAATGGAAGAAAATAAAAAAGTTACAAATTAGTTTAAGAAGGAATTAAACCTGGTGTTAAAGACAAATAAAAAGTACTGAATAACAATTAGCATAGGTAGAGCAGCACTAAAAGTATGATAGGAAAGAAATGTATTTAAAAATATTAGTGTATGAGTTAAGTTTGTAGATATAGAGACCTGACAAAGAGTTGCTCCTACATTAAACAAACAAAAAAGCTGGAGAAACTGCAAATAAATGAATGGCTTGTTCTGAGCCCTTTGGAGAACTGAGGTCCAACAACAGGCATGCAGGAGCCTGCAGGTCACACAGGCACCAGGCTTTTATGTGCACCTGGAAGACCATGGAAACTAGTAAAATTAAAGCAGGACTTTTGAACTAGTCCTGGTGGCTGTGTGTGGGTGGGTGAAGGAGAACGAGAAACTCTGGAGTCTATAGACATAGGGTTTACACTTTTGTGTATAATTTTTCTAGGAACTGTACAAGGCCTGGCAGGAAGAATGGGGTAGAATCCTGAGAATGCTTCCCCCATGGTGCTGATGGGGAGGGACTCTGCTACAACTGGAGACACAGCTTTCCCGTTTCTCCTGTAGAACACAAGGCCCGATCTGCAGGGAAAGAGCATCCAATCCTGAGCCAGAGGGAACTGTGAAAAAACTCACTGCAACTGATGGTGGAGAAACAAGGTCAACACCCACATCTCTGCCCAGATACATCTCCCATAAAGAAACGAAAGCGTTAATTTACAGGGCACTGTTGCAGACCCACTTCAACTAGAAGCTAGGAACATGGACAAGGAGCCTCTCTACCACTGGGGGAGGGACGGGAATGTGCTCTTGTCCCGGCATTGCCTCTACAGGAGGGGCAGGAAACACTTTGAAGGTCAGTCACCCCACACCCCAGTTCACAGTGCTGAGTGTGAGGCTTCCTCAGAACATCAGAGATCTCCTCATCCCTCACCCCTGCCACCAGGCTAAGCAGCACGGAATAAAAAGAAAAATGGAATATATTATAGCTGGGCTGAGTGCAAGAGACCATCTCTGGTAAGCAGGGCGAAGGGAAGGCACAGCAAGCCTGGGCGGTATTACCAAAGTGTCATGAGAGGGATTTGAATTCCCTGGTTCCCAGAAGAACATTGCTGCCATAACAAACTCTAATCCCAGCCTACCTCTCAACTATGTGACCACAAACCCCTACGCTAAGGCGTACCTGAGGGAGAACTGCTCATCAATAACCTAAAAAATGCCCTCTATCAATGTCAGTGAGCTGATGAAAACAATAAAAATTAAAAACCTATTTATTCCAATACACTAGCCTATAAAACACTACTAGTGCTGTCAACAAAAATTATAAGCCAAGACATCCCATTTTATGTTTATGTGAAATCTTTATTTGTGTCAAAACCAAATTAAAGTCGGATTGCGGAGTTCAGGAGGCTTGGACCGAGGTGACGCCGGGCGTCACCTCTCCTGCCCGCCATGGCCACGCCGCGTCCCGGAAGGAAGGCCGAGGGGACACCCCCGGGGAAGGCGATCACCATGGCAGGCAGCCTGGCGGGCCGCATCTACATCTATATTCCGTTTCCTACCAAGCACGCGAGGACCTAGGAGCGCTCGTCCCCGCTGGGCACTGGGCATGGGGGCCTGTGGGGCACAGTGACAGCCACGGCGTCCTGGGCCTGGACAGCAGCCTCAGCTCTCTGCCCTCGCTCCATTTCCGAGGCAGCGTCAGGTTCGGGAAGTTCGAATTCCTCGGCACCCAGATGCAGGATGCCCAGGGACTGCTGAACAGCAGGTTCGGGCTGCTGCGTGGCCTGGGCTCCTGCGTGGTCGAGGCCGTGGTGGTCGTCGGTCCTATGGAGACCATCAAAGTGAAATTCATCCACCGCCAGACCTCCCCAAACCACAAGAACAGATAATTCTTTGGGGTTAGGGGGATTGTGCGGGAACAAGGGCTGAGGGGACATACCAGGACCTCGCGGCCACTGTGATGAAGCAGGGCTGGAACCAGGCCATTGCTTCTTAGTCCTGACCTCCCTGCAGCAACTGGTGCCAAAGGGATAAGCCCATGAACCCGCTGATCACTGGGGTCTTCTGAGCCTTTGCGGGCGCAGCCCACGTCTTGGGAAACGCCCCTCTGGACGGGATCCAGACTCATATGCGGGGCCTAGAAGTGCACAAACACCGGAACACGCGACTCCAGCTGCAGATCCTGAGGAAGGAGGGGCTCAAGGCCGTCACAAGGGCACTATCCCCAGCCAGTCACTGACGAGGTCTGTCTAGATGTGGCCACAGCATTTATCATCTACCATGAGGTGGTGAAGCCGCTCAACAAAGTGTGGAAGAGGCAC
>NW_012101453.1:29830-30199 GCF_000951045.1 Mandrillus leucophaeus
ATCAAGTCCCTGTGTCCCATAGTGCCATGTCTTCCCTGTGACTGTGTGTGAAACTACCACTGTGTCCACATGTCTGGCCCAGCCATGGCTGGCTGGCCATCTAGCCTGTGAATCTGTGCCCACTTGTCCATGTGCTTACTGTGAGCCTGGGCCTGTGTTTCATGTTCTGTGTCATGTGACACTGTACCCTGCCTGCCGTGGGGTACTTGTGTTGCCTGGGTCCTTGGCTCTGTACGTCTGACCGGGCCCCAGTCTGCTGTCTTCCACCCTGCCCTGGCCTACCACAGCTGCCTCCAGGCCTCAGCCTGTTTTCACCGCATTCAAGGGACTGCAACCCCACCTTTGCCCACCATTGGCCTTAACTGGCCC
>NW_012101453.1:30753-32414 GCF_000951045.1 Mandrillus leucophaeus
AGTAGTGAAAGAGGGAGGCCTCTTTGCAGTTGACATAAGAGGAAGGCTACTGTCTCCTGCTTGTCCCTGGGAATGGAATGTCTTGGTGTAAAGCTGACCATTCTCATTGGTTCTATTCTGAGATAGGAGAAAACCGCCCTGTGGCTGGAGGTGAGATATGCTGGCAGCAATACTGCTCTGTTTCTCTTTGCTACACTGAGATGTTTGGGTAAAGAGAAACATAAATCTAGCCTATGTGCACATCCAGGCACAGTACCTTTCCTTGAACTTATTCATGATACAGACTCCTTTGCTCACATGTTTCTCTGCTGACCTTCTGCCCACCTGTTGCCCTGCTACACTCCCCTAAGATAGTCAAAATAGTAATACATACTGAGGGAACTCAGAGGCCGGCACCGGTGTGGGTCCCCCGTGTGCTGAGTGCCAGTCCCGTGGGTCTACTGTTCTTTCTGTATACTTTGTGTCTTATTTCTTTTCTCAGTCTCTCATCTCACCTGATGAGAAATACCCACAGGTGTGGAGGGGCTGGCCCTCTTCATCAAATTATGTATCAAATCATCTGTTTCTTGAATAATTTGATGTCAAAATCTATTTTCAGGTAATTATTTTCATAATTTAATTAAAATCTGTGATATGTATTTTGCACATTGTGGAAAATTTTGATTATTCTTTTATCAGAACTAATTAGTATGAAAGGGCTAACAGTGGAATAGAAATTACCCATAAGCCTCTGGATGCCCATGATGACTGAGTCACAAGCCCATAACAAGGTTGAGAAGGATGAGATGATGAGGTCGATCCAGTGCATGACCACAAAGCAACTCACCAGCAGCAGGATGGTCTGGGTGGCCCTTTTCTCTGGGGAGGCTCCTGGAGACAGGCTGGTGCTGTGAAGGTTTTGGGATCATCTCTGATGCTTGGACAAGAGAATCACCATGTATGCACTTGAGAGCAACATGACTGTGACAAAGAAGACATTCGTAAGAAGTGGCAGCATGAAAGACAGGCTCCGGATGATGTAGCTTATGGAAGAAAGTGAGCAGTATTTACTGATACTTAGCACATCGGTCTTTGTCCCATTAGAAGAAGCCACAGTGGAGGAGAGCAGGTTACTACTGAGAGACAAACTGAGAACCCAGAGGAAGAAGAAGGAGTGAAAGATGTAACCTGTGAACTTCTGTTTAATCCTTGCAGACCAGGAGGTGCCAGGGCTGATGGTGCTGGTATGGAGCATGCTCAGGAGGCAGGTGGTGCCGTTGGAGAGGTCCCTCATCACCCTGTTCATGTGGAAAAGCATCTTACACTTGAAGTCAGTTTGAAAATTCAGTCACTCAAAAATGTCTTCAGACACAAGAACACAATGGTGAGCAGAATCACGATATGGACAAAGGCCAAGAGACTGGTAGTCAGGTCAGTAGGCTTAAGCCTGTGATCCACAAGAACTGTGAACACATGGAAGAAAAGGAGGAAGGCATTGGCTGAGACTCCAATACCAGCTTGGGAAAAGAAGACATTTTTAATGATAATATAGGTAGCAAGTGTGTTCATCTTCACTGAAAATAGGAAACATTTTATATATCTGAAACAAAAAGAAATAAAACTCCTGCATCAATGTCATTTATTCCATAGTAAAAATTATCACCAGCATGATTTTAATTCCA
>NW_012101453.1:32464-34107 GCF_000951045.1 Mandrillus leucophaeus
GAAGAAGGAGTGAAAGATGTAACCTGTGAACTTCTGTTTAATCCTTGCAGACCAGGAGGTGCCAGGGCTGATGGTGCTGGTATGGAGCATGCTCAGGAGGCAGGTGGTGCCGTTGGAGAGGTCCCTCATCACCCTGTTCATGTGGAAAAGCATCTTACACTTGAAGTCAGTTTGAAAATTCAGTCACTCAAAAATGTCTTCAGACACAAGAACACAATGGTGAGCAGAATCACGATATGGACAAAGGCCAAGAGACTGGTAGTCAGGTCAGTAGGCTTAAGCCTGTGATCCACAAGAACTGTGAACACATGGAAGAAAAGGAGGAAGGCATTGGCTGAGACTCCAATACCAGCTTGGGAAAAGAAGACATTTTTAATGATAATATAGGTAGCAAGTGTGTTCATCTTCACTGAAAATAGGAAACATTTTATATATCTGAAACAAAAAGAAATAAAACTCCTGCATCAATGTCATTTATTCCATAGTAAAAATTATCACCAGCATGATTTTAATTCCAGTCATTTATCTTGATTAATCTTGAGTAGCTCATGTAATTTCTTAAAAATATGGTCTGGAAATGATTTTATACACCCAATTGTTAATACAATGCATCAAGGACCCACATGTGAACAATTAGAGGTATAGATAGTCACATTGTCCTGTACTGCCTAAGAATCATTCATTTAGAAAACTGTTTTTACTTTCTTTTATTCAATGTTAACGACAAATAGTGAGTGCATGTAAAAATAAATCACGTGTGTTTCTGCAAGTGAACTGAAGTACATTTTATGCTAATAGAGGAAGAATAACGAAAAACATCTTGGAAAAAATGACCCATTAAGTGGATCTTACATCATAGTACTCTGACAAGTGTTCTCCTTTCTCACTCATTTAAGTACACTTGCAATTGTGTGGGGCCTACCCTGGTAATGCAGGATAATTTCTCTATTACAATATCAGCTGCTTATTAATGTGTATACCCTCTTCACCTTAATTCCCTTATGTTATATTACCTGATATACTCACAGGTTCTGGATATTAGAATGCGGACATGTTTACTAACTCTATCTCCCACAGTGGTCCCAGTTCCCTCCCAGCTTAATTTTCATGCCAGAGACTTCTTATGTAAACTCTTTTTTCATCTTCAGAGAGAATTGCTGAAGTCCTGTTCTCAACTTTCTTCAGGATGAATGATATGTTGTTCAACTTTATGACATCCATGAGGTTGCACCAAAATGCTTACACAATGACCTTCTTTTATTTGAGACTTATTATACTCTCCCATGCTTTAAAAAATACTTAGGTTTCTCATAGTAATAATGAGTTAATTCATGTCTTTTTTTAAATTTTAATTTTACTTTTTGAGACATAGTTTCACTCTTGTTGCCCAGGCTGGAGTTCAATGGTGTGATCTTAGCTAACTGCAAACTTTGCCTCCTGGATTCAAGCAATTCTCCCGCCTCAGCCTCCCAAGTAGCTGGGATTACAAACACGTGCCACCACACCCGGCTGATTTTGTATTTTTAGTACATTCGGGGTTTCACCATGTTGGTCAGGCTGGTCTTTGAACTCCTGACCACAAGTGATTCACCCGCCTCGGCCTCCCAAAGTGCTGGGATTACAGGCATGCACCACTGTACCAG
>NW_012101453.1:34157-36372 GCF_000951045.1 Mandrillus leucophaeus
TTATTATACTCTCCCATGCTTTAAAAAATACTTAGGTTTCTCATAGTAATAATGAGTCAATTCATGTCTTTTTTTAAATTGTAATTTTATTTTACTTTTTGAGACATAGTTTCACTCTTGTTGCCCAGGCTGGAGTTGAATGGCATGATCTTAGCTAACTGCAAACTTTGCCTCCTGGATTCAAGCAATTCTCCCACCTCAGCCTCCCAAGTAGCTGGGATTACAAACACGTGCCACCACACCCGGCTGATTTTGTATTTTTAGTACATTCGGGGTTTCACCATGTTGGTCAGGCTGGTCTTTGAACTCCTGACCACAAGTGATTCACCCGCCTCGGCCTCCCAAAGTGCTGGGATTACAGGCATGCACCACTGTACCAGGCCCCATTCATTCTTAATCAAGATATCTTTGTATAATCTCTTATAAAATTTCATCAAATAATTAAGAAATTATGTTCTCATGTTATTTACTCTAGATATCAAATGAATTCAATACTGGTCTTATAACAATTCAGGTGTTCAGCTGTGTGATGCTAAAAAAAAAAAATCATCCACACACTCCATTACTCTTCTGAGATGGAAAAGGGTTCACATATTTTCAAGGTTATTTAAAGCTACACTGGTGCCTCAGTATAAATGACAATGCAGAAAACGTGGCAATTATGATACTGGCTCATACTCAGAAAATCGTGGTTGAAGTAGAACATTGCTCTAAAACCACCTGATATGTGTAAGTTTATAAAAGGAGTAATTGCACAGTTAAGTAACTAAGTTTTTAATTCCTACAAATACTTAATCTAGTAAAGGGACATTAATTTTAACCACCAGAGCCAAATGACTGATCTGCGCCCTCAGCTCAGCTGGAGGACGGTGCAATGTTGAAATCAGGTGAAACTCCAGGAGAATATTGACTTAAAAGCCCAATGATCTCCACATCTTAAGGTTTATAATCCAATATAAATAAAACAGAATGTGGGCATACATTACTAATACATGTGGAATTATATATCAGAATCATTACTGTCCTGCATATATCATAGGCCATGTATCAAAAGATACAAAAGCGAGAAGAAACTAACGCAGATCATTTTAAATGTTTTCTTCTCTTACCCCACAGAATATCCAGATCACCACTTCTAATTTATGTCCCTCACTCTGTAAGTGACTTTCACATACTAAAACAGGTGTGTTTCTGCCAGATCTTCCTATGGCCTCTTTCTCAGGTGAGATGCTGCAGGGCATTGGTACTGAGCCTGGAATAGGGAGAACTATGGTTCTAACATATATTTAAGAATCTAAGTATTTTATAGTTATACTAAAAATGTTTTTTCCTGTCTTTTTAAATTTTAAACTTTTTTCCCCGTTTATTTATTTTATGAATCTCACAACCTCACCAAAAAATAATCATGGCATCCAAAAACATTACATAGACTTGGGAGAAATGGAACAGAATAAAATTTTACAGAAGTCATATGGTTCTTTGAATGTAAAAACGAATTGGGTCCTATCTAAAACCATAAATGTGTACAAATCTGAATTTACCCCTCAGATTGCTAGGAGCAGTGAGGTTGTCCTTGGACTTGGGGTGAAGGTCCTGAGCACTCTTAGAGACAGATAATGCAGATCAAGTTCATCTTCCTTATTCTCACTTCATCTTAGTCTGCTTTTAGTAGTAGAACCCCTAAGTCATGTGCAGTCACAGAAATGTTAGAGAAAACAGCACCACTAAATAGACGAGGCATCACAGACTCATCAAAGACTTTATGGGTTAAGATCCGATGTCTGAATAAAAATTGTAACCTAAGACAGAAAGGCACAATACAAATCCAATCCTATTTTGCATTAGAAAATGTTATGTTGGACAATATAAAGTTTGATAAAACCCATTTCCTCATTTTTATAATAGTGTTGTATAATTTCATGAGTGATCCCATTTTAATATAGTTCTTTGCATTCTGCCTGACACACAATTAAGTATAAATATACATCACAAAATAGCACCCTATGTTTTGTTTTAGTATAGTAATCAAAGTGTCATATTTTTATCATCACTTTCACCATATTCTATGCGCTGCATTATAAAACATCCGACCATTCATCAACAGCACAACATGATTGTGAGAATTGCAGATGATCTCTTCAGAGGGAGGAGGGTTTGTTTTCAGTGACAATAGTTGGCAACCTGAGAAACACAGCTGGCATCACCGGGAAAGGGG
>NW_012101453.1:36422-36664 GCF_000951045.1 Mandrillus leucophaeus
ACCAACTAACACCACCACAGCTGACACTCACCTGCATGGGGCAAAAGGCAGAGCCCGGCCTCTCTAATGAAAGCAGCAACATCCCTGCATGGAAGATCAGGTGAACCACAAAAATGTCTGTATTGGGCTGAGTTAATAGGTTCTGCCCCGTAGCCACTCCCATGGAGAACTGCGGAACAGAAGTTTTCTGTGGCTCTCAGGTACACTGTGGCCTGGAGAAAGATGACAGCGTCTGTCTGAAC
>NW_012101453.1:40380-51571 GCF_000951045.1 Mandrillus leucophaeus
TTAGGGCTATGCAAATACGTTTTTTCTCCTTTAAATTGTACCCATAATTTTGAAATTCTTTACTAACTTTTGCTACAGTCGTGATTACTGGGGCGTTCTAGTAGTGATTTTCTGTTTTGAATTATTCATCTACATGAATGTAGTATTCATGTAGATGTAGTATTTGGAATTCTGTAAATATTTTCTTTCTTCCTTCCTCCTCATTCCCTCCCTTACTTTCTCCCTTTTTTCCTTCTTTACTTCATCTTTTTTATATTGCTATGGACGTGTGGATATATATTTTATTCTCTGGTTATAATTTAATGCTATCATTGTTTACTTTGCTGCTCACATTGTTCCACCTTGGGCCACTGGGAGGTCTTACAGCGTGGCACCTTTTGACGTGCTCCCTTATGTGTTTTTAAAGCATTTTTTGAATTTCTGGCTCTATAAGATATTCTAGGCTCAACTTGTGTTTTCTATATCCTGCCCTAGAATTATCCACTATTACAAGTAGCCCTGGTTCTTTTTATTGAAGAACATTATTTAGAAACCAAGATCTGAGAGCTAAGTGTGCTCATTGATACTAAAGTGTCACTGCTTCTGGTGCCTATTAGGAGACATGGTTTGGAAATGTATGTATAAATATAAACTAAGGTGTGCACACATATCTCCTTCTCTCTCTCTCTCTGGATAGATATATTGCAATAGAAATGTTTATTCTGATATTTCCAGCTCCAGATCAGCATGACAGGGTTCATTCTAGCATTCCCTCTTAGTTTATTTTCAACTTTTTTCAACTAGAGTGAGAAACAGGCACTAATCATCAATCACATATACATCTATAAACTAACATGTAAAGTAGTATCAAAATTGTGAATCAGTAGTTTCACAGGAAAAAAAAAAAACAACTAGAATACAGTGTTGGTGTACAGCTTTTGACTATTACAACATTCAATCAAAACCCTATTTTCCAAAGTGACTCAGATCAAGAACTTTCATCCCCACCATCTTCAATAGGGTTAGGCCATACATTTCTAGTAAGTTAAACTCAGTTATCACCTATTGTATTTCATCTAAATGTCCCTAACTTCCTGGTTATTTTTTCAATTCGCTTCAAGGAGTTTACTTTCTGTCGTCTACAGTTCAGTGTGATTTCGCAACTGTTCAGAGTATCATCGGCCTTCACAGTACCACACAGAATTGTTTCATTACCCCCTGATTCTCTCATGCTGTCCCTTTGTAGCCAACGCCTCTCCTCATCCCATTCTTTGGCATTCACTAATCACTTTTGATCTTTATAATTTTCTTTTTCTACAATATCATATAAATGTAAACATATATAGCCTTTTGGATCTGACTTCCTTCATTTATAGAAATAAACTTCAGATTCATCAGTTTTGTGGTGTGAAGCAAGAGTTCCATTTTGTTGAAAAACAGGATTTGAGTCTATGGCTACATCACAGTTTATTGATCCACCTGTTGAGGGACATCTGGTTTGTATTTAGCTTTTTGCAGCATAGCCCTTCACCAACTTCAAGCCTTCTCAGAGCTGGGCCATGTATCCCCACCCCTCCCCGTCTGCTTCCCCCAAGTGGTTGCTAGTGCCAAGAGGGTCAGTGTGCTCCCCCTGACCTGGGAACCTTCTGGGCACAGGGGTATCTCCCTAGGGAGCTCCCTCCCACCCAGGAAAGTACACTGGGCAGGCCCAGGACCCAGTGGTAAGCCCAGCTGAATGGATGAGGCAGGACAGGCCTTGGGAGCAGTTTGCTAGGAGGGGAAACCCAGCTGCCTGCCGAGCTGGGAGCCTCAGAAGCAGCCAGGAGGTATCGGCCCACAAGGATCTCAGATCCTACCCCACTCTCTGAAGAGCTCCATGGCCTGGCAGGCACCAGGTGACTGAGGATGGCATCCTGGAGGCCCTACCTCTTCCCCTCCTGGTGTCCAGGGCTGCCACTACCCAATTCCTCACAGCTCAACTGGTGTTTGTTCCTTCTTGGGGTCTGCCTTCCTGCTGGGACTCCTGGGGAGGCTGGCATATCATCCCCCAGGAGGGAGGCGACAGGAGCCCAGGAAGAAAATGGAGGCAGTCCCCTCCCCCAAGTTGACCTCACTGCCATCCTCCCACAGGGCCACAGGGACATGCCCATCACATGGAGGAGGACATTAAGGCACAGGTGAGAGCTGTGTGGCAGGCATAGGTGAGAGCAGTGTGGCAGACGCTGGGAAGAGCCACCTCCCAGGGCTCTGGGCTGCCCTCCTGAGCGTCCTGGGATGGGAGACAGAGGCCCCTGGGTGACAGAGACAACTTATCAGACTGTGGAAGGGGCTGTTTTCTAAGAGAAGGAGACCACAGTAATTCGATGCTGCTCCCTGCCAGATGGTGCCTTCTGAAATGTGCCCTGCTAACCCTCACAGCTCAAGTCCACAACGGGAGGAACACCTAACACCTGCCTAGGATGGCCAGGTGGATGGGAGCAAGCCGAAACTCAGGGTGAGGTCACTGGAGAGTGTGGTCTGGGCAGGGTTTGAGGGCTCAGTTGAGGCCAAATGTTCTGATTCCCTCCCGGGTTATGCTCCTCTCCTGGGACCTGCTGCCCTGGTTTCCTCCATCTCCACCCCCCTAACCGAGTACTCCTCGCCTCCTTTCCTGCTCTCCCGTGTGGGCCCAGGGCCTCAGCCCACATAGCATCGGTCCCTAAGTTGTAAATTTCCCCATATTCATTCCACAAAGACCTCCGTCTGCACAAGCACATCTGTCTCTTTGTCCTCCAAAACCAGAAGCCCCATCTCTCTGACCAGCCCTCCACAGCTGGGCAAAGTCCATCTGCCACTATTGGGGGCCAAAACACCCCAACACTGTCCCACTGACTGCTCTCTCAAACCCGCAGTCCCTCTGCAGGAAATGCTGTAGACACTGCTTTTACAGCTGCCCTCTCCTCCCACTGGGCCGGAGCATTCACCTCTGGGTGCCCTCAACCCCAGAGCCATTCGTTACCTGGCAGCCACCTAAGCCACATGCCCTGCTGTCCGCACATCTATGGCAGCTTACCTCACTGAGGGCCAGCACCAAAGTCCCCAGAGTCCAGCCCTGTCCTCCTCACTGCTACTGGATCCCTCACAGTCCTGGGCCTCAGTCTCTCCATCTGCAGTATGGCTGTCCCTCCATCATCCCCAGCCTGCCACCCAGAACCCAGGCCAGGAATCTAGAATCATCTTGATAGTCTGGCCTCTCCTCCACCTTTTCAGACCTGGACCTTTGGTGTGACCCAAAGGAGACTGTCCACCAGGCATTGGGCTCTCCCCTGCCTGTTGAGGACAGAGTTTTGTGGGTAAAAAGCAGGCCCATGCCTGTCTAGCCTGTGTGCTGGAAGCTGATCTCACCTGAGTCTTCAGCCTCATTCTTCCATCTTTCTCACCTCCCAAGGATGGAGCACCTGCAATGCAGGAGAGGATGGGGGTGGGCAGTGGCCCCACCATGGCCATATCCAGGAGCCTGCTGCTTCTCAGCTGGAATGTGCATCTTTCCCTCCCAGGGCTGTCTCTGACCTGCCCCAGAACCCCAGGTGCCTCTCACAGGCTGGGCTGGCGTCCTTCATTCACACAGCACCTCCCTGGGATGCCCTTCTCTCTACCAACAAACAGCAATACCCTCAGGGCAGGGCTGCTGCCGCCATACCTCCTGAGACCCCCTAGCCACCCCTGGGCCACATACCCACTCAGGGAACTTAGTGGCCCTGGTAGGCAAACACCTGTCACACACACAGTGAAGGGGCACAGTGTAAGTGGGTGAGCAGCTGCCAACAGCTGTTGGCCCTGGCATCCTCAGGGAAGGTGATCAGCACTTCAGTAGCTGGGGCCCTTCCAGGATGCAGTTCAGCACAGCAGCCCTGCGGCATCCTTGACCCAGACAGCGGGCCTCACAAAACTACCTCCAAGTGGGAGGCAGCTCAGCTCCACGGTGTCCCTGCAGTGAAAGACCAGCTGTTCCTGCTGGTTTGGACCAGGCTTGGGACCTCTTTGGGTGAGAGATGACACATGAGGAAGGCACCCCGGAATCTGGCACACCAGCCCTTGACCCCCACCCATGGGAGGCACAGTGGACATTGCCACCTTACACACACACCAGCAAAGGCCACAGCAGGCCCTGACAGAAGGAGGATGTGACCAAGAGCCTAGGTTTCCACCACACAACCCCCAAATCAGGGTCAGAGGTCAATATTTTTAGTTTTGCCAACCTACCTCTGTTCCAGGGGCTCAACTCTGTCATTGTAGTGTGACACAATCTGTCACAGACAGTCTGAGAATGAACGGACATGGCTGCATGCCCATAAAACTTCACTGATGGACATGAAAAATGTTGATTTCAAAGGTCGTGAAGTATGATTCTTCTTTTGATTTGTTTGAACATTTGGAAACGTAAAATTCATTATTGGCTCATGGGCCATAAAAGAACAGGTGGGGACAGGTTGCATTTTCCCAACCTTTGGTAAAAATGGAGCTCAGAGCAGGGAAAGATGGGGTGGGACAAACCCAACCTCCTCACAGCAGAGATTTACCCCAGGAGGGGTCCCTCTCAGCACCCCATTTCCCATCCCTCATCTTGGCTTCAGGAGCAGTTCAGGTGGCAGATGAGGGATCAGAACAGCCCTCAGCAACAAGAAGGAAGGAGATGCAGGCCCAGACAGGCATGTAGATGGACCTCACTCAGCAGTGCGCGCTCCAGGAGCCTTTCCATTAAGCTGAGCACAGGACTGACCAGACCTGGCAGTGCCTAGGGTGGGCAAGGCTCTGCAGCCTGCATCTGAGATGGAAATTCCACACAGCAGTTGGTTACAAAAAACACACACTGAGAAAAAGAGCAAAGTACAAATAGGACACCAGGTCTGGCCAGTTGGGTCTCAAAGGCCAATGGCGTGAGGAGGTCCAGCTGGGCCCACAGGACAGACTGGTGTGGGCTTCTGCCTGCAGGGAGCCTGGGACCCCCACCTCACAGAGGAAAATGCAGGCTGTTGGGAGGAAGCGGTGAGAATAACCAGGGGAGCACAGCAGAGCTGGAGCCACAGAGCAGGTGAAGACCCTGGCTGCTTCCACCTGAGGGCGGAGAAGCTGGGGTGACAGCACATCCCCAGGGGCAGAGGCACACAGGTGGCTGCTGGACACTGTTGAGTGAGATCCATCCACATGACCGCCTGAGCCTGCATCTTCTTCCTTCTTGTAGCTGATGTCCGTTCTGCTCCCTTGCTCTCCCCCTGGACTGTTCCTGAAGCCAAAATGAAGGATGGGGAGGCGGGTGCTGAGAGCGACTCCTTCTGGGGTGAACCCACACTGGGAGGATGCTGGGCTTGGCCAGACCTCTCCCCTCCTCTGAGCTTCATTTCAGCCAGAGGCTGGCAAAGTACAACCTTTCTCCACCTGTGTTTGGGCAAACCGTGAGCCAAGAATGGATTCTACATTTTCAAAGAGTTGAACCAATCAAGAGGGGAACTGTACTTCAGGACACTTTAAAATTGGGCACAAGAAGGATACAATGGACTCTGGGGACTTGGAGGAAGAGTTGGAGGGAGGCGAGGGGTCAAAGACCATAAAAATGGTGCAGTGTATACTGCTTGGTGATGGGTGCACCAAAATCTCACAAATCACCCCTAAAGAACTTACTCATGTAACCAAATACCACCTGTACCCCAATAACTTATGGAAAAATAAAAAATAACAATAAAATAAACTGTGTCCATAAGTATTTTGAGTATTTTGGAAGTGCAGCCATGCCCCTTCATTCAGTTTGTCTGCGGAAGGTTTCTCATGCTCAACTGTAGATTTGAGTGGTCACCTAGACTAGGAGGGGTTTCAGAAAGGCTTGAGAAAATGGGGAAAGATTGCTAATGGGTGCAAGTCTTCTTTTAAGGAGCATTAAAATGTTCTAAAAATATATTACAATGATTATTTGTCTACCCAGTTAATATACTAAAAGAACTTGAAGTTTATACTTTAAATGAGTGAATTAAATAACGTGTAAATTACATCTCAATAAAGCTGTGGAAAGTTAAAAGTATATGTAGTATGCATACAAAAATACTACTTATCTTTATAAATGAACGAAATTGTGTCATTTGCCAAAACATGGATGAATTTAGAGGACATGATGCTAAGTAAAATAAGTCAGACACAGAAAGACAAATATCTCATAATATCACTTAGATGTGAAATCCAAAAATGTGCACTCATAGAAGTTGGGAGTAGAATGGTGGTTTATCAGAGGCTCAGCAGGGCGGGAAGTGGGTGGGAAAAGGGGAAATATTCAATGGGACAATGCTTCAGTGAGGAGAAATACATTCTGGTGATACAGTGCACAGCAAAGTGACTGCAGCAACTTGTAATATAGCGCATATCTAAAAATTGCTAAAATAGTACACTTTAAATGTTTCACCATAATGTAATACATATCTGAGGTGAAGGATATGTTATTTAGCCTCATTTGCTTATTTCACAATATTTACATGTATTATACCACATTGTACCTCATATTTATAAATAACAAAATTTTAAAAAGTGAGAAAAAAAGATGTGCTAGATCTTCATCTAAAGACATTTCTGAGAAAAATGTATCTGTTTTCTTTCAGAAGAAATTTACACTTAATACATATTATGGTAACTAAAGTAAGGCAGATAATTTTGGCCATCAGCTTATATTGTGGGATAATCTCTTTTTGCTGACCTTGTAAAAGCTGTGATGTATTAACAACAAGTAGGAGAAACTTTTATCATGATCAGGTAAAGGTTCTGCATGCTTCTATTTTGAATAATATTTTTCCCCCTAGAATCACAAAGTGTGAGTGCCTTTCATTTCAGAGGTCGAGCCCTAAATGGTTTAGTCAATTACATCATGCATTCTGAAATAAGTACTGGTGCATTTGTGAAGGTAGTATATGTCATTGAGTTTTTAATTTAACTAGCATATAAGTCTACTTTTTCAGTTAAGAGTCCATATTTTATAGAGGCCCTCCATATATATACGTGCTTTTCTGATAGTATATCCACTAAATTTCAAAAATGCATTAAGGAACAATTTTGTGTTTATTTTTTATTATTGTTATTATTTTTTAAGGCTAGTCAAGTGAAGCAGTGGGAGTGGAGAAGGAACTGCTTTAATTTTTATATGTTGGTGTTACAGGCTGTATGTGACAGGCTATATATTGGCTGAATTGTAGAAACAAAATTAAATATTTATTTCATATTTCATTGGATTTAGGGATGATGATTAAATCAAGAGATTGTGACTAGACTGAAAGCACCACATCATGAATCGCTTGGAAACACTATTTTGCCTGTGTATTATGTTATATTGACAAAAGCTTTTATTGTGGCAATATGGCTCACAATGGAAATACGTGAAAAATGAAGAGGAAAAAATATATTATTTGTTATCAAGGGATATTTATGCCTGAGACACACTATGCAAATATTCAAAACATACAATTTTTAAGATTAGATTTAAAATATAAATTGAAGCAGAGCATTTTTAAAAAGACATAATATCTACTATGAAAGTCCTGAGTTAGAAAAGCTAAAATACCAACAATGAGAAAATGATGCTTCTTGGGTAGCCTGAAATCGAATATGAGACAAAAAATTACTCAGAACTTTTTCTAAGATTAAAAACATGCATATAGTTTCTTTGATATAAAATGAAATACATGTCTGAATATAACTTTAATAGAGTAGTGGAGACGAGGGCAAAGGGGAGGTGTATGCAGAATAAAGCGAGCATATTATTCTAACAGTGAGAGGGACAGAGTTGAATGATTGCTCTTGGAGACAAGGGATTTTGATGTCTAAGTTAATGACAAATCTTTTGTTTGCAAGTTAAAAAATAACTTAAACTTGGTGAAAGAATAAAGGGTAGTGGTGGAGGGGATGATTCTTTGTACACTAAATTGCTTTTAATGACTAATGAATACAGTTCAAATGATTTTATGGAGACCCTTTTGTATTTGATATTTCTGAACTGCTTTTCTCTTTGTATTTGCTCCATTTTTACCTACTTGAACAATTTTTACCCGCAAACTTTAGAAAAAACTGCAACCAAATGTTCCAACACGATGTGAGCCCTAAAAGCACTTACAGCTGGGGGAGTAGGGGAAAAGGGGTTTCTCTTTCAACAAATGTATATTAATCTCAGTGAAAACTCAGAAGTTTAAACACGGTCCTCCTTGGGTCATGTGGCTACCCCAGGACCAATCATTGCACCACACATAGGAGATAATCTAAAAAACCAGGCTGGAGTTAAGGTTCTCTGGTGGAGTTTCCACTTTAGAAATCAGTTTTGTCAGGCTTTGTGTTTTCATATTATAGACATGATAGCCATATATCCATCTATTCCACTTCCAGTAGAGATGAAAACCTAAAAGCATATGCCCATTCAGAGGATTTTACATGAATCTTCATAGCAGCTTTACTTGAAATAGCCAAAATCTGAAAACTGTCCAAATGTCCATGGACAGGTGAATTTTTGACTGATAAACTTACTATGTATATAATGAAATAATACTCCATAGTAAGAACAGAACAATTGAGAGATGTAGCAACAGGAATAAATCTCAAAAACAGTGATGCTGAATGATCAGAAAGTGTATGTACTCTATGATTTCATGTATTTGGAAATAAAAACTCACAGATACGGACTGAAAGTGGATCAGTGTTTGCCTGTGAATGGGATGGGGATAGGCAGGAGAAAGTGAGTAAATAAAACACCAGGAAACCGTGGTAAAGGTAATGAATATGTTAGTTATTTTAATATGTTGCTGGTTTTATAGAGCTACAAATGCCAAAAACTATCAAAATGAACAACTGAAGTATGTGAACTTTATTGCATGTAAATAAACCTTTCTAAAAAATTAACTGATACAAATTGACTTACATGACCAGAAAGCTCTTGAACAACTCTCCGATTTTCTCCCCTATTTTTACTCTTCTATGACCTTACAGACTGTGTTAACACACTTCTCATCTTACTGATCTTTTATGTCCACATTTCTCCAGGTAAATATAACTATCACCATAATTTCTTGCTTTCTCTTTAGTTCATTAGTAATTATGAGCAATGTATTGAAATGTTAAAGATATGTTCATGCATTCAGAATCCTCTGCTCTCTGATCCACATAGTAAGTGAATTATGCTATCAATAATTACACAGAATATTGCTACTTTTTTTTGAGATGGAATCTCGCTTGGTTGCCCAGGCTGGAGTGCAATGGCATGATGCTGGCTCACTGCAACCTCCAACTCCCGGGTTCAAGTGATTTTCCCACCTCAGCCTCCTGAGTAGCTGGGATTACAGGCATCCGCCATCATTCCCGGCTAATGTTTGTATTTCTATTAGAGACGAGGTTTCAGCATGTTGGCCAGGCTGGTCTTGAACCCCTGACCTCAGGTGATCTAACCACCTTGGCCTCCCAAAGTGCTGAGATTACACGCATGAGCCATCACACGGGGCCAGAATATTGCAAATAGCTAAAATTAACCCTGATCTGGACACCTTGAGTTGATCCTAACTTTGTAAAAGAGGGTAGCATTGTGAAACTATAAAATTAGACTAATAAAAAATAACAGGATGCTTTTGGTGTAAGAAATAATACTTTCCTAAGCAAAAAAAAAAAAAAAAAAAAAAAAAAAAACTGGAGGAATTACATTTTCTGACTTCATGTTATACAACAGAGTTATAGTAACCAAAAGAGTATGGTACTGGCATAAAATCAGACCCATAGATCAATGGAACAGAAGACAGAACCCAGTAACAAATCTACATTACAGTGAACTCATTTTTTAAAAAGGTGCCAAGAACATACACTGCTAGTAAATGGTGTTGAAAAAACTGGATATCCATATGCAGAAGAATGAAATCAGACCAGTATCTATCATCATATACAAAAATAAAATCCAAGTAGACTAACGACGTAAAGCTAAGACCTCAAACTATAAAACTAGTCCAAAAAAAATAACATTGGGGAACATCTCCAGGACATTGGTCTGGACAAAAATATCTTGAGCAATACCCCACAACACAAGCACAGGCAACCAAAGCAAAAATGGGCAAATGGATCACATTAAATTTAAAAGCTTCTGCACAGAAAATGATACAATCAACAAAGTTGAGAGACAATCCACAGAATGGGAGAAAATATTTGCAAACTACTCATCTGACAAAGGATTAATAACCAGAATATATAAAAAGCTCAAAGAACTCTATAAGAAACAATCTAATAACCTGGTTAAAAAAAGGGGGGGGGGGCAAAAGATTTGAATAGATATTTTTCAAAAGAAGACCTACAAATGGCAAACAGGTATAAGAAAAAAAGGTGCGCAATATCACTGATCATCAGAGAAACGAAAATCAAAACTACAATGAGATATCATCTCACCACAGTTTAAATGACTTGTATGCAAAAGACAGGCAATAACAAATGCTAACGAGTATGCAGAGAAAAGGGAACGCATGTACACTGCTGCTGGGAATGTAAATTAGTAAAACCACTAAGGAGCATAGTTTGGAGGTTTCTCAATAAATGAAAGTTGAGCTACCATATGATCTAGCAATCCTACTGCTGGATGTATACCAAAAGTAAAGGAAATCAGTATGTCAAATACACATCTGCACTCCCATGTTTGTTTTAGCATTGATTACAAAGCTAAAATTTGGGAGAAACCTTAGTGTCCATCAATAGATGAATGGATAAAAGAATAAGATCCAGTCATTCTCAGTAACACTGATGGGACATTATGGATCATTATGTTAAGTGAAATAAGCCAGGCACAGAAAGACAAATGTCACATGTTCTCACTTACTTGTGGAATCTAAAATCAAAACAAATTCATGGACATAGAGAGTATAAGGATAAGGACGGTTATCAGAGGCTGGGAAAGGTAGTGGGAGGGGGGTGGGAAGGTGGGGATGGTTAATGTAATTGTCATATATGGCTACTGGGTACTTGCAATGTGGCTACTATATGATTGAGGAACTAAATTTTATTTAATTTTAATTATGTTAAATTAAACTATTTAGGTTAAATAGTCACAGACAGTTAGTGGCTACCGTATTACAAAGTACAGGTCTAGATATACCACAACTAAATATCAGTCTTCAGACAACTATATGCTCACTTTACTGAGTGACCCATGAAAGATTACCAAAGTGAAGTACATATATTTAGCAGA
>NW_012101453.1:51751-52249 GCF_000951045.1 Mandrillus leucophaeus
CCAAGCCTAAAATGAAGGCATTTATCACTTGAAAGCAACTTTAAGTCTAGAGCTAAACATCAATCAGCAACAGCCAAGTTTCAAACTTGATGTATGTTAAATATTCAGATATTACACTTGTAATATGCACATATCTTGGATTTACTTCAAAAGCTATTCCTGATCACATGTTATGTAACAAGAGGCTTCCAAAATTAAGGGTGAGCACCTGGGAGGGGTGTTTCTGTTGCTAAGGGCACACCTCAATGTTTCCTGCAGTGGGATGCTCAGTGCGCCTCAGCAGTGACATCACTCATTTCTGAAATGCTGCTCTTCCTAAGCTAATACAACAGCAAATCAAGTTACTGCACTTAGAGCCCTCCTGCCAGTGGAGAACCTGATAAGCCCCACCCCAAAGGCAGAATAGGAGGAGCAGAGCAAATGCTTCAAATGATAAAGCCAAAAACTTCCTTTCACTAACCTCCCAGGAAAGGTACTTATCTAGGACTCTACAATGTC
>NW_012101453.1:53888-54202 GCF_000951045.1 Mandrillus leucophaeus
TTATCCCTGTAACTCTGTACCTTTGTTAGCTGGTACAAATCCTACACTTCTGTGGTATGAATGGTTTTTTATGGGGTGGAGGTTTATAATAATTACAGTTATCAGACAGAGCTTGTAAGTGTCAAGTGCTATTTACACATCCTTTTATTTAACCCTCACAACAACTCTGGGGCAAGAATTATTACTGTCCCCATTTTAAAGTTGAGGAACTGAGGGACGAGGATGTTAAGAAGTTGCCCAATGTTCCACAAAGAGCAGTGATAGAACTAGAGTCTAAGCAGTTTTTCACTATTACACTATATTACCTAGATGAA
>NW_012101453.1:54252-54601 GCF_000951045.1 Mandrillus leucophaeus
TTTTTTTTTTTTTTGAGATGGAATCTCGCTTGGTCACCCAGGCTGGAGTGCAATGGCATGATGCTGGCTTACTGCAACCTCCAACTCCCGGGTTCAAGTGATTTTCCCACCTCAGCCTCCTGAGTAGCTGGGATTACAGGCATCCACCATCATTCCCGGCTAATGTTTGTATTTGTATTAGAGATGAGGTTTCACCATGTTGACCAGGCTGGTCTTGAACCCCTGATCTTAGGTAATCTGCCCACCTTGGCCTCCCAAAGTGCTGAGATTACAGGCATGAGCCATCATGCGGGGCCAGAATATTGCAAATAGCTACAATTAACCCTGATCTGGACACCTTGAGTTGATC
>NW_012101453.1:56271-57908 GCF_000951045.1 Mandrillus leucophaeus
CCGTATTTGTTGCAGCATTGATTACAAAGCTAAGATTTGGAAGAAACCTTAGTGTCCATCAACAGATGAATGGATAAAAGAATAAGATCCAGTCATTCTCAGTAACACTGATGGAACATTATGGATCATTATGCTAAGTGAAATAAGCCAGGCACAGAAAGACAAATGTCACATGTTCTCACTTATTTGTGGAATCGAAAATCAAAACAAATTCATGGACATAGAGAGTATAAGGATAAGGATGGTTATCAGAGGCTGGGACAGGTAGTGAGGCTGGGGTGGTGGGAAGGTGGGGACAGTCAATGTAAGTAATTGTCATATGTGGCTACTGGATACTTGCAATGTGGCTACTATGTGATTGAGGAACTAAATTTAATTTTCATTATGTTAAATTAAACTATGTAGGTTAAATAGTCACAGACAGTTAGTGGCTACCATATTACAAAGTACAGGTCTAGATATACCACAACTAAATATCAGTCTTCAGACAACTATATGCTCACTTTACTGAGTGACCTATGAAAGATTACCAAAGTGAAGTACATATATTTAGCAGATCAGTTAATAGACAGAAGTCAACTTTACAAACTTAGCTGGCCATCTTCCATTTTGGCTTTTGGATACTTAAGGATTAGTTGTGTTGCTTGCTCCCATTTTGCATGTGTGTCTTCCCAAGCCTAAAATGAAGGCATTTATCACTTGAAAGCAACTTTAAGTCTAGAGCTAAACATCAATCAGCAACAGCCAAGTTTCAAACTTGATGTATATTAAGTACTCAGATATTACACTTGTAATATGCACATATCTTGGATTTACTTCAAAAGCTATTCCTGATCACACATTATGTAACAAGAGGCTTCCAAAATTAAGGGTGGGCACCTGGGAGGGGTATTTCTGTTGCTAAGGGCACACCTCAATGTTTCCTGCAGTGGGATGCTCAGTGCGCCTCAGCAGTGCCATCACTCATTTCTGAAATGCTGCTCTTCCTAAGCTAATACAACAGCAAATCAAGTTACTGCACTTAGAGCCCTCCTGCCAATGGAGAACCTGATAAGCCCCACCCCAAAGGCAGAGTAGGAGGAGCAGAGCAAATGCTTCAAGTGATAAAGCCAAAAACTTCCTTTCACTAACCTCCCAGGAAAGGTACTTATCTAGGACTCTACAATGTCCACTGCATAAAATAGCTACTCCAACCTATAATTTACTCAAAACATATGCCAATGTGTGTAAACTTCACTATCTACAACCTAGGTAGAGTAAATTACATAATCATAACTGATAGTAACATATACTGCCAGTTAGTTTTAAAATGTATAGCATATTAACAACTCAGTAAGAGACTAACAATTTATTTCAAATGCCTTTTATTTTCATCTTACTTCATTAAGAAAAGGGTTTCAAGTAAGATACTTGAATTTCCCCTGTAAACTTACAAAGTAGTAACCTTAAATATGTTCTCACAATCAGATGCCACGTGCTTTGAGGCAGGCTGTGTAAAAAAACACTATTCACATTTACCTGCTGACATTATATTGCTGACAGAGGCAAACTCCATGAATGTGTAATAGTTGGGCAAGAGGTTATGCACCGACACTTCATCCACCCCACACCGGATATCTGCTTCCTCACAGAGGTGG
>NW_012101453.1:58298-59826 GCF_000951045.1 Mandrillus leucophaeus
ATACACTTGATTCTGAATTACCTATTCCCCAAACATGAAATGGAGAAAATAATCGACAAAATAAATGCAAATTCTACAAGTAAAATAGACAATAGTAAATACCATACTGCTTAGATGATTTTCTTAACAAGGTTATATTAAAAATTAGGGATAAAAAAAGTTTTGGTTTGCAAAATCAACTCTTCTGTTATGATCTGATATTTTCACTTGAAATATGATTCATATTTAAAAGAAATGATACACGCAAACACAAATCACAGAAACACTTATCTTTAACATGAAGCAAAATACTTTGTTTTTATCCCTGTAACTCTGTACCTTTGTTAGCTGGTACAAATTCTACACTTCTGTGGTATGAATGGTTTTTTATGGGGTGGAGGTTTATAATAATTATAGTTATCAGATACAGCTTGTGTCAAGTGCTATTTACACATCCTTTTATTTAACCCTCACAACAACTCTGGGGCAGGAATTATTACTGTCCCCATTTTAAAGCTGACGAACTGAGGAACAAGGATGTTAAGAAGTTGCCCAATGTTCCACAAAGAGCAGTGATAGAACTAGAGTCTAAGCAGTTTTTCACTATGACACTGTATTACCTAGATGAAATGTACCAAAGTTATTCAGAAAACAAATAGAGCACACAAGATGAGACAGGAAAATTACGAAAGAAGCTGACCACAGAGGAGTTCCCTTTTCCCTTCCGGAGAGAGGCTCCAGGAGTACGTAGCAACTCTTCATGACCCATGGACATTTGTCTGGTTTTTCCACTAGAAGGAATATCATATCCTACGCCATAAAAAATGGAGAAAGTGACAGGAACTTCTATCTGCCGGCTAGAGAAAATAAATAAGCTTTACTGAAGCACTGGCAACCAAGAGGAATAAACACTTATTTGAGTTGTCTTCCTGTTTGCGACTCTCCTAGAAAACCTCTCCTCTCAATCTCTATGCCCCACCTTGAAGGAGCTTCACTAGAAACCCATTAGAACAAATAATGTTTACTGAATGTCTTTAAAATTTCTTTCAGTTTCCCATTCTCTAAATCATCATAAACAGTAGATTGTACAAATATAAATTAAGTCTAGCGTAAACATAAGTAAAACATCAACAACAAAAATCTACTGTATGAAAACTATAATTCGATCTCAATGACAAAAACTTTTTTTCCATAAGATTTTATCCTGTGCCATGTTGGGACAACTAGAAATTGACTCTTGAGGTTAAGTTCTTCTGGACCAGTAATGAACCCTGGTATATACAGCAAGTATGTCACAAGAGTGACTGTGCTGACTGGGACACTACGAATTCATTACTGGATTCCTCATACTTGTATTCTGGAGATTACACCATAGGCAAGGGCATGAAAGTCTGAAGTCTAATCTCCTTCCATATCTTTGGAATAATGCCAAATTCCACTATATTAACACATCAAATAAGCCAGATGTGAATAAAACCACTTCATCACTAGTCTATTTCTAAACAATTTATTAATAACAAGCTGTACAATACTGAAAAGGACATGAGTT
>NW_012101453.1:60601-61715 GCF_000951045.1 Mandrillus leucophaeus
AAACTGTCTTACTTGCCACAAAACCTCTTGTAACAGAAAAGAGCAATTATTTTTCAAAATCAAGAGAGAGGAAGCAACATGAATTTTGTATTTCATAGCAGATTATCCATTCTAAAGTATTTCAATTGACCACAGAACTGAAATTGGAATTTGGCTCAGAGAACATTAATAGGAATTAAATAATTCACTAAAATATTTAACATATAAATAGATTATTACATAAATTAAAGCCATCAAAGATACAAAGAATGAAATGTTTCCTTCCAACTGATCCTATCTTAACTCTAATTCTACAATTCCAATTCACATTCCTCCCACCATCCTTCCACCCCCAACCCAGCAAACACTGTGAAGCTCTGGACATTTCTTTCAGTCCTTGCTCAGCATATCAACATACAAAGGCCAGACCCACATTATCTTATTTCAAACATTTTTATTGTATTTACTTTGAGGTATTTAATGAAAACTGCAATTAATTGTGAGAATCTTAAAAAGCTATTAATTTATAGCTCTCATATCAAGAAAAAGCAACACAAATTAAAAATCAAATTTGCTACTATTGTACAAAACCTTAGTACTGGTCCTAGTTTTTTCAAGTGACAAATTTGCTATATTTTTGTTTGATAAAACTTTAAAAGTACATATTGAAAGAAAAGTCTTTTCCCTGCTTTGATTTTCTTTCCATGTTCCCTTCACTTTTTTTGTATTTTCCACACTTTAACAAAGCTATAAACACAGTATACTCACTTGACGTTTCATGTTTTTCCATATTGCTGTGTTTTCTATATAGGGTTTTTGTTTGTTTTCTTTTCTTTTTTTTTTTTTGAGATGGTGTCTCACTCTTTTGCCCAGGCTGGAGTGCAGTGGTGGCTCACTGTAAGCTCTGCCTCGTGGGTTCATGCCACTCTCACGCCTCAGCCTCCCGAGTACCTGGGACTACAAGCACTGGCCACCACGCCTGGTTAATTTTGGTTTTGTATTTTTAGTAGAGACAGGGTTTCCCACCTTAGCCAGAATGGTCTCAATCTCCTGATCTTGTGATCCGCCCGCCTTGGCCTCCCAAAGTGCTGGTATTACAGGTGTGATTGTCGTGCCCGACCAATCTATACAGGTT
>NW_012101453.1:61765-66731 GCF_000951045.1 Mandrillus leucophaeus
AATGTAATGATTTATATAATCTAGGAAGTAGATCACAAAATTCTGTATATAATTTTGTCTTCTAAGCTGGTGTCCATGATTAATTCATTCATCAAAAGCATTGGCATTACAGAAAGTTTATGAAAGATCATAGTTTAAAAACTGAAAAAACAATATTGTTACAAAATTTTATCATTCTAGGCTTATAACTGTGAAAATCTATTAAAAACACAGAAGCAACCACACTGAAATCTGAAAAACAGAATATACCAAACAACAGTACTTACGTTTGGGTGACAAAATTTAGCACCATTCTTAAAATTTATTTTCTAACTTGCCGTGATACTTTTCTTACAGTTGAAACAAGAAATTCTAATAATTTGAAGTCAAATAAAATACAAAATCATAAAACCTTTGGAAGTGTGTTACAAGGTACGAAGTACTATAGAGTTAATATTTCAAGACAAAAAAAATACAAAATAAAATTTAAAAGTTCAATTGAAAAAATAAAAGTACATATACCTAATCTCCCAGAATGTTTCTACAGGAACATCAGGATTCCACAAATCAATGCTATCTAACTGATGAAGAGCCAGCAGAGCCTGAATTTTTTTAAAAAGAGAAAGACAAAGAGAAGACTCATGCAAACATTTCTGGTAAACATAACACTGGAGTACTTATTTTATAAATGCTAAGAAATTGAGCTATTTCATTTGTCGTTTCAATATATAGTAAAAGGTAAAAAGAGACAAACTCTGGCGAACACAAACCTCTAGGGAACAATACAGACAGAATGAAATCATTTTATTCCCATCATTCTTACACTAACTGCCAGGTACATATAAAGCTAAATGATGAATTCAGAACAATATATAACTGTAAAAACTACTTTAAGAAATAAGCAAAATAATTTCAATAGATATTAAAGAACTCTATGAAACAAAAAGGTAATCCCCAAATAAGAAGGGTTTGCCAAAATTAATACACAGAGCAAAAGATAAGTAAAAACTGTCTTACTTGCCACAAAACCTCTTGTAACAGAAAAGAGCAATTATTTTTCAAAATCAAGAGAGAGGAAGCAACATGAATTTTGTATTTCAAAGCAGATTATCCATTCTAAAGTTTTTCAATTGACCACAGAACTGAAATTGGAATTTGGCTCAGAGAACATTAATAGGAATTAAATAAGTCACTAAAATATTTAACATATAAATAGATTATTACATAAATTAAAGCCATAAAAGATATAATGAAATGTTTCCTTCCAACTGATCCTATCTTAACTGTAATTCTACAATTCCAATTCACACTCCTCCCACCACCCTTCCACCCCCAACCCAGCAAACACTGTGAAGCTCTGGACATTTCTTTCAGTCCTTGCTCAGCATAGCAACATATAAAGCCCAGACCCACATTATCTTATTTCAAACATTTTTATTGTATTTACTTTGAGGTATTTAATGAAAACTGCAATTAATTGTGAGAATCTTAAAAAGCTATTAACTTATAGCTCTCATATCAATAAAAAGCAACACAAATTAAAAATCAAATTTGCTACTATTGTACAAAACCTTAGTACTGGTCCTAGCTTTTTCAACTGACAAATTTGCTATATTTTTGTTTGATAAAACTTTAAAAGTACATATTGAAAGAAAAGTCTTTTCCCTGCTTTGATTTTCTTTCCATGTTCCCTTCACTTTTTTTGTATTTTCCACATTTTAACAAAGTTATAAACACAGTATACTCACTTGACATTTCATGTTTTTCCATATTGCTGTGTTTTCTATATAGGGTTTTTGTTTGTTTCCTTTTCTTTTTTTTTCTTTTTTTTTTTTTGAGATGGTGTCTCACTCTTTTGCCCAGGCTGGAGTGCAGTGGTGGCTCACTGTAAGCTCTGCCTCCTGGGTTCATGCCACTCTCACACCTTAGCCTCCCGAGTACCTGGGACTACAAGCACTGGTCACCACGCCCGGTTAATTTTGTTTTTGTATTTTTAGTAGAGACAGGGTTTCCCACCTTAGCCAGAATGGTCTCAATCTCCTATCTTGTGATCCGCCCGCCTTGGCCTCCCAAAGTGCTGCTATTACAGGTGTGATCGTCGTGCCCGACCAATCTATACAGGTTTTTTTTTTTTTTTTTTTTGAGATGGGGTTTCACTCTGTCTCCCAGGCTGGAGTGCAGTGGCGCCATCTTGGTTCACTGCATCTTCCGCCTCCCGGGTTTAAGCAGTTCTCTGCCTCAGCCTCCCAAGTAGCTTGGAATACAGGTGCCCATCACGACTCCTGGCTAATTTTTTTTTTTTTTTGTATTTATAGTAGAGACAGGGTTTCACTATGTTGGCCAGGCTGATCTTGAACTCCTGACCTCATGATCCACCCACCTCAGCCTCCCAAAGTGCTGGGATTATAGGTGTGAGCTACCACGCCTGGCCCTATATAGGTTTTAATGAATGTTCAACAGCTGATGAAGTTTAAATACTATTCTCATTACTGAATATTAACCTTTTCTCCTCCTAGTAAAGTTCTCCTAATATTTTCCTATTATAATTAAGTGCAATAAGTACCTATGTGTGCAGCTTTTTCCTTTTGAGTTATATTCATAAGATTTTTAAAGTCATAGAAATTGAATTATTTGTACAAAAAAATGAAATGTTTGTATAGCTCCTGCCAAATAGCCTTCCAGAAAGACTGCAAGAAATGTATCAATTTATGGGACCAATAGCAACATACACAAATATGGAAGCAATGACTACGTAATAAGCGCTAAACGATCTTTTTTTTTTCAATGACATCTCACTCTTGTCCCTCGAGCTGGAGTGCAATGACACGATTTCGGCTCACTGCAACCTCCGCCTCTCAGGTTCAAACGATTCTTCTGCCTCAGCCTCCTCTGTAGCTGGGATTACAGGTGCCTGCCACCATGCCCTGCTAATTTTTATATTTTTAGTACAGACAGGTTTCACCATGTTGGCTAGGCTGGTCTTGAACTCCTAACCTCAGGTGATCCACCCGCGTAGGCCTCCCAAAGTGCTGGCATTACAGACGTGGGCCATTGCACTGGGGCAAAACGTTTTTTATAAACCTTTTGACTGAGGTATATATAAACATTTTATAGTATGTACATTAGGATGGCTATAACCACAAAGACACATTGTTACAAGTGTTACCAAGGATGCAGAAATAATAAAAGCTTCATACATTGTTACTGGGAATATAAAATGATACAGCTGCTTTGGAAAAGACTTTGACAGTTCCCCAAAAGTTCAACAGAGTTCCCACACGACTTAGCAGTTCCACTCCTATACTTAAGAGATTTATGTCCACACATAGACCTTTACACCAATGTTCATAGCAGCATTATTAGTAATAGCCATAAAGTGGAAACAACCCCAAATGTCCACCAACTGATAACTAGATGAATAAGACAGAGATCCATATGATCAAATATTTGGCAATAAAAAGAAAGGAAATACTGATTCATACCACAACATAAACGCACCTTGAAAACATTAAGTCAAGGTAGCCAGACATAAAAGGCCACATATTCTAAGATTCCATTTATATGAAATATCAAAAACAAGCAAATCCATAGAGACAAAATAGATTAGTAGTTGGTAGGGATGAGGGAATGGGGAGTCAAGTTTCTTTCTGGGGTGATAAAAATGTCATTAGAGAGTACTGATAGCTGCACAATTGTGTGACTAAGAACTACTTAAAATGGGCAACCTGCGAGAATGTGAATTATATCTCAATTTTAAAATCAATATTTTTCATATTCAATAAAAATATTTTAAAACATTTTAAAGGCAACTGCAATTAGAAAATTTTGAGCTATTGTATTAAGCATAACAATTTGTACACTGTTGTTGCTATGTGATATAAAGCAAGTAAACCCCTGCTTTCTCCATGGAGTTTTATAAAACAATATATAGACATAAACATACCATTTCCAGAAATGGCATCCACCTATTACTCATAGAAACCACACACCAAAGGAACATCACGAATGTACATGTAACAACCTTTGCTTCAAGAACCTGGAATTCATTTTCCGCTTACCTCCATTGCTTCCCGGGCAATCTCTGGCATGTGTGCCTGAGGGATCAGTTGGACAAGGCCTGTAATTAATTCTGCTGTACTGCCTTGGGTTTCAGCAGGCCCCTGTTTTCTTGGATTCCTTAAGGAAAAAAGGGAAACTTCAGTTAAAAAAATAAATTGTGAGAGATTAGAGGGAGGAAGGAATAGATAGTGACTGCTAAAGGGGACTAGGTTTCTTTTAGGGGCAATAACAATTTTCTGTAACTAGGCCGGGCACGGTGGTTCACGCCTCTAAGCCCAGCACTTTGGGAGGCCATGGTGGGTGGATCACCTGAGGTCAGGGGTTTGATACCAGCCTGACGAATATGGTGAAACCCTATGTCTATTAAAATTATAAAAATTAGCCAGTGTGGTGGCACGTGCCTGTAGTCCCAGCTACTCGGGAGGCTGAGGCAGGAAAAGCGCTTGAGCCTGTGAGGTGGAGGTTGCAGTGAGCCGAGATGGCGCCACTGCACTCCAGCCTGGGACACAGAGCGAGACTCTGTCTCCATAAAAAGAAAAGAAAAGAAAAGAAAAGAAAAAAGTTCTAGAATTAAACAGTGGTAATGGTTGCAGAACCTTGTAAATATACTGAAAACTGAATTGTAAACTTTAAAATGGTGAATTTTATTTTATGTGGGTATAGTATTTTTATCTGAATACAAATTATAATAAAAATTTTGTAAAATTAAAACTTGTGTTTTTAGGGATTCTTTTAATCCACATCTATACTTATTCATTAATGTGAATAATGTCCAGGGAAAATCCTAATGAAAACAAAAACCATTAATTCCCATTAAAAATTACATCAGTAATAGGAGGAGTAATTTTTCTCCAATAGTAAACTGACTAAAGAATGTATCTCTGGTTTGGAACTTACTGGTTTTGAGCTTATACATGATTGTGATCAA
>NW_012101453.1:67648-70434 GCF_000951045.1 Mandrillus leucophaeus
TTAGCTTATTTTCTGACATTTATATAAATTCACTCAAAACCAAGTAATTTTTATTGAACGCCAAAGACACAACAACGAAAAAGAGATGTGTTTCCCATCCTCCATGAGCATGTTGTCTCATGGGGGAAGATACCATCAATAAGATAATCAGACCAACAAGTATAAAATTGCAAATCACATAAGAGCTTAAAGGTACACGCTGCTATGAGAGCCTATAACATGGAACCTGTCTCTTATACACATCTAGATGTGTATAAGAGACAGGAGTGCTGCTAATATTATGTGACCTTCATGATGAAATAATGCCACAAATAGCTTGTGACACACAAGAAAGGAATGAAGAGAAAGGGAATTTCATTATTTTTATGGAGTTTCACTGACAGGTCTTCTGGAATTTCTTCATGCCAAAGATCCGTTTACTCTAATTAGACTCTCAAATTTGAATGGGTTTTTCAGGGTTAAAGTATCATGGGCTTTCACTTGGGCTCACTGATCCTTTGGGAATGTTTTTTCCTCTTCTCTCCCCTCCACTCTCCAAGAAAAATTACTCATAAATACACATTTTTTAAAATTCATGAGGTTTCATAGAACTCTTGGAACCACAGACACGTAGTTAGAAACTCCCTTTATTACAGCAATTTGAAGAAATATGCCGCCAAAACTGAAAGCACCTTAACACTTTTTAAAAAGCCTGTTACTGAACAAAGCAATAAGACACCTTGTTTGATGCTGCTCTCCAGGGACTGAAGAAACTCAACAAAGGTTAAACTTGTCATCCTATGACAGTCACAATATACAACTATTACATTTGGGGAATAAATAATATTAGTATTAAACTGTATCTTAATAATAGCAATAATAGCTAACATGTATTGAGTGCTTATTATGCACCAGGCATTGTTCCTAAAAGCATTGTATGTACTTTTTCAATCTTCTTAACAATATATCTGAGATAGGAACTATTATGATCTCAATTATTTCAGATAAGAAAACTAAGGCATAGAAAGGTTAAATAATCACCCAAATCACATAGCTAGTAAATAGTCTCCAGCATCCATACTGTTAATCACTTCTCCATGACTCATTGGTATTATTTGCATTATTCCTAATTACTCTGTACACCAGAATGATGTTCTCAGGAATCTAATACCATCTGAGGCAATAAGAGTAGTTACGACAATAACTGAGTACCAGCCAGGCACGGTGGCTCTTGCCCGTAATCATAGAACTTGGGGAGGCTGAGGCTGGAGGATCACTTGAGGCTAGGAGTTCGAGGTTGCAGTGAGCCAGCACTGAGCCACTGGACTCCAGCCTGGGAAACAGAGAGAGACCCTGCCTCAAAATAATGATAATGATGATGATAATAATAATTATTCAAGTACTAACTACACATATTTTCACCTCATTCTCTTTCAATATAGTATTTGTAGGCAGAGTCAATGATAACAGAAAGCTGGTAACAGGAAGAAAGGGGGATAGAAAAGCTAAATTGGCAAAAACAAATGGAGATTTTTAAAACCCATGTTATAGATGTAGACGGCACTGTGATCGATGGTTGCTTCTACTGCCCACACCAATATTATACCTGAATAATGTATAACCTAGTAATAAGATGAGAACAGAGATCTCACCAAGTATTTCGTTTAATGATAGGGAAATTAAGAAGAAAGAGAAATGTTAAGAAATAGTAACGGCAATCAAGAATCTCATCTAATTATCTTAGTATTCGTTATACATTAGTTTTCTTAGATATATCTTAGTTTTCAGGTATGATCAAATTATCCTCAAGGTCTTGGCATTTCAGTTAAACCAAATTAACTTAGTGTGATAATTTTGAGACATTTCATAAAAAAAACTTACACAAAGCTAGAGTTTGGATCTGCATGAATTAGTTTCACCATGGACAAGAGAAGATACTCATAGCTGCTTCTTTCCAGATCTGTAGGTTTTTCTTTCCATTTAAGGCTTGTTACTTTTCCTTTAAATGTAAGACTCTAAAAACAAAACAGTAACATGGTATCAGACATAAGACTCAGGAAAATAGCTGTCCAACCTTTTAAAACAAATTTATTATTAAAAAACTTTGGAAAAAAGCTATTTTTTATACTACCAAGTGTGTGGTATAAGTAGAAACACTCAGTACTGAGCATAAGGTCAGTATTATTAAGCTTTAAAAAATGAAAATAATTTTTGCATCATCTATGTTATTTTTTAATCAATGTAACAAAACAATGAAAATCTATTACAATACTAAAAGCTTAATATCGGGTTGTAAAATATCTCCTGTGTAAAAAACTCTTTTCCAAAATGTAAAAACATAAGGGAAAAAATATTTGGTCTACAGTTCTCACAAATATACACACTGGGTAATTAATTTAACAAACATTCCCCACAAATATATACAAGTATTTCACAGACTCTACAACATTATCAGTTGTAAGATGCATCATTATTTGATGCCCTAAAGGAATGAAAACCCGCTGTCAATTGTAAGACACCATTTAAAATAAGATACACTCCCAATTTCAGAGAAGTGTAAAAATAAGCACTTCTTACAATTATTGAAATATGTGATCTAGGCAATCTCTGTATTTACTAGTTTAATTGTGAAATTTGCTTTTTCCTTTGGTGGCAATCCATCTCTTCCAAGTTATGGAATGTGCACATTTTGCCTGAATGTTCTATTCATAAAAGAGAAAGAATTCTGAGAAAGGTAAACCTATGGAAAATATGTTTCAATTACAGACATATGATGAACTAAAATAATTATAGATGTTTTTCAACCA
>NW_012101454.1:0-32592 GCF_000951045.1 Mandrillus leucophaeus
GAGTTGATGGGCGCAGCACAGCAACATGGCACAAGTATACATATGTAACAAACCTGCACATTATCCACATGTTTCCTAAAACTTAAAGTATAATAAAAAAATAAATAAATAAATAAAATAGAAAAAAATACAGGCATTAATTCAGTGGCGATAATAGGAAGTTAAAGCAAATTTTAAAGAAACATAAAAATATGAGTGTTAAGGGCAATTCTGGTGATGTGTCAGATGGAAATGAGGACATATCAGACACTGGAGGAAATGTGATTTTTTTTATAAATTAGCAAGGGATCTGGCTGTTAGCGTCTTGTGGAAGGGAGGACTATGAACAGCGAAACTAGATAATTAGCTGAGGAGATTTCTAAGCAACGTGTTGAAGAAGCAACTAGTTTGATTCCTCCTGACTGCTTATAGTGAAAAAAAAACACACACACACAAAGGAATTAGATCAGGAATTTGTCAAGCAAAAAAGAACCAGACCTTGAAGATTTGGAAAATTCTCAGCCTATTCATATTATGAAAGAGAGAGAGAGAGAGAGAGAAACAGAGAGAGAGAGAGAGAGAGAGAGAGAGAAAGATTGTTCTGAAGAGAACACTAAAGATGTGTCTAAAACTTTAATAAAGAGATCATGAATGACTGTGATGAAGTTATCAGCCATTCCAGCAGAGTTCAGGAAGAAAGACAGGGTTATTCCAGCAACACTGCCAGTTTGAACTAAAAGAAACAGAGAAGAATGGACAGAAGGAGGACTAAATTTGCCTTGTTAGGATTTGAGCTTGTTTGGTATTCCCCACCCCTTTCCTCTTTTCTATTTTTCCTTGGAATGGGGATGTTTATCCTATGCCTGTTCCACCATTGTATTCTGAAAGCATATAATTTGTCTGACTTCACAGGTTCATATAAAAAGGAAATTTTTCTCAGGAAAGAGTCATACTTTCAGTCTCACCCATGTCTGATTTAGACAGTATTTAGATGAGACTCTGAACTTTAGAGTTGCTGCTGGAACAAGTTAATATTGTTGGGTATTTGGGTGGAATGAATGTATTTTCTATGTGAGGACATGAATTTTTGGGGTGTCAGGGGCAGAATGCTATTGACTGACTTGTGTCTTCTCAAAATTCATATGTTGAAGTCTTAATTTCCCAATGTGATAGCATGTAGAGTTAGGGACTTTGGAAAGTCATTTGATTTATTATATATGATCCTGAGAGTGGGACTCTCATGATAGGATTATTATCCTCATAAGAAGAGATTCTAGAGACCTTGCTCTCTCTTTCTCTCCACTATGGGAGAACCCAGCAAGAGGCAGCTATTTGCAAACCAACAAAAAAGCAAGGAGTGGAGTGAGCATATAGGGAGAATGAGTCTGCAGAGGGCAGATCAAGCAGAGACTGGTAGACTTCAGTAAAGGAGGTGATTGGAAAGTTTTGAACAGGAAAGTGAATGCTCAGATTTATTTGGCTTTTTAAAAGGATAGTGTAAGAGAAAGGTTTGGATTTAGACATGCTTATTTCCAAAATGTAAAAATAAACAAATATTAAGTTCTAACAAAAGTTCCATTATTGAAAACACGGAGGCAAAGTATAAGTATTCGGCCAATTCTCTATATTTGATCTTTTGCCTTGGGAAAAATTCCACAGCGCATTACTTGTATTAGAATTTTTAAAAAATGAACCATGAAATAAAGATACATATTGCTTTGATGAAAAAACTAACCCTTAAAATAGTAGAAAACAACCAAATCTCTTTTGAAAACTAAAAAAAAAAAAATTGTAATCACTTAATATAAAAATCTCAATAAAGTTATGTTTCCTAAAAAAAAAAAAAAAGAAATGAGAGTAATAAGGGAAAAGATAACAGCAAAGAGGAGTCAATACAACAATTAGTGTGATTTTCTGTTCTTTACATAATTTCTATTTTGATTTTTTTATCTAGCCTAATTTTTAAGAAGTTGATTAATTTGTGATATTTTTTCAACGGAAAGAACTTGAACTACTTTTTTCTTTTTAAACCTTATTTTACTCTTTTAGAATATTTTAGGTTTACAGAAAATTTACAAATACAAAGTTACCATAAACCTTAACATCAGTTTTTCCTATGATTAACATGTTACATTAATATGCTACATTCATCACAATTAATAAACCAGTACAATACATTATTATTAATCAAAGTCCACACTTTATTCAAACTTCTTTAGCTTTTACCTAATGTCTTTTTTCTGTTCCAGGATCCCAACCAACTAAGTTGACACAATACATTTGGTCACCATGTCTTCCTAGACTCCTCTAGATCATAACAGTTTCTTGGATTTTCTTTGTTTTTGATGGCCTTGGTATTATTGAGGAGTATTGGCCAGCTATTTTCTAGAATGTCCTTCATTGGGAGTTATCTGATGTTTTTCTGAGGATCAGACTAAGGTTGTGAATTCTTGGGAGGAAGTTCACAGAGGTGAAGTGCTATTCTCAACATATCATATCAAGGGTATATACTGTCAATAGGACTTATCATTATTGATATTAACCTTGATCTCTTGGAAGAAGTAGCATTTGTTAGGTTTCTTCACTGTAAATGTGCCTGCATTTCCCTTTTTATTCCATATTTTTTAGATGGGAATCAAGATTTAAGACATTTAAGAAGTGGACAGTTATGCTATAGTTTCATGATGGCAGAGTATCTACATAAATTACTTGAAATTCTTCTGCACAATACATTTGTCTGTTTTCTCTCATTTGTTTGTTTGGTTATTTATTTCTATCAGTGTGGAATCATGAATGTTTATTTCATACTTTCGTTATAATCCAAAACTACCTTATTTATTTGATTGCTAAAATTATTCCAGAGGCAGCCATTATAAACTTAGTTGGCTCCTGTGTCCTTTGACATACCCTTATCATTTGTGTGTGTGTGTTTAGTACTTCCTCAGATTCTGGCACTTATAACATGGTCCTATGTAGCCCTAGAACCAGTCAATTCTCTAAAACTTTTTGTTCCTTTTATTACAGAGTGATCTTAGAAACTAAGATCTGGGTGCTAGGTGTCTTTACTGCTGTTGGGGTGTCTATGTTTCAGGTCCTCTCAAGTGACAGGGCAAGAAAATATATGTGTGTATACTGACATATTTATATGCCATTTTATGTCTGTCTTCTGTCTCTATCTGGATCTATATTAAGCTACACAAAAATCATAGTGACATCTCCAACTTTATTATCACAGGCTTATTCTAGCCTTCTCCTCTTTTCTTGTTTATAACCTCCTATGCCCCCAGTGAGAAACCTGGCTCCCATCATCCTCCATTCATTTACTTATTCAGTTACAGAATATGTATATAACAATTTCAGCATTGTTCACCCACCCCTCTGTGCAGGACAGTTTATTAAATAGAATACAGTGCTTATGTGCAGATTCTTTTGCCTTTAGTCTTACAGACTACACTTATTTTCAGTTACTTGTCAGTACCTTTTAAATCAACCCCTTTAGGTGAGGTTATTTTATAATACTGTGATGTTATCTGGAGGCTTTTGTAAGTGTTGTTTATCAAGTTGTACAAGTTACCCTATATTTCTAGTTTGCTGAGAGTTTTAGTCATAATGACTATCGTATTTTGTCAAATGCGTTTTCTGCATCAATTGATATGATCATACAATTTTGATTCCTTAGCCTGTTGACGTGGTAGATAACATTAATTGATTTTCAAATACTGAACCAGTCTTGCATACCTGCAATAAATTCCACATATTTGTGGTATATAATTCTTTTTATACATTGTTGGATTCTAACTGGTATCTTTTATGTTAAGATTGGTATCTTAACATAAAAAGATTTTCATTTTAATTGAGAAAAATAAAACAATGAAGCGCACAAATCATGAATGGATACAGCTCAATGAACATTTCATATATAAATATGTAAACAACACACAGATAAAGATGTAGAATAATTGTTAAAATGAGGCCGGGTGCAGTGGCTCACGCCTGTTATCCCAGCACTTTGGGAGGCCAAGGTGGGCGGATCACCTGAGATCAGGAATTCAAGACCAGCCTGGCCAACGTGGTGAAATCCCATCTCTACTGAAAATAGAAAAATTAGCCTGGCATGGCGATGGGCGCCTGTAATCCCAGCTACTCAGGAGGCTGAGGCAGAAGAATCGCTTGAACCCAAGAGGCAGAGGTTGCAGTGAGCCGAGATCATGCCATTGCACTCCAGACTGGACTACAAGAGCGAGACTCTGTCTCAAAAAAAAAAAAAAAAAAAAAAAATCAAAAATCAAACAGACTATCTCATGCACCCTCTATAACAACACTCCATAATAGCTCTCCAAAGAAATGACAAAAATTTGGACCGCTTTACAACACAATTATTTTGTGGTAATTTTATACTGGTGAAAAAACATGTAAAATTTACCATTTACCATTTTAAACATTTTTAAGTGTACAATATACTAGTGTTAACTATATACATATTGCTGTACAGCAGATCTCTAGAACTTTTTCATCTTCAAACAAACTCATTTTCATTGAACAACTACTTCCTATTTCCTCCTCCCTTACCCTGTTAACCACATTCTACTTTCTCTTCCTGTAAGTTTGACTATTTCATAAATCTCATGGAAGTGGAATAATACAGTATCATTTTTGAAATTGAGTTATTTCTCACAACATAATATTTTCAAGCTTCATCCATGTTTTACCATAGGACAGAATTTCCTTCCTTTCAAAAGCTGAATAAAATCCCATAGTATGTATGTAACACTTTTTCTTTATTCATTCATTCCTTGATGGATATTTAGATTGCTTTCGTCTCTTAACTATTGTGAATAATGCTCCAATGAACGTGAATGTACAAATATCTCTTTGAGATCCTGTTTTCAATTCTTTTGGATATATACACAGAAGTGAAGTTGCTGGATCATATAATTCTATTTCTATTTTTTGAGGAAAATCCACACTGTTTTTAACAGTGGCTTTACTATTTTGCACGTCCATCAACAAAGTGCAAGGATTTCAATTTCTTCACATCCTTACCAACACTTGTAATTTTTTGATTTTGATAATAGTAATGAGTATGAGCTAATATTTCAATATGGTTTTGATTTTCATTTCTCTGATAATTAGTAATGTTGAGCATTCTTTTCATATGTTTTTTGGCCATTTGTATATCTTCTTTGTATAAATGTCCACACAAGCCTTTTGCCCATTTTTTAATTGGGATATTTGATAGTTTTACTGTTATTTGGTTATAAGTGTTCTTTATATATTCTGGATACTAATCCTTTGTCATATATATGGTTTGAAAATATTTTATCTTATTCTATTGGTTGTCTTTTCACTGTGTTGGGTGTTTCCTTTGCTACACAGAAGTTTTTGTTTGATATAGTCCCATTTTTTCCACTTTTGCTTTTGTTGCTTGTGATTTTGATATTATGAGAAGTCATCAACAAATCCATTGTCATAAAGCTTCTCCCTATCATTTCTTCTAGTAGTTTTATAGTTTCAGAACTTACATTTAGGACTTTACTTTTGTACATGGCTTAGGATAAGATTCCATTTTCATTGTTTTGCAAGTGGATATTTAGTTAACACTATTTTCAGGAGTGACTATCCTTTTTTTTCTCGTTGTGTTTTTTTGGTGCCCTTGACTAAGATAATTGGACTAGATATGCAACGGTTTACTTCTGGGCTGTCTATTCTATTCCACTGTTCTATATGTCTGTTTTTATGCCAGTACCATATTGTTTTGATTACAGAATGATGGCTATGTATTTTGATGCCAGGAAGTGTGAGATCTCCCATGTTTTTCTTCTTTTTAAGGATTCTATGCCTATTTGGGATCATTTGAGATTCCATATGAATTTTGGAAAGTTTTATCTATTTCTGAAAGAAAAGCCACTGGGATTTTGCTAGCAATTGCATTGAATCTCTGTATTACTTTGAGTAGTATGGACATTTTTAACAATATTAAGCCTTCCAATCCATGAACAAAGGATGTCTTCCCATTTGCTTGTGCCTTTTAAAATTTTATTCCAAAAAAAATGTTTTATAATTTTCAGTGTACAAGTCTTCCACCTCCTTGGTTAACTTTATTCCTAAGTATTTTTTTGATGCCTTTATAATGGGTTTTTATTTCTTTTTTTCTTGTCTAACTGCTCTAGCTGGGACATTCAGTGCTACACTGAATAGAAGTGGTGAAGATCAGGAAGAAGGAAGGAATCCTCATTCTCACCACTTTTATTCGACCATTGAGTATTATTGTTAACCAGGGGTTTGTAATATATGGCCTTTATTACGCTGAAGTACATTCCTTTTTACTTGATTTGCTGACACTTTATATCACAAAAGAGTGTTGAATTTTGTGAAATGCTCTTTCTACATTGAGATGTTCATGTGATTTTTGTCTTTCATTTTGTTATTATGGTGTATTACACTGATTGACTTTTGTATATTGAAACATCCTTGGAACCCAGGAATAAATCCAACTTGGTCACAGTGTGTAACACTTTTAATGTGCTATTGATTTAATAATCTAGAATTTTGTTGAAGATTTTTGCACCAGTATTCATCAGGTAAATTAGTCTACAGTTTTCTTTTCTTGTAGTACCTTTTGCTGGTTTTGGTATCAGGGTAATGTTGACTTCATGAGTTTGAAGTGTTCCCCACTCTTCTATTTTTTGAAAGAGTTCGAAAAAGACTTGAGTATAATGTGTGAAGCAACTTTTGCTGACAGTGTTGCAGCAGTCCTCCAAAATTGAATTGTAGAAAATCATTGATGATAGTGATTAGAAAGCCAAGCAAGTTTTCAATCTTGATTTTACTGGACCTTTTATTTTATTGGACACAAATGCCATCTCATCTTCATCACAGACAACAAGAAAAAGTGCGAGAACATAAAGCTTCAAAGAAGGCTTTTTTTTTTTAACAGAAATTAGGATATTAAGCTCAATTTGTTAAGAATATATTATTTGCACAACCCATAGAGAGATTAAGGGAATGTTACAGTGTGTGGCTTTCAAATGTGTAATGGCTTTCTATGCGTAATAGAGAGCATGTTAAATGATTATGCGAGGAACTATTTTCTGCCATTCATCAAAAAACATACAAGTAAGAAGAAAGGCAAAAGGCCTTACAAATGAGGCCTTTTGATAACAGGTAATGCAGCCAGAAAACTTTATAGGGCTATCAATTGTGGTGAAAATATCTCTCTATTAGTTGATACTTGTAAAACTGCCTAATTACGGTCAATCAACCAAATATTTATGGCAAATTTCAAGCATTTTATATGCATTGGTGATGATGTATCTCATGCCAAGGCTGATGCCAATGATACCACTTCAATGGTGGATTAATGTAAGAGATTTGACATCAGGAAATCAAATTCATCAGTCAGTTTTGAAAAAAAAATATGGTAACAGGCTAAGAACAAAATTTGAAACAAATGTATTCCTCTATCTCACAATGGCATTCAAGATTTCAAGGCAAGGATTAATCAACACAAAGTAAATTACATCTCACTCAGGAAACTGGAAATTTTGTGGTAGACAATAAAAATATTGAAGTTTAAGACCACTTTGCAAAGAACCACTAACAAGCAAATTTCTCAATTTGACGCTTATTGTTGGCTATGGAGGAAAATAGAGTAGCCAAAAATATTTAATGCCAAGTTTTTAAAATAAATTTGAGATGATTAATTCAAAAATTCCTGTTGCATAAGAGAATAATAACAGCACAAACAGTCACATCACATTAAAAAAAATGCTATCTCATTATTAGGAGCTGTATAATCATAAGCAAAGAGTCCCAACACATCTGTTTTGAATTTTTATTTGCTTTTAATCTCATTGCTTTTTTTATGCCTTTGGACAATGTTTGACAGCCTTCCATATTCAGAGACTCTAATACTAAAAGAAAAGACAATTCATCAATTTGCTTGATTTGAACACGTTCTTACATTACCACTTCACTAACCTCCCCATCTCACTCTTGCTCCATTCATCCAACATTAAACAATAAAGACTGTTACTCCCATTTCCTCTTCTGGTCACCAACCTTCACCCAGGCAATGCTTTTATATGAAGTAATCATGTATTAACTATTGCCTTGTTTGCTTATTTTATTTTGCTAAGTGTTATTTGTATTAATTATGTATTTGTTCATATTTTTTATTTATAAAACATTTTCTGTTTATAACAGAAAAGAAAAAAATGATTTGTATACAATGCTATGCTTTATCATTGCATGTTGAACACAAACATGCCTATCAATCAATTCATTAGTATTAAGCAATTAAATTTTTTAGATGCTTTCTATTATTCAGTGGTACTTATAATATTTTTGTGTAATATATTGATGTATTTTTGGAACACTCAGACAAATTAGATGGGATTTATCAAGGAGCTATGAATGAATTATAATGTTTCTATTTTAAAAGAAAATGGAATAATTTTATATGTATCAGAAAATATATTAGGATTTATGAGTATGAGAGGTCAGAAAAATTTTCACATTTGTGTTTTGTGTTGTTTTATGCTGATGTTCCCACAGTGATTATAACTAAACTCCTTAAAGTAAATAGTCTATTTTATGCCCTGCTCCTTAAAGTAAATAGGCTATTTTACGCTCTGCTGAGTGAGGAGAGTGGATGTGAAAGACGCGGAGTACAGACAGAGTGTCAGGCAGGTTTGTTCTGAGGAAGTAATAACGCAATCTCTCATAACAGTCGCTATGGTCTAAATGTGTTCCCTAAAATTCATGTATTAGGAACTTGACCCCCACTGCAGAAGCATTGGGAGGTGGAGCCTTTTGGGGGGTGTTTAGGCCATGAGAATGCCCTCATGGATAAATTAGTGCTGTCATAAAAAGGGGCTTTTGTGAGTGGGTTTGCTTTCTTCTGTTCTTGTCTGCCATGTGAGAACTCAGGCTTCTCCCCTTGGGAGGAACCATCTTGGAAGTAGAGAGCAGCCCTCACTAGACACCATGTCTTGATATTGGATTTTCCAGACTTCAGAACTGTGAGAAAATACATTTCGGTCCTTTATAAATTACCCAGTCTTATGTATTCTGTTATAGTAGCACAGATTAAGACAAGAGTGTTACAAGATAAAACAAAAATGTTAACAATTGTTATAATTACTTTTTAGGAAAACTCTCAATTTACTTGACACAAATGAGAGGGAAATAAATTGACTTTCTTTAAATTAGAATTGTTTGTGATTAACACAGATGTTCAGTGGAGGTCATGATTCTCTTCACGTGTATTGTGACTCACTGTGTGGCAAATACTGAGGATTTACCAAGTTCACTAAGTTTGCAAACTATAGGCCATGGATCCAATGTAGTCTACTACCATTTTTCTAAATAAAGTCTTATTGAAACACAGTGACACTCATTTATTTATCTCTCTATGACTTCTCTTGGACTCCAATGTCAGAGTTGGTGGCTGCAACAGAATCCTTATGCCTCACAACTACAATATTTACTAGTTAGTCCTTCACAGAAAATACATTGCCTAGAACTGAATTAGGTAATGTTATATATTAAATATTTTATTATACTCTGAACTCATCCTGAAATAGAGTAAATTATAAAACCATTATCAAAACATATAAACTCAGCATATTGCAGATAAAGTTGCAAAGCATATAAAAATTTTAACATGCAGCAGCTTTGCCATGCATTAAGTCCAAGAGTACCTAATTTATAAGGGTCTGTTATAACATTGCTTTCTCTATAACAGTGTTTTATGACTTACAAGTTGACAGTATACTGAGAAAATTCTCAGTACATACAATGTTTTCTTACCATAGGCATACTATTTACAAATAGTCTAAATTATTGATTGTATGCAATCCCATAAAACTTAAATATATAAATACTTCAGGATGTAATAGACTTCTATTTCTAGTTGGTTTCCTAAAGCACTTTCTTTTTCAGAAGTATCTCTCCTCAATTCTATGTGATTCATTTGATGCAGTAAATTGCATAGCCCCAACTCACTCATGAAAGAGAGTATATGTAGCCCAAGCAAGAGCTCATCAAAGTTCTTCTCAGAAATTGATATCAATGTTAGTGCAGACACAGTTTCCTCTTTCTTATGGGACCACAAGTTGTGAGGACAATGTAAGCTTTGGGCTTCCTATGATTACCCTTGCCTGAGACTGAAGCCAACAATACAGCAAGCAGAGTAGAGATACTTAAACAGACAGACACTTAATGTCATCATGTAAATCTGGATCCAGCCACATCCAAAAGCTCTTGAGCTTTCCAGTGACATCACTCAATAACTTCTATTATTTTAATTAATCTAGTTGACTGAGATTTCTGTATTTTCCAGTTGAAAAGTACCTGATTAATTCAGATACAGCTATGAGAGTTTAAAACAAGTTCCCTCATTGTGCTATGTTATTCTTATATGTATTATTTTGCAAATATGTCTAGGCCTAGAACTTTATTTTTCCTTTCCAGTGAGAGCCAATATTTCCACATCAGAAAAAGGAGAATAGATAAATTACATGATATTTATGAAAATGTTCTCCACAGTGTTGTGTACATTGTAGGACCCTAAAATACAAATTTAGACAGATGATTTTAAAACATGCTCATGAAGAGGTCCTTAGTGACTTATCTCAGAACTGGAAACTTACCCAGAAATTTCAAATGATGTTAACAACAAGGGGTGTGACCAGGATTTCCTGGTTCCCACAATGTACCATGATCTCCCCACAAATAGAATGTAGACAATCAATCTGCTTTTGAAATCACATTTATTCAGCTGTGTGTATAATAACTCTAGATGCTGGTATATTACATTAATTTCTGAATCTGATGTCATCAATAAGTATGTGAGAGCATGCTAAATTCTCGGCCTTGATAAAGGCTCCAAAGAAGTATCTTCAAATATCACCCGAGCTCGAAGAGCTTATAATTTTGTCTAATATCTTAGAAGATGGCACATGCGGAGTCACCTGATCATTAAAATGTAAGTGACTAATCAGAAATACCTCTCTTAACAAAATTTCCAGGGACAAGGAGGGAGTGAAAATAGAATGATGGTTAGAATAATTAGGTTAAATCACAATTTTGCCCAAAGAAGACCAGGAATAACACAAAACCAAATGGCAGTCAGATACAAAACCAGAACTCTAATAGTCACTTGTATTAGAAAAAGTGACAGAAAACATCTAATGCGTAATGATAATTAAGGAAAATTTGGTGAAAAAATAGACAATAAATAAAAGTACAACATTACAAGTTAAAAGGAAAGGAAACACAATAAAACATAACAGTGATTATAAGCTCTTTTCCAAAAATTTAAGCTACCTCTAATGGAACAGTCAAGTTTCTCTGAAAAGTAACTAGAAGTCATAGAAAATATCCTGAACCTCGGAGGTGCATTGGAGACATTACAGAACAGTGTTTTTGTTGAAGACTGAAGTAGCTCAACAAGGTGTATCAGAGACTACATTTTGACCATCCAAAGTGACTTTCCCACACTGACATTTTAGAATTGTTTTTCTTTAATTACTACTGAATTTGAAATTATGACTCTCAGGTACTTATACTTTCTTGGATCAACTTCGATTCCCCATTTTTCAGGGGTTGCAAAGACCAGATGCTTGTACCAAAAGTAGCCTTGCTTCACAGCTTAAATTAACTCAATCAAAGAGTAATGCAGGACAACTTCCTAAAGGTGACAAGGAATAGCTAAGGGGTTCCCTGCCATGTTTCCTCATTTCAAACATGCTATCTTACATCAAAAAGATTGTGTTAGAATATTAACCCAACATGATGATGAATAAAAGTGTTGTAGTTATTTTCCTACAATAACAAGTTGAAATAAACTAAACACATGCATCCTAGTGTTTACTCACTCTCATATCCAGTGGCATATAACTGAAATATGGCTAACTGGATGTTTTGTTTGGGAAGTGTGTAACATTTCTTAAGCACTATGTCAGATACTGTGTTAAAAGCTGTTTCATGCAAGGGATTTTATTGAAAATTCTAAAGGTAAATCCTATGAGTTTAGGATTATTTTTGTTCCTATTTTACAGATGGAAAAAGTATGCACTATTGAGTACTGGAAGCATTTAACGTTTTACTGAGATCTGAGCATTTGCCTTGATAGCTGGTCTGAGTTGCCCCCAAAATGGTTTGTGCTGCTCTTATAATTATGAAGATGGGTCTCTTTCTGTGGTAGATGGAATGAATGGTCCAAATTTTTAGCTCTGCTATTAAAAAATGATTCTTTCACACCCTTGCCATGACTTCATGGTGGTTGGAGCATTATCTCACCATTTGATTTTAGCCTGAGACTTGTAATTTGATTTGACCAGTGGAATGTTGACAGATGCAAAGCAAGCAGAAACCTGAATTGTGTTCATGGGTAAGACTGGTACTTTTGTGCTCTGATAATCTCTCATGAGAAGAACATATCCTAAATAGCTTTACCACTTCAGCCTAAAGCCAAGGCATGACCCAATAGCTTAGAGCCAAATGCAGCTGAATTGCATTCTAAAACAAAGCTGCCCAGCTGTACCCAGCCTATGTAAACTAAATTGCTTATTGTTTTAAGCCATTGAGTTTGGGGATGACTTATTAGACAGCACTGTTGTGATAATGTCTGACTGATACACTGTTACCACCACCTGTTGTCACTGCCACCATTACAGGTGAAGGATTAATTATAAAGTGGTTGCTCAATGTTCATTCTATAGCTTATGGACACAATATGATAATGCCTTGCCTCAAGTCCTAACCTTACCTTGTGAATTCTTCCATTCTTCCCTGAGTCTTCCCTGTAGCTTCTGAGGCATGAGTTGTCTAAGAAACTGATGTGTCTTGTATTTGTGCAACAGTTCATGAGGATCAACCTTTATCAATGGGAAATGGCCTGAGAAAAATTTCTCTCCCTTCTTCCTGTGAATAGATTGTTTAGATAGAGAGTATTAGAATAAGATATGACTTCTCTGAAAATGTCCCAGCAAATCAAGCTATCAGCATGGTCTGGCCAAATCAGTGATGCATTTTGCCTTGTTTTTCCTAAGAAACCTGGGCTGAAATTAAAAGGCTAATTACATTTTCCAAGTTCAGTGAATGAGTAAGTGGGATAATTAGTACTTGAACTTAAGATTTCTGATTTCAAAACTAAATACCAAACCATTGTGTTATATTGCACTATTTTAAATTGTCTTAACAATTTAAAAATAAAATCAAAAATAACTTCTGTTAATTTGGCCATTAGTCATTATTTAATGGGCAAATTTTGGATGTAAGAAATTTGGAAGTAATTTTACGTGACTGAAAAAAAAGAATACATAAATACCAGAGCAAAAGAATGAAATTAAACAGTAAGTTCAAAGACTGTTTACTAGAGTTATTTTATCCTCTTATCAAAAATGAAAGAAATTATAGTTGAACAAATTTGATACCTTTCTCTACAGTGAGTAGTGTTCTTCTCTTTTTGACTTCTAAAATTCAGTTACCACACCCATGACTTCAAAGGAATTATCTTAAATATATCTTGTAAGTAACGTCTGAAACTCACCTATTTGCAAAACAAGAAGCTCTTTTGGAACAAAATATCTATGAGATATAGAAGATGCTTGGAGGAAAGGAGTAGTGGGTATGCCTCAGATGAAAACACCTCTCTTTCTCTTATAGGGTACTCTTATTTTGTGAATATGTTATAGATGCAAAATGGCTAAGGTACAAGCAAAGACTTGAACACGATTTGTTCCCAGTGCTTGTGTCTTGGGAAGAGAAATGGAAAAGGAAGATTCATTTCAATAGTCACCATGGATTGTTTCATAGTGATTTAGGTTAGTTGATCTTATTCAGTGATTCCCATGCCTGGCTACAGATTTGGACCACTTGCAAAGTTTAAAAAATGCGTATTCCTTTACTCTACTGCAGCCTCTCCAAAATATTAGAGAAAAGATTACACTCAGGGCCCACCTGGGATTGGGGAAATGGGGATTATGAAATTTATTAAAATACCTTTTGCTATCATTGGGATTTAGGAGACCAAAAGGCCAACCTTTGGATAAGATAGTTTATGTATACAATTACTTGATGATTTTCTTTTTTGGTTCCTTCAAGTTTTAAGCAAATACTGTTTTGGGTTGTGTCAACCCCTCAGCTCTGAAGAGGAAAACAAGGAAAAAGATTTAGACCCATGATTTTAAAGATAAATCAACATATTTCTGAAAGACTAAGCTTGGAAGTATCAGGTGATTAACGTATCTTACAATGAAAGTAAGAAAATCTAACACACATGTTAATTACTGGGTACTGTGCTAAGTATTTGATATATGCAAGCTTAAAGTAAATAATTTGCAGCTACTTCCAGATAATAATGTTGAGGATTAGCAAGGCTAAATTATTTACTAAAGACCACATGACATGTAAGAAAGGCAACTGAGTCCAAACTTAGGTCAGTTTTATTTCTTGGTAGAAGTTCCTAAGCACTAGATTGTACTACTTCAAAATGAAAAGCACTTTAAAGGAGAGACAGTGTCAAAATGGAAATACTGGGGATTCTTTTTAGAATTCATGTGTAATCAAATCATGGCAGGTTTTTTCTTCTTTAAAAAGGAAGATCTGTCTGCCTACTGTAAAATATGCAGAAGTAATCCTTGTAACTTTATTACTTAAAAAGTAACCTATACTTATAGTGTATATGTCTATTGAAACATTTGTCATTATATTCACATAAATCATCAAAAATATTTATTTTACTTATAAAACAGTACTTCTAAAGGGTGTATTGCCATACTAGTCAGTCCATCTTATTCTTGCAGGGATATGCCATTCTAAACATCAGAACATTTTCCACCCTTTATCACAGATCATTTGGCACATGTTACATGTGGTCTTCTATTTCACAGTGATTGTTGTGGGTGAACATCTAAACTATTTGTTAATTTTATGTTACCGTTTGGAAAACAAATGAAAGGCTACCCCCTTCCACATCTGGTGCTATTTCAGAATTAAATGAAGGTTTTAGTTTATTCATTCTCCGCAATAACAGGTTGCATTTGAAAGATAATTTGAAATATGGGACTGCATATTTCCACAGAATGTTAGCAAAAAGAATAGCTCCCTATATTTTACATTGAATTTAGACAATATTCTAAGGCAGTTAAATTTCCCAAACCAGACACTAATACCCCTTTTCTGTTGCCTACATTATAAAGCTTTCTTGAAAAGTAACTTAAAAGAATGCTTTAATTTTGGTAACGTTGTTTAGGAAAGCCACTGTTACTATTTTAGAGTGACATTGACTTTCCAGTGATACACATATGATTATAGTTTTACGAAATATGCCTGGTCATATGTTCTACATTTACAATGACTTAATATTGCCTAATTTTTTGACTCATACACTTGAAATTATATTTATTTCCTTCATAAAACATATACTTTCTAAATTTGTATTTAAATGTACCATTTTATAGAAAAGTGTACAAAGTATATATACAATATATACATATAGTATATGCATATATAATATATACTATAATATATAAACACACTCCCATGTACAACCAGCATCCATATCAAGAAACAGAATACTACCTATACCCCAGAAACTCCATGGGGCCATTAACAATCCCTAATATAACATTTATTCTGATTTTTAACTCTTTAATTTTGACTGCTTTTGACATTTATGTGTAGAATTATACAGTAATTATTCTTATATTTGGCTTTTTCCATTCAAGATTATTTTTGTGAATTTCATCCATGCTGTTTTTTATAGCAATAGTTTGTTCATTTGCGTTGCTTAATATTCCATTGGAAAAATGTATTACAATTAATATTATGGTTGACAAACGTTGAGCCTGTTTCCAGTTTTTAGCTGTTTTTTAATAATGCTGCTATAAAACTTATTGCACATGTCCTTGATACATGTGCAATAATGAGCACACATGTACTCATTTCTATTGTGATCACACCTGGGGTGAAGTTGCTGGGTCCTAGGTTTTGCATGACTTCAAATTTAGTGGATACTGCTAACCTGATTTCCCAAGTAATTTTATCAGTTTCACTCCCACCAGTCAACTAAAAGTGTGTTAAATGTTTTTCACCCTTACCGACACTTGATATCATATATCATTTGTGAATAACTATTTTGGTAAATGTGCATAAATATAAAATTGTGGTTTTACTTCATGCTTCTTTGATGACTAATGCAGTTGAGCACCTTGTCATATGTGTGCTGATCATTTGTATATCTTTTTTTCATGACATACCTATCCATGTATGTTGTCAAAATGTTTACTAGTTTGTCTATCTATTAAAAATGTTCTTGTAAGAGGTATTTATGCATTCTGGACATAAATCCTTTGTCCAATATAAGTCTTCAAAACTTTTCTCCAATCTATGGCATGCCATTACATTTTCTTAGTGGTGTCTTTTGATGAACAGCAGATATTATTTTAATAGTTCTTCATTTTAATGTAGTGCAGTATGTTGCATTTTTCCTATGTGGTTAGTGGTTTTGCATACTGTTGAAGAAATCCTTGCTTACCCCAAGATCATGAAGTTTTATTCATGTTTCCTCCTAAAACCTCTGTATTTTTCATTCACGTTTAGGTATATAATTCATGTCAACTTAATTTTTATGCATGTTTTGAGGAATGGGTCAATATATTTTTTTCTGTAGTGATATTCAATTGATTCGGCATCATTTGGAAAAGCCCATCCTCTCGCCATTCTGTAGATGGGTTTTCATCATATATTTGTTAATCTTTTTCTGTATTGGTATTTTTGTTTACCTGTGCACTAATACAACACTATCTTGAACATTAGAGCATTACAATAGTTCTTGTTGGATTTTTCTCGTTTTCTATAAACTTTCCTTGGTTATTCTTGGCCTTTTGAATTTCTGTACACATTTTAGAATTAGCTTGTTATATATGTGTGTGTGTGTGTGTGTGTGTGTACATACTTTATAATAATTCTACCATATATATTTGGATAGATTTTTGGATGGGATTACATTGAGTTTATATTATAATCTATGGAGACTTGACACTTTTAGAGCATCACTTTGGTGAAAGCCCTCAAGCGAAGAGATGCAGATACTAGCAGTTGAAAGGACTGGCAGATATTAGCAGTTGAAAGGACTGGCAGATATTAGCAGTTGAAAGGACTGGAAGTCAGCTGGAGCACACTGTAATGGTAAAGCCAGAGTGAAATGAATCAGGCACTGGCAGTATGGGCTAGAGTCCACACTTTTCATGTTCAGATTCATACATATCCTATGTTAAGTTGATTCTGTCCTGTTATTGTTTCTCTAAAGCAGTGGCCAATAACGATTTATAGAAAAGAGGATCTAGTGGGACAAGCTGTGACTGTTTCTGAACCAAAAACTGTTATTCATCATCTTCCTCCTCAACTACTCCTACATTCCCCTCAACCCTCAGTCAGTACTTTGATGGCCTGGAGGGGAGACTCAGACCTTCATCACTCAAAGGTCTGAACTCCTATGGTTATTATGCCCTTTTCAGGCCATGATTGCTATAAATGCCCATTTGTGACTATCATTGGATGTGGAAGCAAAATAGACACCCCAGTGAATCCCTCAAGCTTCAGACATGTTTCTCTCTCCTTCCATTATGAAGTAGACTTGAAGAGCACCAAATGACCATGTACATTTATGTGGAAAGAAAACAAGAACTGCTCAAGTAGATCACTCGGAATGATAATGAGAGCAATCACTGTTACCTCCAATTTTTTTTTTTTTTGGCCCCATACCTCAATATTCTGTGTACAACAGCACTATAACATGCCCAACCCTGCAAGTCATCCTTATGCTAGTGCTTTAGCTGCCACTCCAAGAAGCCATGCCAACCTTCTGTAAGTCCAGCATCTGATAGGTGGTGGACCAGTGGATTCCTCAGTGTGAAACAACATTATGCATTTCACACAATGATCAGTCAGACATCCTCTGAGTCCCTGGACTAACCTGGCCAAGGCTTTGTGGGTAGAAAAAGCAATCCCCCATAAATGGAATACGTATCAATCTTAGTAAGGAGAGTTACTGTCCCCTCCAGGGCAGAAAGGGTCAGATGTACTCACTGCTATCAAGGAGTGGGATGAGCTTATTTTGTAGATGAGATAGTACCATATGGAGGATTCAGTGTTAATTTTTGCTGCTTTGGGGGACATTCAGTGATTGGTCTTAGTGAGAACGAATACATACTGTTAGGTTTGTCCATACCCTTTATCTTGGCCACCAGGCTATTCTGTTCATGTACCCATTGTGAAAACACTAGGATGATGAGAAGAGAAGTTGGCTAGTCTCCATGAGATGAGTCAGTTTATCTATTTGACTTCTTGGCACCTCTGCTGCAGTGGGTGTTCGTGAGTGGATATTGATAGGAGACACAAAGAAGCCCACACTTTTCTCACATCTCCCTTTAACAATTCCTTGAGAAGAAGTCTCTTAAGGAAATGATAGTTTTGGTGCTTGACAAGGGAAATGTTATGTAATTTTAGAGCATGGAGCATTATCAAGGGAGTAGAGAATGTAGGAGACCAAAGTGGAAATTTCCTGATAAGCCAGAGAAAGGCAGAAGACTTCCGAGTTTGAAGAATTCTACACCAGGAAGTGATAAAATGTTAAAAAAAAAAAAAAAAAAAAAGACATAATACTTTCACTTCTCCGACAACTTAGCCCAGAGTTGGGCCTAGATATGAAAAAATTGCATACTTATGTCATATTTGTCATCCTAACCTCATGGTCACTTAAGTAGCCTGAATGGTACACTATTTTCTGCAGTAAATCAATACCTGAATCACATTTTCATTTTTATTAAATATCTTTTCAAATACATTTCCACGTGTGTGTGTGTGTGTGTGTGTGTGTGTGTGTGTGTGTGTGTGTATATATATATATATATATATTAGTGTGTGTGGTACTGAGAAATATTGCAAGTTTTGGAGCCAGAAAAAAACAGGTTCAGATTTTATCTCTATAATTTTCCATGATTATTTAAATTATCTGAGACAATGAATACAGAGCCAGTCACAAAGCTGGGACTTGCCAACTGCTAATGGATATTATTATCAGTATTATTTATCATACCCTGAAGGAATTTAATAGATTATTAATTAATTACAGAATTGCCACCATATACTCTAGACAAAAACCTTGTTCAACATTTGAAAGGGAAATTTTATTATTTTTTAAAGAAATAGATTAAATGTCACTATTCACATGTTTTGTACTGACAATTTCCAAAGGCGGCATATTTGGCCCGAAAGTTTCCAGAAAACAAGACCAGTACATTATTTATTTTATAGTTTTCTGTTCCTTTGCTCAAATCAAGTGTGGATTAGTTGCTGCTACTTCCTCAAGGGTAGTTTATTTATCAGGCTAGCTAGACAATACTGACTTTTAAATTTCGGAAAGGAAGTTAATGTTCTTTCCAGAGGAATACTTACATCAATATTTTAGTCATTCATATGGGTCATGTAAAGCTGCAGTTTAAAATTCGCAACACACTGTGGCTTAGACATTTTATGACTCCAAGCATTCAGGATAGTTGACTTATTAACTAAAAGATAATGTTTAACTTCTGTGGTTCTTGCCAAAAAGATGAATTCTGACTTGTCAAATTCACCTCTAGTTTTAGGGTCTGAGAAATTATTTTTGTAAAAGCATTTTTCCCAAGATATATTATAAAAGCCCCACCACTCTGTCAACATAGAGATTGCATTAGCTCAACTACACACACACACACACACACACACACACACACACACACACAGAGCCATGCATTGCCATCATAGGTACACAAACTTAAGTGATACAACCTACTACAGACCTTGGCTATATGGTATAGCCTATTGCTCCTAGGCTGCAAACTCCGTATACCATGTTACGGTTCTAAATACTGTAGACAACTGTAACACAATGGTAAGTATCTTGTATCTTAACAGATCTAAACATAGAAAAGGTACAGTACAAATATGTATGAAAGATTTAAAAATGGTACACCTGTATAGGCTACTTACAATGAATGGAGCTTGCAGGACGGGAAGTTGCTCTGGGTGAGTCACTGAGTGAGTGATGTGAAGGCCCAGAACATGACAGCATGACACAATAGACTTTATTAACACTATACAGTTAGTGTACACTAAATTTATGAAAAAAATTAATTGCCCTACAAAGTGACTATGGCTACAAGGCCACTAGACAACAGGAATTTTTCAATTCCATTATAATTTTATGGAGTCACCACAGTATATGCAGTCCACCATAAAGCAAAACATTGTTATGTGTTGCATGACATATATATATACACACATACACGCATACACGCATGCATACATACACACACGTACATAAGTATGTACAAATAAAAGCAGCAACAATTGTTCTTTGTGTACTCCATTTGACTGTAATGCTTTTAAAACCACGAAACACAATATATTATACAGTTAAGTCATAAAATATTAGTTAAATATTTTTGCTCAAGGTTCAGTTGCGGAGACGAGAATGCTCTTGAATGAATTTGAGCAGAGATAGATTTATTACAGCATATTTAAAGACTTACAAAATCATTGCAGTTGCTGATGAAATAGTTTTAGTGTAAATCAGTACTTCAGGCTAACTCTCCTGCTATGAATTGTGGACAAGCAGAACAACTAAAATGATTTATTTCATTGCTGTCATTCAAGTCAACACTGAAGAACTCTGTTATGTAATAGCCATCAGCTTTTGGCTAATGCTAGAATATCATGCAGAGAAAATCCCTTGTATAGTAAACACACCTGAATGCAGTTCAGAGTTCTGAACTAAGGAATCTGGGAGGGGCTGACCTGGAAATTCATTATTCATCTGTGAAGAACGTCTGAGTCCCCCAACTCCCATCCTCTGTCTGATCCTCTCAGATACAAGGAATCGAGGCTCTTTGTTATGGGTTCAAGTTTTCCAGGTGGAAACTGCTAATGGTAGGATGCTAAGTGAAAATGATGTATAAACTGAATGCTTTTTGCAAGCTGTGTGGTTCTCCTCTCCAGTCCACCGCCACTGGACTCCTCCCCTCTATGTAATCCCCCAGTAAATCCCCATGCCTTGTTTGCTGTCTCTGGGTCTCTTCCTCGGCTTCTTAAACCTGATACCATCCCCACTGGAGTTAATAGGGGCTCAGCACGACACCCCACTTCTACCTCTGTTAACTATAAGACAGACCACATTGTTTTCCTCGCTGAATAACTGGTCATAGGGAACTTTCTATAAAGCCATAGGTGTGGATAAGTTCAAGACAATTAGGCAATGGGAACAGGGACCTTGAGAACCTTGCTAATGTAAATATTTATCCCTTCGGAAATGCTAGGGTCCATATCATATGTGCAATGTGTCCAGTGAAGAATAGCATGCTTCCGTTCATGATTCAATTGATCAAATGGCACTCAATTTATAATGGGGCCAGGTGCTGGGTGGCTCATGCCTGTAATCCAAGCACTTTGGGAGGCTGAGAAAGATGGATCACTTGTGGTCAGGAGTTCGACCAGCCTGGGCAATATGGCGAAACCCCATCTCTACTAAAAATACAAAATTTAACCAGGTGTGGTGATGTGCACCTGTAATTCCAGCTACTCAGGAGGCTCAGGCAGGGTAATCGCTTGAACCTGGGCAACAAAATTTGCAGTGATCTGAGACTGCACCACTATACTCCAGGCTGTGTGACAGAGCGAGACTCTGTCTCAAAAAAAATAAATAAAAATAAAAATAAAAATGTATGATGAACAGTTTGGGTAGTGTAGTCCTTTTGTATTTCTGGGTTCAATATTTGCTATTTACTGAGGTTCAGAGGTAGACCAGAAGCTGAATTTTCAAACTGAGACTAGTCCTCAGCAGAGGAAGGAATGGTCTTACTACAAACCATAGAGGCAATTCTATACTGTGGTTGTTCTTTGGGACTGGTAAAAGGTACTATATGAAATTTTGATGTGTTGCACATTCATTACCACTGAATCTGCTTGGATATAAGCCCAAGTGGTAGTACAGCTTATGTCATATTGTGCAGAGCTTCTCTTGCTTTGAATCCAACTTAAATCTTGCGATCTTGTGGGTTCCCTTTAAATGAGTGGAAGAGTAAACTACAGAATGATATATGTTGCATCCAAATTTCAAAGTCCGATAAATACTGTGATTCTTTACACAGTATAATGCGCTGCAACTTTTCTCTAATTCTAGAGGGGACACCTGAGATGCCTCAGACCAAAGGACTCCTAGGTATTTTCTGATATGGTAAAAATTTCATAGGATTTATTGTATGTCCTCTCTCAGGCTTGTGTTTTAAGGCATTTATGGTTCCTCTTATTTTATGCTCACTTGGCCTAACAAATATATGACACCAACATAATGGGTGGTATAATGTTCTATAAGATATCGAAATGATCTGGACAATATAATATTAGAGAACAAGAGAGTCGACATAACTCTGAGATAGGACAATGAAAGTATGCTGCTCTTCCTGCTATATTGGCATTGTATTGATTATTTTTAATTATTGGGATAAGACAGAAAAGCATTTTCTAAGTCAATATCTACATAAGAAGTGCTGGCCAGGCACGGTGACTCATGCCTATAATCCCAGCACTTTGGGAGGCCAAGGCCTGTGGATCACCTGAGGTCAGGAGTTCAAGAGTAGCCTGTCCAATATGGTGAAACTCCATCTCTACTAAAAATACAAAAATTACCTTGGCATGTTGGCATGCACCTGTAGTCCTAGCTACTTGGGAGACTGGGAAAGGAGAGTTGCTTGAACCCAGGAGGCAGAGATTGCAGTGAGCCCAGATCACGTCATTGCACTCCAGCTGGGGTGACAGAGTAAGACTCCATCTAAAACAAAACAAACAAACAAAAAAAAAGAGGTGCCAAGGGCCTGTCAATTTGCTATTGGAAATATAGTTGAATACTTCAAGGTACATATAATTACTTTTGATTTCTGTGTGTGGTATCTTTCTATCAAATCAGTCTTTCATGTGACCATCATATGCCCCAACATTAATCAAAGGATTACATTTGTGTTTTGTATTTGTGTTAGTTGAGAGTTAGTGTCTAATTGTCCTCAGAAATTCTAGGTATTTCTCTTTTCTTAGTACAGTCACATTCGAAAAATATCTGCAGGTCACCCTAGATAAGATTTGGAGGACAGTTTATATTGCGGAGTCCCTCTCAATCAAGGAGTTCCAGGTCTAGCAACTGGCTTATGTCTGTAAATTAAGTAGGAGACTATAAATTTGGGTTTCTTCCCACTAGATCTGGAATTTTTCAGTTTATTGCGTTGTTCAACAACTGCCCACTTATTTTATCCCTAGGAACTATATGATTAGACTTCATCACAAATTTATGTGGGTCTAAAACACCTTGATTATCACTCCATCTTGGGCCAATTGTGGAAATTGTACTCAACTATCTCTTAAACACTGTCACCAGATCCCTTCCACCTATGGAACTTATCTATAGAGCACAGCTATCACAGTGTTTTTCTAAGTGAATTCCTCCCTCAACAATGAATCTCTTAATTTCTTAATGAAAGATGTGTCTTTTAGATCCTCCCAGGAGCCATGGTTAGGGGCTGAACATTAGATTGCACACCGTGATCTACCCCACTGTTTCCATTTTCCAGACCTTACAAATCCCTTCCATTACATCATGAGTCAGCAAACTTTTTCTATAAAGAGCCAGATAGTGATTATTTTAGGCTTTGTGAGTCAGTCAGTCTCTGTCACAGTTGCTCAACTCACTATTGTAGTGTTGCCATAGGCAGTGCTATAAAAGCAACCATAGTCCATTGGCGTGGCTCTCAATAACACTATTCACAACAGGTAGTGTGTTGGATCTGGCCTGTGGACCATAGTTTGCCAACTCCTGCTCTACACTACATCAAGGAAGTTCTAGCATTTCAACCTCATCAAATGTAGGCTACTGAAAAGCTTAATCCTCGACAAATCAAACTAGCATACATAATACTTCAAGGTTCTCAAGGCAAAACATTAAGTCTCATGTCAACAAATTCGGCCTAATCTACCTAGAATCTGTTCTAATATTTCAAGAATTTGTTCTATTCTCATACATGTTTCTTCACTGCTAACATAAATTAAACAAAAACAAAAACAAACAAAAAAAACAACTCTCAAGTCTTTTGTGTGTAAGCTATAACGTACTTAAGCATGCCTTCCACTTCTTTGGTCCGTAATGAGAACTTGGGCTTATTTGGGACCTAGACACAATGAGAATGTTTAGGAGTCCTGTAGAGATTTGACATTCCTTTATGAGGCAACATTCCTAGGGCAATATCATTGGATGTTTTTCATGCAATTGAATATTTCTTCCATTGGAGAACAGGAGAGGCTGCTTCTACTTTGAAAGAAAATTCCTGGGGACTTAGGACTTCAAAGTTCTCAGTTGCACCCATTTACCGTAGTTTTTCCCAATTCGTGTCTCAGGGTTTCAGTCTTTTATAACCAATGCTTTACCCTAGCATCAGAGACCCCAGGTAATTATGCCTAAATTAATAGATTTGGCTAAATTATCCTCTTTATTGACAATCATGATTCTAGGAAGGGGTCCATATAAATGAGCAAAGCTTTGCAATTCAATTCATTTGCAAGGAGACCTTGTAAATCTTTCACTTGAGGTAGTTACCACATGAATGGATACAAAATCTCATGCTCTCAAAGGAACATAATCTCATGCTCTCAAAGGAACATACCTCAAAATAATAAGAACCCTCTATGACAAATTGACAGCCAACATCATAATGAACAGGCAAAAGCTGGAACCATTCTCCTTGAGAATTGGAACCAGACAATGATGCCCAGTCTCACCACTCTTATTCAACATAGTACTGGAAGTCCTAGCCAGAAAAATTGGGCAAGAGAAAGAAATAAGGGGCATCAAACTATCTTTCTTCATTGACAGTATTATTCAATACCCTAGAAAGTTCTAAAGATCCCGCCAAAGGTCTCCTGAACTGAAAAATGACTTCAGTAAAGTTTCAGGATATAAAATCAGTGTTCAAAAATCAGTAGCATTTCTTTTACCAATAACATTCTAGCTGAGAACCAAATCAAGAACACAATTCCATTTACAATAGCCACAAAAGAATGAAATACCTAGGAATACATCTAACCAAGGAAGTGAAAGATCTCTATAAGGAGAACTGCAAAACACTGCTAAAAGAAATCTAAGATGACATAAATAAATAGAAGAACATTCCTTGCTTATGAACTGGAGGAATCAGTGTTGCTAAAATGCTCAAAGTAATTTATGGATTCAACACTATTCCTATCAAACTACCAATGTCAGTTTTCACAGAACTAGAAAAACTATTTTAAAATTCGTATGGAACAAAGAGCCTAAAAAGCCAAAGCAATTATAAGGAGAAAGAACAAAGCTAAAGGCTTCACATTACCTGACTTCAAACTATACTAGTAGGTCATGGTAACAAAAGCAGCCTGATACTAGCACAAAAACAGACCAATACACTAATGGAAATGAATATGAAACACAGAAATAAAGCTACACACCTACAACCATTGGATCTTTGACGAAATCAACAAAAATAAGCAATGGAGAAAGGGCTTTCTATTTAATAAATGGTGCTAGTATAACTGGCAATATGCAGAAGAATAAAACAGGAACCCAGCCTATCACGATATACCAAAGTTAACTTGACTGGGCATGGTGGCTCATGCCTATAATCCCAGCACTTCAGGAGGCAGAGGTGGGCGGATCACTTGAGGTCAGGAGTTCCAGAAAGCCTGGCCAATATGGTGAAACCCCATCTCTACTAAAAATATACAAAAATTAGCTGGAATTGGTGGTGAGCACCTGTAATCCCAGCTACTCAGGAGGTTGGAGCAGGAGAATGGCTTGAACCCAGAAGATGAAGGTGGCAGTGAGCCAAGATTGCGCCACTGCACTCCAGTTTGGGTGACAGAGAGAGACTTCGTAAATAAATAAATAAATAAATAAATAAATAAATAAATAAATGTTAACTCAAGATGGGTTAAAGATTTACATGTAAGACCCCAAACCATAAAAATAATGGAAGAAAATCTAGGAAATACCCTTGTTGATATTGGCCTTGCCAAAAAAATTACGGCTAAATCCTCAAAAGCAATTGTAACACAAACAAAAAATTGACAAGTGGGACTACTTAAAGAGCTTCTGCACAGCAAAAAAACCATCAACATAGTAAACACACAGCTTGAGAATGGAAGAAAGTATTTACAAACTATACATTTGATAAAGGTCTAATATCCAGAATCTGTAAGAAACTTAAATCAACAAGCAAAAAACAATCCCATTAAAAACTGGGCAAAGTACATGAAAAGACACTTCTCAAAAGAAAACATACAAGTAGTTAACAAACATATGATGATGACATCACTCACCATCAGAGAAATGCAAATCAAAACCACAATGAGGTATCATCTCACACCAGTAGAATAGTTATTACTAAAAGGGTCAAAAAACAACAGATGCTGGTGAGGCTGTGGAGAAAAGGGAATGCTTATACACTGTTGGTGAGAATGTAAAGTAGTTCAGCCACAATGAAAAGCAGTTTGAAGATTTTTCAAAGAATTTTAAACAGAACTACCATTCAACCCAGCAATCCCATTACTGGGTATTTACCCAAAGGAAAGCACATTCTTCTCCCAAAAGGAAACATGCACTCATATGTTTAATCTCAGGACTATTCCCAATAGCAAAGACATAGAATCAACCTAGGTGCCCACCAATGGTGGATTTGATTTTTAAAAATGTGGTACATATACACTATGGGATACTGCACAGCCATATAAAAAGAATAAAATCGTGCCCTCTGTGACAATATGGATGCAGCTAGAGGCCATTAACCTAAGTAAATTAACACAAAAGCAGAAAACCAAATATCACATGTTCTCACTTATAAGTGGAAGCTAAATGCTGGGGACACATAGACATACATATAGCAAGGACACTGGAGACTACAAGAGAGGGGAGGGAATGAGGGGGACAAGAGGTGAAAAACTACCTATTGCGTACTATGCTCAGTAGCTGGGTGGTGGGTTCAATTGTACCCCAAACCTCAGCATCACACAGTATACCCTTGTTATAAACCTGCACATGTACCCCTTAAATCTAAAATAAAAGCTTTTTAAAATTATGTTTTTATATTAAAAATTTCAAAGTACACACACCAAAAAAGAAGCTTTCAGCATGAGTTGCTAACGCTTAGCTTGTCCCACAAAATTTTAGATTCACACTTTAAAACCATAGTGATTATTGAGTTCTCTTTGGATTCTCTGTGGCATATTACATTTGTATTTGGAACAAAAGCAAAGCACCAGTTGAGTCCTTCATGATAAGAAAATCAATTAATAGCAGAAACAAAACAATAAAATGCTAATATTTCAAGGAATATTAAGACAGATGGCTTCTTACATTTGACTCCATTAAATCTTATTCTGGGGATTTCCTTTCCAGCAAATTAGTTCTGAATCTTCCCACTTCTCCTGGGAACCATATGGAATGATAAAGAGAACAGTAATAGATAGCATCAGATATTATGTTTCCTTTCCATTATTTAGAGTTGCTCCTATGAACATGCCTCCATCCTGTACAGTCTGGAGAGCCCTCAGGTTTACATTTAGGTGGAACCATATACATAATTCTCACCTGAAAATGTGTGCAAAAGTGAATGTGTGTCAATTCAGGGTTCAGGGGCTTAAGAAAGTGACTATATCTACCTTGCATTTTCTTCCTCTTCTAGCTGAATATGGAGGACTCTGAGGTCCAACCTGGTAGAACAACAATATAGAAAAAGCATAGATGCCCTAAATCATCAAGTGGATGAAGGATGTTGATCAAGAACTCTCACATTGGGCTTTTTCATGAACAAGAAACAAACTTTCCTATTTTTTGGTCTCTGTTTTATTTTTTTCCTTAGAACAGCGAGTATTATCCTAAATAATACTAGCAGAGCAATACAAATCTCACATAAAAACTACCTTTTGCATACAAGTCCACATACTACTTCCCAGTCTCACTGTTTGAAGTATATTTGCCTACCTTATGTGGTTTGTCGGCCCATTGTGCTATAAACTTGATTGATCAACATGCTACTCTCAGATTATAATTAGCAAATCCACACAAAAAGTTGTAAACGTGACATAGAGATGAATATGGAATGGAGAGGAGGACTTGAGGCCTGGAGGTCTCAAAAATCTATAGCTAATATTTGAGATAAAGCAAAAGAAAGTTTACTCTGAGACCTGATGTTCTTGATTGAATAGGGCAGGATCTGGGAACAATGAAGAGAGAGGCATAGAAAATTTTAGGAAAGTACAGAGGTGGCAGATTTTAGAAAATGTTAGCAAACCTTAACATCTAAATATGGGTACACCAGGCTGGAAGATGATGTTTGCAAAGAGGTCTGTAAAACAGGCCAAGAGGTAGAAACCTTCCCAAAACAAGCTGGGATGTAAGGATCAGTAAAAGCAACCATGCAGAAAAGCCATATTTTGAAAAACAACAGATAAAGACATTTTTTAGTCATGAAGTTTGAAAAAGAGCCTTGGATATTCCTGTCCTCACTTTCAGAAAAACTCTTGCTACTAGTGCAGAAGAATCTATCTGAATATGAATATTAGAAAAGAAATTTGGTCACACTCCACTTAAAGACACCACGAGACGTTAAGATGAAAGTCAATACAACATTCTGGCAGATAACAAAAACTTATCAGAAATGTTGTCAACACTAAATAAAGTTATTGGAATGTAATAATATAGAAAGTATTCTTTGAACATCCAGACAAAAATTCTGAGTTACTTTTAAGCAAAAGAAAATTTCATGTAATTTTTTTTAATAACAAAGTCTACACCAGAAAAGAGATATTCAAGATACTTAAGGGGAGAAAATGTGGACCAAAGATATTTTATCCACTCAAGCTGTCTAGTCTAAAGGCTACAGATAATTTTGAGTATGAAGAAAATTAGGGAACATTGTATTAATGAGCCTTTCTGAAAAATTTAGTACAAAACAATTTTCATTCATCTAATGAGTGACAGGAAAACCTCAAAGAGGTGGCTATAAATTATGAATATATTTAATAGAAAATTTTCACTAAAAATACTGCAATAAAAGTAGCAGAATTATTTGGAAATGTTAAATAATCTGAAAATACAGAAATGGCAACTAATGAAATTGACATGATAAGGGAGGAAAAGATGGAATGTTTCAAGTCAAAGTATACTGTTTAAAGCTGACAAATTAAGTAGTAGAAGCTCAACCATATAAGAGTACAAAGGTAGACACAAAGAAAGATAATGGTGTTAAGATTGGAAGGTGAAGAGATGGAGAAAAGAGACTAAAAAGAGGGGGAAAAGACAATCTCTTCAACAAATGGTGCTTGGAAAACTGGATATCCGTATGCAAAAAAATAAAACTTGACCCCTCTCTCTCGCCATATACAAAAATCAAATCAAAATGGATCAAAGACTTAAATCTAAGACCTCAAACTATGAAACTACTGCAAGAAAACATTGGAGAAAATCACCAGGACATTGGTCTGGGCAAACACTTCTTGAGCAATATTCTACAAGCACAGGCAACCAAAAAAAAAACATAGACAAATGGTGTATTGGTTCGTTTTCATACTGCTGATAAAGGCATACTCGAAACTGGGAAAAAAGAGGTTTAATTGGACTTATGACTCCACAGGGTTTGGGAGGCCTCAGAATCATGGCAGGAGGCGAAAGGCACTTCTTACATGGCGGTGGCAAGGGAAAAATGAGGAAGAAGCAAAAGCAGAAACCCCTGATAAACACATCAAATCTTGTGAGACTCATTTACTATCACAAGAACAGCATGGGAAAGACTGGCCCCCATGATTCAATTACCTGGTTCCCTCCCACAACACGTGGTAATTGTGGGAGATAGAGCTCAAGCTGAGATTTTGATGGGGACATAGACAAACGATATCAAATGGGTTTACATCAAGTTAAAAAGCTTCTGCACAGCAAAGGATACAATCAACAAAGTGAAGAGACAACCCACAGAATGGGAGGAAATATTTGCAAACTACCCATCTGACAAGGGATTAGTAACCAGAATCTGTAAGGAGTTCAAACACTGTGTAGGGGAAAAAAAAAAATCTAATAATCCTATCTTAAATAGGCAGATGATTTGAATAGACATTTTTTAAAAGAAGACATATAAGTGGCAAACAGGCATATGAAAAGGTACTCAGCATCACTGATCATCAGAGAAATGCAATCAAAACACAATGAGATATCATCTCACTCCAGTTAAAATGGCTTATATCCAAAACATAGGCAATAACAAATGCTGGCAAGGGTGTGGAGAAAAGGGAAACCTTATACACCGTTGCTGCGAACGTAAATTAATACAACCAACATGTAGAACAGTTTAGAGTTTCCTCAAAAACTAAAAATTGAACTACCATATGATTCAGCAATCCGACTGCTGGGTATATACACAGAAGAAAGGAAATCAGTATATTGAAGAGATGTCTGCACGCCTATGTTTGTTGAAGCACTGTTTACAATGGCAACCTAAGTGTCCATCAACTGATGAATGATTAAAGAAAATGTGGTGCATATACACAATGGGGTATTATTCAGCTATGAACAAGAATGATATCTTGTCATTTGCAACAGCATGGATAGAATTGGAGATCATTACATTAAGTGAAATAAGCCAGGCACAGAAGGACAAGCATCACATGTTCTCACTTATTTGTGAAATCAAAAATCAAATCAATTGCACTCATCGACATAGAGAGTAGAAGAAAGGTTACTAGAGGCTGGGAAGGGTAGGGGGAGACTTAGGGTAAGGTGGGAATGGTTAATGGGTTTAAAAAAATAGAAAAAATAAATAAGACTTACTATTTGATAGCACAACAGGATGACTGCAGTCGATAATATCTTAATTGTATATTTTAAAGTCAATATAATTGGATTATGTGTAATTCAAAGGATAAATGCTTGAGGGGATGGATACCCCATTCTCCATGATGTGCTTATTTCACATTGCATCCCTGTATCAAAACACCTCATGTAGTCCATAAATATATACACCTACCATGTACCACAAAAAAATTTTAAATAATTAAAAAAGTTTTTTTAATGGTAAAAAACTACATGCTATATACTACTATACTTCATATCAAAGCAAAAGTATCAGGATAAGCCTTGCTATATAAATACAAACTAATTATCAGAAAAGCCACATAAAAAAGAAAGAAAATAGTAAAAATGATATATAAAACATGAAATAAAATGAAGAACAGAAACCAACTTACTGTCATACCAGTAAACATTATTGGGCTTAATTCACTTAGAAGAAAACTATTTCAAACTTTTTTCAATGCAATTACTAAGTAAAAAACAACAGGACACTTTACAATGCTGAAGTTTACTATTCGTAAATATGATACAGAAATTTTGGATGCTCATATTTCAAACAGCACAGAATAACCATAATAAAGCAGAAATATCAATACACTAACCATAGATGATTTAAATACATACTTCCCAGTCTACAGAGAAATAAAGTAGCTACAAAATAAGTTAGAATGTGAAAGACATAAACAGTTTTAGTAATATTTATCTTATTTCAAATTTTGTTGCACCCAAATAGGGAATGATACGTCTTTTCAAGTACACATAAAATATCCACAAAATAAATCATGTATATGATTATCTGAGGCAATGGACAACAGTTGGGGAAAATAATAGGTAATCAAGAAACTTAAAAGGAAATTGTGTAAAATGAAATTACTATAAAGTGCTTAGAAAAAGTCCTACACATTCCTGGGAATCTAGAAGATCACACACATGCATAGGAATGTATCTATAATGTTCAGGACTGTTCAAATGCTTAGTAAAGTACTGAAAAGGTCCTCATTTTATTTTGGCCTAATTTTGATATTCTGTGCAAAGAAATGAAGGCTAAGACAAAGTTGTCAACTGCCTGGATGAATTTTAAAAAGGTGTTTGAATGCACCCACACACTCTCAGAAAACTCTGGGAGACTTATTTGTTGAAGGCATTTAAGAAAGTTTCTGTTCAGTCATTAGGTGAGATAACCAAGTAGAGATTTTAGTGACCACAAATGACAAAGAATACAGACTTTTAAAAAGTTATTTCAGAAATGTTGTTATATAACAACAATAACAACTAATATCAACAACAACAAATCATGAGGAGGGAGGAGAATCTGTGTTCCAGAGTTGCCACATTAATTATTTTAAATGCCCTTGTTTCAACAAAAATTATGAAACATGAAAAGTAACAAAACAACAAAGTTTAATGCACAAGAGAAGAGAAAAACAGTCAATGTAAGCTATCTATTAGGAAGTCTGGGTGTTGGACTTACTAGACAAAGATTTTAAATCAGCTATTTAAATTATATTCAGAAATCTAAAGGAAACTGTAAGAAGAACTAAAGGAAATAAGAATACTATTACACCAATCCTTTGCCCACTTTTTGATGGGCTTGTTTGATTTTTTCTTGTAAATTTGTTTAAGTTCTTTGCAGATTCTGGATATTAGCCCTTTGT
>NW_012101454.1:33402-114685 GCF_000951045.1 Mandrillus leucophaeus
ATTTCACTGAGCAGTGGTTTGTAGTTCTCCTTGAAGAGGTCCTTCACATCCCTTGTAAGTTAGATTCCTAGGTATTTTATTCTCTTTGAAGCAATTGTGAGTGGGAGTTCACTCATGATTTGCCTCTCTGTTTGTCTGCTATTGGTGTATAAGAATGCTAGTGACTTTTGCACATTGATTTTGTATCCTGAGACTTTGCTGAAGTTGCTTATCAGCTTAAGGAGATTTTGGACTGAGACAATGGGGTTTTCTAAATATACAGTCATGTCATCTGCAAACAGGTACAATTTGACTTCCTCTTTTCCTAATTTATACCCTTTATTTCTTTCTCATGCCTGATTGCCCTGGCCAGAACTTCCAACACTATGAATAGGAGTGGTGAGAGACGACATCCCTGTCTTGTGCCAGAGTTCAAGTGGAATGCTTCCAGTTTTTGCCCATTCAGTATGATATTGGCTGTGGGTTTGTCATAAATAGACCTTATTATTTTGAGATATGTTCCACAGACACTTCTAAAAAGAAGACATTTATGCAGCCAACAGACACATGAAAAAATGCTCATCATCACTAGCCATCAGAGAAATGCAAATCAAAATCAAAATGAGATGCCATCTCACACCAGTTAGAATGGCGATCATTAAAAAGTCAGGAAACAACAGGTGCTGGAGAGGATGTGAAGAAATAGGAACACTTTTACACTGTTGGTGGGACTCTAAACTAGTTCAACCGTTATGGAAGATAGTGTGGCGATTCTTCAAGGATCTAGAACTAGAAATACCATTTGACCCAGTCATCCCATTACTGGGTATATATCCAAAGGATTATAAATCACTCTGCTATAAAGACACATGCACACGTATGTTTATTGCAGCACTATTCACAATAGCAAAGACTTGGAACCAACCCAAATGTCCATCAATGACAGACTGGATTAAGAAAATGTGACACATATACACCATGGAATACTATGCAGCCATACAAAAGGATGAGTTCAGGTCTTCTGTAGGGACATGGATGCAGCTGGAAGCCATCATTCACAGCAAATATCACAAGAACAGAAAACCAAACACTGCATGTTCTCACTCATAGGTGAGAACTGAACAATGAGAACACTTGGACACAGGAAGGGGAACATCACACACGGGGGCCTGTTGTGGGTTGGGGGCCTGGGGGAGGGATAGCATTAGGAGATACACCTAATGTAAATGATGAGTTAATTGGTGCAGCACACCAACAAGGCACATGTATACATATGTAACAAACCTGCACGTTGTGCACATGTACTCTAGAACTTAAAGTATAATAAAAAAGGAAAAAAAAGAGAATATTATTACACCAAATAGATGATATTGTTAAACAGGAAAAACATAAAAGATCGAAAATAACTCTACAATTGAAAAATAAAATAAATGAATTGAAAAATTCACCAGAGAAGTTCGACAGTGGATTTGATAAGCAGAAGAAATACAGGTGCGTATAATGATTGGTCAATTGAAATTATTCATTCAGAGAAACAGGAGGGAAAAAAAGAATGAAGAAAAATAAATAGTGTTTTAGAGACTTAAGATTCTGGGCAATAAGAGATGGAGAAAGGTTGATGAATCCATTTGAGAAAGACTTTTTGAAATGATAGGCTTTGTGTCTGTGATCCAAAGTGTAATACACATTTGGGAAGGAGATCATTTCCTTGCCAACTTCTGCTGAGAGCCTAGTCACCCTTGGCATATACACTGGAATCACAGTGATGAGCCATGTGGTGGCTACCCTTCTCAAATGGCCTCACCTGAGGCAAGAGGGAGCTGGAGTGGGAGAGGGAGGGGTGGGTGCCGACAGATTGGTTTGCAAAACACATCCTTAGGGGAACTATTAGAAATTGTTAAATTTTATTTTGGAGTTGGGGTAACGTTGGATTGTGTTGCTGGAAATCAACTTGTTATAACCTCATGGCACTGTAATGAACTTAAGACTTACTTCCTTTGCTTCATTGCCACAGATTAGTATGGTCTATAGCATTTGGATTACATTTAGAAAGAATAAATTATACAAAAACTACTTCCCTGCAATACTGAGTACACATCAATTGTAACATTACAAGTGAAAAATCATTGTCTAGTCTTTACTATTTTCTTGTATGGCAAGTGATAAATAGACTAAGAAGGAAATATAACTATTTCATGTTTCACAGGTATCTTCTGCTTTATGAATAAACATAATTCTTCTAGGAAACATAAATATAAGACTAGCTTCCTTTTAAATCAGTATTCTGCAACTCATCTCTTTGCTTTTGTCCCTTCAACTTTCATTTTAAGTTCTGGGGTACATGTGCAGGGTGTGCAGGTTTGTTACACAGGTAAACATGTGCCATGGTGGTTTGCTGCACCTATCAACCCATTACCTCGGTACTAAGCCCAGCATCCATTAGCTATTCTTCCTGATGCACTCCCTCCAACTGCCCACCCCTACAGGTCCCAGTGTGTGTTGTTTCCTGCCATGTGTCTGTATGTTCTCATCATTCAGCTTCCACTTTTAAGTGATTTACTGCTCCTGTCTTAGTTTGCTGAAGTTAACTGCTTGCAGTTCCATCCATGTCCTTGCAAAGGACATGATCTCATTCTTATTTTATGACTGCATAGTATTCCATGGTGTATATGTACCACGTTTTCATTATTCAGTCTATCGTTGATAGGCATTTAGGTAGATTCCAAGTCTTTGCTATTGTGAAGAGTGCACAATAAACATATACATGCATATGCAGAAAACTGAAACTGGACCCCTTCCTTACACCTTATACAAAAATTAACTCAAGATTGATTAAAGACTTAAATGTAAAACCCAAAACTATAAAAACCCTAGAAGAAAATCTAGGCAATACCATTCAGGACATAGGCACAGGCAAAGATTTCATGATGAAAATGCCAAAAGCAATTGCAACAAAAGCCAAAATTGACAAATGGGATCTAATTAAAGAGCTTCTGCACAGCAAAAGAAACCATCATCAGAGTGAACAGACAAGCTACAGAATGGGAAAACATTTTTGCAATCTATCCATCTTACAAAGGTCTAATATCCAGAGTCTTCAAGGAACTTAAACAAATGTACAAGAAAAAAACAAACAACCCCATTTAAAAGTGGGCACAGGACTTGAACAGACACTTCTCAAAAGAAGACATTCATGTGGCCAACAAACATATGAAAAAAGGCTCAATATCACTGGTCATTAGAGAAATGCAAACTAAAACCACAGTGAGATACCATCTCACACCAATCAGAATGGCGATTATCGAAAAGTCAGAAACAACAGATTCAAGTGAAGCTGCAGAGAAAAAGGAATGATTTTACAATGTTGGTGGGAGTGTAAATTAGTTGAACCATTGTGGAAGACGGTGTGGTGATTCCTCAAAGACCTAGGAGCAGAAATATCATTTGACTCAGCAATCCCATTACTGGTTATATACCCAAAAGCATATAAATCATTCTATTATAAAGACTGGCTTCTTTGAAAGTAATGCACCAAGACATTTGCTCAGTATGTCTCTTGGATATACCTCAGCCTTTTATTCTAGTTGTGTTGCCATCAAGAACTTTTAAAGTTTTAATGTTCATATTCGTATTACTGGAGATAAAAAGAATACTTTATATACCACTGCATAACACTGGCAATTATGAATGACCCAGAATATAAAGTGATTTTATTTTCTGTGGGCTACTAAAAACCCGAATTTTAAACATAGCAGTTGCAGAAAACATAAAGGGAACCATATGATTTTGTTATTACATATTTTTAAATGACCCACTGTATCAAGTTACCAAGGCTGATTGTATGCCTAGATGCTTTATAGCATACATCATTGTTTTGAAACTTCTCTGAGGAGTAGATTATAATAATATCAATGACAACAGCAAGCAAACAATAATACTTAACATTAATTGAGCATGAACTGTGTGACAATAATAAGCTAAGCACTTTTCCTGAATATTCTTATTTAATATTAATAGTCTTATAGGGTAGAGGCTGTTATTGTTCTCATTTCATAAATGTCTTATCCTGGTTACTTAGAAAACATAATGGTGCCAAATGCTTATGCACTTACACTTTTGGAAGAGTTCAAGCAGGAAAGCAGGAATCAGTGAAAAGAATAAGGAAGGGAATAAAGGAGGCTGAATATGAGGGAGTATGTTATTGATCTGGCCACAGTTTCATGACAAACAACCTTTGAGAGGCTCTATGAAGGTTCTCATCTTCAGAGAGGCTCTATGAAGCTGCAGTATCTCCTAACAGTGCCAAAAGTGAGAAAGTGAAAAATTATCCACCTGATCCTATCTCCAGTTGGTCAAAATTTACCTCTGTAAGTATTAACTCCACCACATGTCTGGATTTTGCATATTTGTGCACCAAGTGGATCTTATGATATCTCATAAATAAGTATTACCAGGAAATCCCCACTGGGAAAGCAAGAGGCATTCAGCATTGGTATAAGGTGAGGCATTCAGGAATAAAGTCCCCTCCTCTTCAGACGCACACTAGGGATAGATATACTTAGCTACTGCTCATACCTCACATAGATTTACTGAAATGTGGTTTGAGGACCACTGTGAAAGTAAGGACCGAGTAAGAGATCCTAAAATTGTCTCCCTGCCAGTCAATATAGTAAATCAAAAGCAATATTAGAGTTATTTCCACTATTAAATAATTAAAAGATGTAGGGTAATATTCCCTATTGTATTTCCATTCAACTTACCTGAGTAAACCCTGTGGAAAAATGTGGATCGCAGTAAATGATAGTGGGGTATAGTAACCAGGTAGAGAGATACCTTGCATATTTACTAAAGATAATCAACATAGCCTGTGGTACATGCTCTGAAGTTATTAATGTATTCTTCATTATTTATATCCATAGGACAGATCAAAAGCAGTTCACTTCTATGGTATTTCTTCTTCATGTTAGATTCCCTGTTAACTCTCTTGTTAACGGTAAATCAAGTGAGCTACTCTGGTTCTGGTGTATTAAGGCTTATAGATGTTGGTTATTCTGTATACCTTTGAATATTCATGATAAAGGTAGAGATTCCAGCCAGTGTACTAACATCTCTCAGTTACCCCATTCTCCACTGAAGGTTAGGAATGTGAAAAAAGACTGAATCACATTTTCCTCTATCTGGTTTCAGCATTTTTACCCTCTACCTTCAGCAGAAGGGGCTAAGTGGGTTGAGTAAAATGACTTGAACAACATGGGATTGCCCCCAGACCCCAATGCACCACGGTAAGAGAAGTCTATCCAATTCACATTGGAATCCTGAGCAAGTATAGGTCTTGAGGTTGGGGAGTCTTCCCACCATTCTATTCCCACATCTCACAGAGTCCATGTGTGGGCGATTTCTCTCCCTTTTCCTCCTCCTACCCCATACCAAGGGTTGAGATATCCTTCTCGTATCTCCAATGTGCTTCTTCACAGAAATCTTACTCTTGCTATCTAGGAAAATGTGGCATCATAATAGTGAAGAAAATATGTTTTTCATGGAGGGAATAGTGAAGAAGCCAAATATTTTTAAGAGATTAAGTAAGATAAAAGCAGAAATTCGTTCTTAGTATTTAATCACAAAGTCTGTAGTCAGTCATATTCTCAGTAAGCAGTGTCTGGGACATTTTAGAAAGAGAAGATATACTGGAGTGGGTTGAGGAGTAAATAAGAGGTGAAGAAATAAGTACTAAATTCCACTTTGAAGTAGAGGAACACGTTTGAATAGTGAATATAGGTCAAGGAAGTATTTTATTTATATGCAAAATAATTTGGCACTTTTAAATATTTATGTAATGATAACATAAAAACAGAGGAGATGACAAATGCATGAGATACTAGAGACTGTCAATAAAGCAAGTTATTTATCTACTTCAAATTATTTTCCCAGACTCGTGGAGCAGCAATGGATTTCTAGAAGTTAAACTAGGATTTTCTGACATTTAAGAAGTTGTCCTTTCAAACACATTATTTGCGATGTATCAACTCATAAAAGAATTATCTTTTCAGTTCTGCAAACTTGTAGAAGGTATTTTCGAAGTTGTCTACCCAAAGCATATACTGCGGTTTGACCATTCACATATGGGCGTGCTCTCAGCAACTCAGCTTTTCCTTCCAATGACCTTTCCCTCTGCCATAGGTACCTGGTTCTGGACTAATAAGATTTGGAATTGAAATTCAAAACAGTACTGTGCAGGCTGGCCTTTGAACAGAAAAAATGTAACTTAGGAGGTGTGGGAGAGAAATCTGATCTTCAAATAGAAAAGAAACAGATTTGGGGGTGGAGACTGATTTCAGGTGATTATGAAAGGGCGCGGACTCATTTCTTTTTCTCCTCATTGTGTTCCTGGCATGTGGTGCTCTACTTAGAATATAGTAAATACCAATTAAATATTTCCTGAACGAATGAGTGAAACTGAATGAATGAACGTTCAGGTTTATGTACTAGTAAATATATGTGGTGTCATATATTATTGATCATTACCCCTTTCCTTTAAAGTGTTGGTTATTCAAAGCTTCAAATACTGATTTAAGTTTATTGGAGGTGGAAAGTCTTCAGTGTTAAATATTTAGGGGAAGAAATAGGATATATACTTATGACTTCCTTAATTCAAATAGATTAATCAAGTTATTTCCTGATTATTTCATTTTCAATCTCATTTTATTTGATTTAATCAAAATCTAAGACCACTTTGATTTTATTTTGGGGGAAATGTATTACTATAAGAATCCCATAAAATTCACCTAGGAGTTTTGTTTTCCAATTAAAGTTTTTTTTTCTTCTTTGGCATCATGAAAATTATGTAGAGAATATTTTTGCTCATTGAAATATAAGGACTTCAGACCACTCTGCTTGTAGACTTTTTTCAAAATCATTTTAATTCAGACTACTCTGATGCAACAAATCCATTTCTGTCTAAAATCTTTAAAAATTAGATGTGAAAGATGCTGATCAGAGACAGTTTGAATGGTCTGATGAGATACTCTTCCATAACCACTAGGAGAAATAGGCAATATTGAAGGTTAAATTATGTTGCTAAGCAACCCAGAAATATCCAGTACACTTAAAGACTTTCCTCCACTCAAAAATAGTTGTAGAGAACCGTATCAATCAATTTAACAATCAAATGCCATTTCTTTGAAAGAGAGCTTATCTGAGAAGGACAAATCCTTCTATTGACATCCAGCATGGTTGAAGTTATATATCTGTAGTGTTTATATCATCTCTATGCACATGTGGCCACTGTAGAAACAATTCCTTTTTATTTAATTATTTTTGGATCAAAGATTCATTAATTCAATTTATTAACAGAACCCATACTTCTCCATATGCCATGTCAGACACACAAATAAACAGATAAATGAGAAAATCTCAGGGAGGTTAACCCACAGGAAGCTCACATTCTAAAGTTGGAGATAAGAAGGTAAACAAAGCATTTCAAAGATAATAAAACAGGAAGAACACAAATATATATATGGTACACTCAGGAAGTGGGAATACTCAGGAAGAAGTAATTTACTTTTCTGATGGACTTGATGTTTGAGCTGAGTTTTGAAATAATAAAAAAAATTCAGGCAGGAAAGGAGATACAGACATTCCAGGCAGAGGAGGCTGTGTATGTGGAAAGTCACAGCTCCATGACACAACAGGATATATTTGGAAAACCATAGACAGTTTGGTATAATCTAGCATAGAGTTTAGAGGAGGAAGAAGGAAAGATAAGACTGGGTACGTAGGCAGACTCCTGATAATGAGGACCTTGTGTTTCAGAAACTCTTCTGTGCTTTGTGCGGCCCTTGGGTATTTTATCTTTGGAGTTAGGGGATCAGTGACGGTTTCAAAGGAAAGAGACATACTCTTTTTTTTATTAAACATTTTATTGGGTGATGTAGTGACTGAGATGGTTGTCTCCAGAATGAACTTCTCTGGCTGCCTTCACAGGCACCATGTCTGTGACTGAGATCTTCGTAGAGCTGCAGGACTTTTGTCTGTCTAGCAGGACATCAGAGAGGAAATCCGAAAAGTTGTAGAGTTTACAACAAACAGCTTAAGAGATTGTTAACTCTACCACAACATGTCCATCAGGGTGCTGGGTTTTAGGATTTTCCAAGAGGTGTTTGAAAGCTTAGGAATCTTTTGGTACGGTAAAAACACACCCAACACCTCTGAAGAGCAAGTTGCCTGCTGAACAGTGTGCTATGAGATTCATGAGCACTGGAGGTTTGTGTTGCAGCATACGATTGTCTTCCCAGAATTTGTTGTGTGTTTGGAAACAGAAACTCCAGAAGCGATTACAGAAATTTGTGTCATTGAGCCAGATAAGGAGAAAGGATTTCATCTGGATGTAGAAGATCCTCTCTCAGAAGTTCGATTCTTGCTAGTGAGCTGCTGAGGTTGTCCCTCAATGGCATGACTGCTGGAGACAACTCCCAGCCCCTCCATGTCGCCACCTTTAACAATGAGTGGCATCCCAATTTCCACCTTCTCAGCCTAAAACACTTGTCTCTAAGGAAGTCTTATGATGGCCTGTTGTAGGATGTGAAGAAAACAGAGGGGATAGTCTATATTATCTCCATCCAAGGCTTCAATAAGGAGATAGAAGCTGCTTGTGCTGAAAAATGAGAGGTTCTCCCTACCCCTGCCTGTGCCTACCTCAGCGGTTGCCAGAGAGGGCTGAACATTGAACTCCTTTTATGGTGGTTAGTTAGGATGTCTAGTTGCTAAACACTATAGCTTATTTACTTAACTAGTTGTCTGGTGTGAGTATCTGAATTGAAACAGTTTTTGGGAGTTAAAAATAAATAGCCTTTTATGGGGACAGGATTTTCTTTATTGTTTCAGTGAATTTGCTCTGTAATTCAGTCCTGTCAAAAACTGTTAATGTAAGTCTCTTGGTAAAGTCCTTTTCTTGCTTACCTTGACTGCTGATTTACTGATTGAGAAGTTTACCTTCTAATCTCTGATTCTTCCAGATGTGATACTTGATGTTTTCTATATCCAAGTTAGCTGTCCACACCCAGATGTAGCCTGGATACAGTACAAAAATAGATAATTAAGAAAGGTCACCAAACAAGGAAAACTCGTTTAATATTTTTTCCTTCTTTATTGTAAGACTTGTAAATCAGATATCGAATTTTTTTTTTTTTTTTTTTTTTTGCTGGAGAGTTATAGCCTTGGGCTCTCTCTCATTGAAATCAAAATATAAAAGATTAAACTACAAAGTCAGGCCCAATAGATTGTTTGGGAAAGTTTTTATTTTAAGGGATTTAGTAATGTCTTATCATTTGGCTCTACCAGGCAGGGAGTAGGGCTTAGTGTTTTAAAACACCTCTGCTTTCTGATATGCCTTAACATTTTGCTATTGCAGCAATTAAAAGAGTCTTTACTCACATCTTGAACACTTCATGTGCTACATTCCTAAACTATGAAAACTTTTTCCTGGCAGCCAGCTAGACTGTTTGATCTGGAAGTACAAAGCCACTCACAGCAGTTAATTAGCAAAACTCTAACTAGTGTATTATTAGAGAAAACTTCTGTGCTTTGTTGGGAAGAGAAATAAAACCTCAGATGAAAAAAAAAAAGTTTGATTTGGTAATTTGTTTTAGAGTAAGAAATTTCAGGTTGTTGATGGCTATCCCAACAGTCAGGATTTAAATTTGCAATTTGGAGCAAGTCATGCAAATATTTTTCACATTCCCTTTCCCTTTCCATTTTCAGGTAGTACTAATAATACTTGCCAGGTAACTTGCTGATGAATTGAAATTAGTAAAATGGTAACTTAATCCACAGTTTTTTGGTACTCACTGAAAGGAAGGTGCTACTCTTTCCAGAATAATATGAAATATTTAGAAGTATCACCCTTTCTTGGCTAATAACCAATTTGGGCTTCCTATTTGTATGATGAGCTATTTGACATTGCCTTCACAGCTTTTATCAGGCCAAGTTGAAGACTGACTACATGTTCCATCATGAGGAAAGAAGCAGAAATGAGGGCTGAGTTTATGTACATTGTTGGATTTTAGAACAACTTTCTTGACAGCTCTTTCTGAGAGAGTTTGTAGAAAGACTAAGGCATTAGGTTCTTAAAAGGACCTAGGATGGTCACTTAAAATGTATTTTTAAATTACATGATCAGACATACACAGTAAGTTTATTAATAATGTTCTTTGCCTCTTTATCAATTCTTCATGAAAATATTTAAGTTCTTACCAAAAGTTGTGCATTTCAGTTTTAACATGCAATTTAAGTGGAAGAGAATATTCAGGTCTTGTAATTCTATTTGAGAATTTAGAAGTGTCATGGTTATAATTATTCAGAAGTGCTTGTTGCTGGCTTATTGTAAAACAATAGAAAAGTGCTTTGGTCATTTTATAAAAAATTTTATTGGGTTATGTTAAAATAATACTTGTTGGGATTATGACTTTTCTTATTTTCTTCTTGCCTTATTGATCTTGCTGAGACAGTCAACATATAATTTTAAAAGATGGTATTAGATAGCATTATTGTTTCTTTTCCAATATCAGAGGGAAAGCTATCACTATTTCATTACTAAGTTTGACATTTCCTATATGTTTATCCACTTAAGAAAATTTTCTACTTTTAGTTTTGTGAGTCATATTTTGAAATTATTATTATGAGATGGAGTCTCGCACTATCACCCAGGCTGGTGTGCAGTGGCTCAATCTCATCTCACTGCAACCTCTGCCTCCCGGGTTCAAGCAAGTCTCCTGCCTCAGCCTCCCGAGTAGCTGGAATTACAGGCACCCACCACCACCCCCAGCTAATTTTTTGTATTTTTAGTAGAGACAGCATTTCACTATGTTGTACAGGCTGGTCTCGAACTCCTGACCTTGTGATTCGCCCGCCTCAGCCTCTCAAAGTGCTGGGATTACAGGCATGAGCCACCGTGCCCAGTCCTTATTTGGAAATTATTGTTGTTGTCAAAAGAGTCAATATACTGAAAGAAATCAACAGTATAAATAAGTGGAGATATTTTCTGTATTCACATATTGGAAGCCTCAGTATTGTTAAGATGTCAGTTAACCCCATTTTGAAGCATAGTTTCTATACAATCCTAATCAAAACCCCAGTAAGCCATTTTGTAGATATTAACAAAGTGATTCTAAAGTTTATATGGGAAGGCAAAAGACAAGAATAACCAACACAATACTAAGAACAAAGTTGAAGAACTGACACTACCTAACTTCAAGATTTACTATCAAACTACAGAATCAACACAGTATGGTAAAGGCAAAAAAAAAAAAAAAAAAAAAAATAGACAATAGATCAACTGAATATAATAAAGAGCTTAGAAACAACCCAATATAAATACAGTCAACTAATTTCTAACACAAGAATAAGAGGAATTCAGTGGGAAAATGATAGGCTTTTCAACAAAGGGACATTCACGTTTTTTAAAAAAGGAATCTAGACTCAGACTTTACATCTTTCATAAAATTAAATTAAAATGAATTATAGACATAAAAATAAATTCAAAATCTATCCTTATAAATAAAAATTCAGGACAAAATCTCTACTACTTAGAGTTGCCCATGAGTTTGTAGATACACGGCTAAAAGTATTGTATGAAAGAAAAATTGATTAATTGAAATTTATTATAATTAAAAACTGCTCTGTGAAAGAGACTGAAAAGTCAAGCCACAGACTGGAAGGAAATATTTCCAGAGCACATATCCGATTAAAAACTTGAATCCAAAATGTACAAAAGACTCTCAAATCTCAACAATAAGACAGCCAACAACCCAATTTAAAATGAGCAAAATATGGTCAGGCGCGGTGACTCACGCCTGTAATTCCAGCACTTTGGGAGGCTGAGGCGGGCGGATCACGAGGTCAGCAGATTGAGACCATCCTGGCTAACACAGTGAAATCTCGTCTCTACTAAAAATACAAAAAATTAGCCAGGCGTGGTGGCAGGTGCCTGTGGTCCCAGCTACTGGGGAGGCTGAGGCAGAAGAATGGCGTGAACCCGGGAGGCGGAGCTTGCAGTGAGCTGAGATCACACCATTGCACTCCACCTTGGGTGACAGAGCGAGACTCCATTGCAAAAAAAAGAAAAAAAAAGGAAAAATATATGAACAGATACCTCACCAAAGAAGATATACATGGCAAATAAGCATATAAAAATATGTACAACACCACTTGTCATTACGAAATTACTTATTAAAACAATGAGATGCCGCTACCTACCTTTCAGGTTGGCTAAAGGTAAAAAACTTGCAATATAAATTGTCAGCAAGTATATGGACCAAACAAACAAACAAACAAAAAACTCTCATTCACTGCTGGTAGAAATGAATAATGGTATATATATATCTTGAAAGACAGTTTTGCAGTTTTCTACAAAGCTAAACATAATCTCATCATATAATCCAGAAATTATGCTCTTTTGTATTAGCCCATTTGATCTGAAAACTTATGTCCACACCAAAACCTGCATAATAATATTTATAAGAACTTTATTCATGATTGCCAAAAACTGGAAGCAATAAAGACATTTAAACAAACTACGGTGTATACATACAATGGGATAGTATTCATCGGTATTTAAAATGAGTTATCATCAAGCCATGGACAGACATTAAGAAACCTAAAATGTATATGTCTAAGTGAAAGAACCCAGCCTAAAAAGCCTATATGCTGTATGAATCTAATTATATGGTATTTAGGTAAACAAAAGTATAAAGCCAAGTTAAAAAGCTACCAATGTCCAAGGCTGAAACGGTAAGAGCAACAAAATAAAGTGGTATTAGATTATAATCCAAAGTATAAAATAGATATTCCTGAGTCCATCCTGATATAAATAAATGATTTAATTAATAAATTAGGATAAGAAACAAGTCTCTGGTGCTGAAGAATTTCAAGTAATATATATAGATAGATACTCTGCTCGCAAAGAGTTGAGCTCCCGATTCTCTAAGTGTGCACTGACCATAGTGATTTCCTTCCAAACAGTATAGTATAGAAAGGGGAGGAAAAACATAAACATTATAGTGGAGAAACCTGACAAAAACTACCTCAGCCAGGTGATCAAGGTTCATATCAACATTGACAGGCAATGGGAAGTATGGATCATTATATGATGTGATGAAAATGGCACTTTACTTGTGTGGACTTAACCTCAGATATCCCCAGTCTAATCATGGGAAAACATCAGATAAATCCCGACTGAGGGATATTCTACTCCTCAAAAGTGTCTGGGTGATCAAAGACATCCACCTTTCTGGTGTGTCTCATTCTTTCTTGAATTATCATACTTCCTCCAAGGGACCATTTGTCTTCTAACTGAAGAACTTCTGTTAGTATTATTCTTTTATAGTCATTTTGCTGACATTGAGTCTTTTGATTTTTGCTTTATGAAAAACACCTTTTATTTCATTTTTGAAAGATGTTTTTGCTGGGCAGTTATTTTCTTTTTGCCTTCTGGCTTCTAACATCTTGAGAATTTTTTTAAATAATGTGTCTTTTCTTCCAGCTACTCTTATGATTTTCTTTTTATCCTTTGTTTTCAGCAATTTTGCTATACATACCCATACATACCCAAATATGTTTGTTTTTATATTTATCCTTTCGTAGGTTTATATCAATGTTTGCATCTGTAGTTTGATTTTTAAAATTAATTTTGGGAAATTCTTGGCCATTAGATTTTCTGGCATTTTCTTCTATTCTCTCTTTTCTCTTCTGGAATTCCAGTTGCATATATGTCAGATACTTTTTTCACTTCCCATATGCCTATAGATTCTTTTCAGTATTTCTAATCTACTTTTTCCTTTTAACACACCTATATTCCTACATACTGTTCTCACTCCTGCTGTCTCTAAATCTGTTTCAAAACTCATGTATTGAGTTATTTTATTTTCTAATTCTTGAATTTTTATTTGATTATTCTTCATAAATTTATATTGTCCAGTGAGATATTCTATATTTTCTTTCATTTAAGAACATTTTAATTGAGTATTTATTTCTATTGTCTATTTCACTTCTTGGTTTTTATTAATTGATCTTGTTTCCTAGCATGTCTACCAATTTTGAATTAAATTCCGGATACCATGTCTAAAAACTGTTCTGAGGCTCTCACTGGTGCTATTTTCTTCCAGAGAGTATATAATTTTCTTCTGGTAGGTAGAGCGAGTACAGGCAGATAAGCTTGATGATTCAAGGCTAACCTGTTTCCAGTTTCCTAAAATTCAAAGGGCACACCATCTCTGGCATCTCCACTAAATCTGGAAGGGTTATCAGATTTCCTCTTCAATCTGTATTTATTTCAGTTTTTGTTTTTATGGGACTTTGAGATTAATAAAAATTCTACTTAGCTTTTTAGCTTCTTTTGATACCTACCTGATGACTTGTGCTTATAGGAGTCTTACATTTCATATACTCAGCCTAGAATTCAGGAAATGTCTTAAAGGAAAATTGGATATAGAATGCTAGGTTCAGCTGTCTGCAGTTTTCCTTACTCTAGAATCTTGTACTCTCAAGTTTAACTATCTTGTAACACTGAAGTCCAATTTTTGTCTCTCTACCCCAGTAAGACTGCCCCAAACTCTAGGCTGCCATTTTGTATCCAGCCTTTATGGCCTGCAAGGTGAAATAAATGCTCTGAGGAGGAAATTGTTGCAAATATGGCGTCAAATTCACTGAGCTTTCCTTCTTTGGGTAATAATGACCTCTCCTGCCTTGGTTGCTTTGATTTCTCATTCTTTAAAACAGCCATTCTTTTGAATTTTACCTAGCTTTCATAATTTTTCCAAGTAGGAAATTTAACCTAATACCAGCTTTCCAATTATAATTAGGATAACTTGACAATATTTTCTAAATAAGGAGATGTATTAGTTATCTACACAAAAATTTAGCAGCTTAAATAAAAAGTAAACATTAATTATCTCAAATTATGTCTGTGGTAAGTGATAAAAGTTAGTTACCTGAGTGGTTCTGGATTAGGGCATCTTGTGAGTTTGTAGAAAATAGGTGAGCTGGGGATTATACTTGCCTAAAGCTGAAGAATCTGTTTCTAAGATAGCTTATTCACATGTCTGACAAGGTGGTGCTGTCTGTTGGAGATCTCAGTGTCTTGCTAATTGGAAGTCTGCAAAAGGCTTCTTGAATGTCCTCAGAATGTGGCAACTGGCTCCCCCAAAGCAAGTAGGGATGTAGGGAGTAAGGTGGAAGCTACAATGCTTTGTATGACTTTGTCTCAGAAATCACACAATGCCATTTCTGCAATATTCTATGGGGTTTATTATGTTGGTCAGCCCTATTCAGTGTGGGGAGGTACTACACAAGGATGTATATACCAGAATGCAAAGGTCCTTGGTGAACTACCTTAAAGCATTCAGCCATTGCAGAAGAGGATTCAGCAGAAGGGAGAGAAGGAAGAGTCAGAAATTTAAGGGGTAAGTAAGAGAGATTTGTGTCCAGAAGTGAAAGGAGGGCTCTTAAAAGGGGGAAAAAACAGTAATGTTACAAGAATCAAATGTACAAAAAAGATAAGAACTAAGAGGTATACATTGGGTTAGAAATTGAAACAGTCAGTGGTGCACTTTGCCAGCATAATTCCAGGAATGTGATGGGGAAAGAAGACAGGGTTATTTTTGTTTGTTTGTTTGTTTGTTTGTTTGTTTGTTTGTTTTTTGAGACGGAGTCTCGCTCTGTCGCCCAGGCTGGAGTGCCGCAGCACGATCTCGGCTCACTGCTAGCTCCGCCTCCCAGGTTCACACCATGCTCCTGCCTCAGCCTGCGGAGCTCCGGAGTAGCTGGAACTACAGGCGCCCACAACCTCTCCCGGCTAATTTTTTTATGTATTTTTAGTAGAGACGGGGTTTCACTGTGTAAGCCAGGAAAAAATTGGGTTTTGTTCCAGCACCAACACCAACTCTAAGCTATTTCCACCTTCTTAAGCCTGAAGTAGCAAGGGGAATTGGGAGTTTCTGAGACCTGATGAGGGCTGCTTGACAGGTCCTGTGACTTTAAGTAAGGGACTCAGCCAAGTTACTGTGACCTGGATTAGAGAATATATACCAAACACGGATCACAGGTGAGAACAAGTTCAATAGAGAGAAGATTTTTTTTATTTATTTATTTTTATTTTTTTAGTAGTGTTGATTTAGTAGAGACGGGGTTTCACCGTGTTAGCCAGGATGGTCTCGATCTCCTGACCTCGTGATCCGCCCTTCTCGGCCTCCCACAGTGCTGGGATTACAGGCTTGAGCCACTGCGCCCGGCCAAGGTGGATTTCTTACAACCAACATACGGTTGTATCTTGTTGTTTATTGCACCATGGCAACTTTTATCTTTTAATTGCATTTAGGCTATTGATGTTCAGTGATTATTGATATGGGTGGATTAGTATCTACTATATTTTTGTACTGTTTTTTATTGGTTATCCTTGTTCTTTGTCCCTACTTTTGTCTTCTACTCTTGTTTCATCTAGTGGGGTTTCCATTAAGCATTTTCATGATTTCATATATTTCCTTTGTTAGTGCTTCAGTTATACTTCTTTTTTTACTTTTCTTACTGGTTGCCTTAGCGTGTACAATATGTCTTTATAATTAATTCAAGTCCACTTTCCATCATGGCTACCTTGTAATAACAAAACAACTTAGTTGCTACAGTGACACACATAAGAATACACCCATAGTTGAATACTTTGTTGCTTTTATTATTTGAACAAATGCTTATCAGTTAGGTCAATTAACAATAAGAAAAATAAAACTTTTTATTTTACCTTCACCTATTCTTTCTTTGATTTTTGTTTTTTTCTTTATGTAGATCCAAGTTGTTGCTTTACATTATTTTTCTTCTCTCTAAAAACTTATTTCAGCATTTCTAGCAAGTCAGGTCTACTGGCAACAAATTTACTCAATTTTTGTTTGAGAAAGTCTGTATTGCTCCTTATTTCTGAAGGAAAATTTCACACTTTGGAGAATTTTAGGATGATGTTTTTATTCTTTCAAAACTTTCAATATTTTACTCCCACTCTCTCATTGCTTGTGTGGTTTCTGAAGATATGTTGAGTGCATTTCTTATCTTTGCTCCTCTATAGATAATGTACTTTTATGCTCTTATTTAAGAATTTTTTCTTTATCTATGTTTTTGTACAGTTTGGAAATAATATACATAGATGTAGGATGGTTTTTTTTTTTCATTTATTTTTATTAGTGTTCTCTGCATTTCCTGGATCCGGTTTGGGTCTAACATTAATTTGGGGAATTTTATCAAACACTTCTTCTGTTTCCTTTCCCCTTTTAGCTCTCTTTGGTGTTCCCATTACACATATGTTATGCCTTTACACCACCAAATATATGTAGTTGCCCCGTAGTTCCTTGATTCTGGTTTTTTTGTGTGTGTGTATGTATAGCATATATATTGTGTGTATATATATCATATATATTGTATATATAGTAGCCATATATAGAGAGAGTAGACGGAAGTTAAGGGGTAGGGTTTTTATGAGTTTCCTTTTTGTTTATTTGTTAGTTTATCCAAACAGTAAGTTGTTATCAGCTTAAAATAATAAGATAATATTCGTGAGCCCCATGGTAACTTCAAATTAAAAAACACACAACACATACACAAAAAAAATTAAAACCAAGGAATTAAAACATACCACCAGGCAAAATCAATTTTACTAAAAAGAAAACAGAAAAGAAGGAAGAAAAGTCCACAAAATAACCAGAAAACAAACAACAAAATGGTAGGAGTAAGTCCTTAGTTATCAGTAATAATATTGAATGTAAATGGACTAAACTCTCTAATCAAAAGACATAGAGTGACTGAATGTAAAATGAAAAAAATAAAAACAAGATGCAATAAGCTGTTGCATACACGAAAAGAAATATATTTCATCTATAAAGACACAGTTAGACTAAAAATAAAGGGATAAGTAAATATATCCCATGCAAATGGAAACCAAAAAGAGCAGAAGTAGTTATACTAATATCAGACAAAATAGATTTGAAGACAAAACCTATAAGAAGAGACAAATATTGTCACTATATAATGATAAATGGATCAATTCAGCAAGAGGATATAACAATTTAAAATATATACGCACCCAACACTGGAGTATCTGGATATATAAAGCAAATATTACTAGAGCTAAAGAGAGGGATGGACTCCAACACAATAAGAGCTGGACTTCAACAGCTCACTTTCAGCATTGGCCAGGTCTCCCAGAAAAAAAAATCAACAAAGAAACATTGGACTTAATCTGCACTATAGACCAAATGGACCTAATAGATTACTTATAGAACATTTCATCTAATGGCTACAGAATACACATTCTTTTCCTCAGCATATGGATCATTCTCATGGATAGATCATATGTTAGGTCACAAAACAAGTCTTAAAACATTTGAAAAAACTGAATTAATATTAAGCATCTTCTACGACCACAATGGAAAATAACTAGAAATCAATAACAAGAGAAATTTTGTAAACTATACAAATACATGGAAATTAAAGAATATACTCCTTAATGACCAGTGGGTCAATAAAGAAATGAAGAGGAAAATTTAACATAAATGATGGTGGAAACACAATATACCAAAACCTATGGAATACAGCATAAACAGTACTAAGAGGTAAGTACTTACATCAAAAAAGAACTTTAAATAAACAATCTAATGATACATTCTAAAGACCTGGAAAAGTAAGAACAAGTCAAACACATAATTCATAGAAGAAAATATGTAATAAAGAACAGAGTAGAAATAAATGAATTTGAAATGAAGAAAACAATACAAAAAAAATGAAACAGAAAGCAGGTTTTTAGAGAAGCTAAACAAAACTGACAAACTTTTAGCTATACCAAGAAAAAACAGAGAGAATACCCCAAAAAATTAAAGCAGAGATGAAAAAGGAGGCATTACAACCAATACCACAGAAATGCAAAGGATTTTTAGTGACTACTATAAGCAACTATATTCCAATAAATTGGAAAATCCAGAAGAAATGGACAAATTTCCAGACACATGCAACCTACCAAGACTGAACCATGAAGAAATCTAATACTTGACAGACCAATAACAAGTAATAAGATTGAGGCTGTAACAAATTCTTCCAGCAAAGAAAAACCCAAGACCCAAAGGCTAAATTGCTGACTTCTAGCAAATATTTAAAGGAGAAATAATACCAATCTTATTCAAACTATTATGAAAAATAAATAAAGAGGAAATACTTTCAAACTCATTCTATGACGGCAGTATTACACTGATACCAAAACCAGACAAAGACATATCCCAAAAAGAAAACTACGGGCCAGTATCTCTGATGAATGTTGATACAAAACCCTCAACAAAATACTAGCAAACTGAACTCAACAGTACATTAGAAAGATAATTCATCAGGACCAAGTGAGATTTGGCTCAGAGATGCAAGGATGGTTCAACATATGCAAATCAATCAGTTGATACATTATTTCAATAGAATGAAGGATAAAACCATATGATCATTTCAATTGATGCTGAAAAAAAGCATTTTAGAAAATTCGACATCCCTTCATAACAAAAAAATCATTAAAAAACTGGGTATAGAAGGAACATACCTTAACACCATAATAAAAGCCATATATGACAGACCCACAGCTAGTATCATACTGAATGGGGAAAAACTGAAGCCTTTCCTTTTAGATCTGAAACACGATAAGGATGCCCACTGTCATCACTGTTAGTCAACATAGTACTAGAAGTCCTAGCTAGAGCAATCAGACCAGAGAAAGAATTATAAAGGGCACCCAAATTGGAAAGGAAGAAGACAAATTAACATTGTAGATATGATGTTCTATTTGGAAAAAACTAACGATTCGACTAAAACATTATTAGAACGGATAAATTCAGTAAGGTTGCAGGATTAAAATCAACATATAAAAATCAGTAGCATTTCAATATGCCAATAGCGAATAATCTGAAAAAGAAATCAATAATCTCATTTATAACAGTTACAAATAAACTTAAATACCTATGAATTAAACAAAGAAGTGAAAAATCTCTATGATGAAAACTATAAAACACTGATGCAAGAAATAGAAGAGGACACAGAAAAAAAACAGAAAGATAATCCACGTTTATGGATTGGAAAAATCAATATTTTAAAAATGGCCATATTATCCAAAGCAATGTACAGATTTAATGCAATTCCTATAAAAAATACCAATGACATCTTCACAGAAATAGAAAAAACAATCTCAAAATTTATACAGAATCACAAAAGACCCAGAGTAGGCAAAGCTATCCTGAGCAAAAACAAAACTGGAAGAATCACATTATTTGACTTCAAATTATACTACAGAGCTATAGTAACCAAAAGCAGGATGGTACTGGCATAAAAACAGAAACAGACCAGTGGAACAAAACAGAGAACCCACTTCCTTGAGAGACTGAGGCAGAAGGATCACTTGAGCTCAGGAGTTAAAAACTGCAGTGAGCCACAATTGTGCCACTACACTCCAGCCTGGGTGACAGAGCAAGACCCTGTCTCTAAAAAAAATAAAAAATAAAAAACAGTAAATAAATAAATAATGTTGATATCAACAATTGTAATCACTATCACATACTTTCATAGGCAGACATGCATCCACATAGAAATTAATGCTTGGACTCTTATTGCCAACATCAGAATCTACCTTTGTCTGCAAGACATGAGACAGAATATTATCTGGCCCAGAAGCCTGTATGTTCAGTTGCTCAAGGGTGCTGACCAGATAGTCTCACAGGAATTCTAAATGGGACTTCTATGCGTAGAGGCAGGCACAGGATATAAGAGGAGAAATTGAAGGTGTGTGGTGGCAAGTGGAAGAGAGACAACGTGGTGCAAATGTGTCACTAGCACTCAACACTTCTGAGACACAAATAGAAAGAAATGTTGGAACTGAGAGGGAAGAGAAGGTAGAAGATGCTTTTTCAAGACAGGATCACATTTTTTTAATACCAATCTGCACTCTAGGTACCCTAAGATAACTAAATCAATTGTGAAAAGTTTAAACAGTTCTTCCATGTGTAAAAATGTCTCATACTTTATTCATGTAATTAAAATTAAGTCTTTTCTGAGTCACAACCTATTAGAAGACATGAGAGTCTAGTATTAAGTAATAATTGGGATTTTATTCAGTCATCTCCATGAGTTTGTGCCAGAACCCTACAATTATATTGTGCCAGAAAGTCAAATAAATGTGGTTCACTTAGGATAATGGCAGAATTTGTCATTTGTACCAATAAGCCCACTGAGAACAATTTAGAAAGCTGATCAAATTATTAAAAATCACCCTGTTCGAGGGTAGCAGAATACTACTAAGGGAAGAATTATGAAGCAACATCAGGGCAAAGAAGAAAATCCAGAGAAGTGATCCCGGCATTTGGGGGTCACTTCTCCCCTAGACACATAATTTGATTCCACTAGAAGCGCAAAAAAGGCAAAGAAGCTGAAAAGAACTTTCAGCAGAAGTTATGCTAAGCAAAAAGTCTGAAATTCAAGAGTCACTAAAGAGAGAAATTATTAAAACCCCAGTTTTAAATTGGGACCCTGATAACCTCTAGCCTAGAAATAAGAGTGAAAGAATAACAGAACGTTTTCTTTTTTACTCTGAAACCCAGCTACAAACAATCTAATCTCTAATTAAATTAAAGAAATCCAGAATGGCTAGTGTCCCTAAACACCTGACAAAAGCAAAATTATATTCTGTCTGGAGGAATAAAATATATTTATTTTCAAGTCTAGTATTTCATACAAAACAACCAACCATATAAGAGTGTAATAAAGAAGAAAAATAAAAAAATAGAAAAAAATACAAAAGATCCAGATAATATCAAACACCATTTAAAGTAACTACACTTAATATATTTAAGGAAATAAAACACAGAATTGTAAATTTATGTATAAAATTGGAAAATCCAAAAATAAGAACCAATGGCAATTCTAAACCTTAAAAACAGAAAACTTCCAAACACAAACTTAAAAGCGCAATGGATAAGTTAAACAATATATTAGACATGGTTAAAGCAATACTAAAGAAATTGACTATGTGAAGATAATATATATAATTGGTTGGGGTCTCCATTTTTATTATTACTCCTTTAGCCATTTAAGCAACAGTGCTGTCTGTTAATGGTCCTGACCCTCAGTTGGACAGCGCTGTTCTTGGTATTACCCTCAGTGCTTTTGTAATTTTGCAACAGCTCTCATCAACATTCTGCAACCATGTCCTCACTTCAACCTCTCCCTCTCCAAGCAACAATCCCTAGAAATTGATACTCCTTCCTCAATACCCCAACTGCAGTCTCTATACACCTCCAGACTGTTTTAGTCATTTAGTTACCTAGTTACTAGGTTCTGGCCATAACTTAAAAAAGAAAAATCAAGGGTGGAAGCAAATAGTTTTCAAGGTGACATGAAACTTCCTTTTGACCCTAACAATCAACAACATCAGCACAAACAAATATATAGAGGATTCGCTCTGTTCCAGAAAGTGTCAGAGATGATTGGGGATGGATGCTTCAGGAAAAACAAGAAAAACCTAAAAGTTAAAACTTCCTATTCTCCAGATGCTTATATTCTACTAGAGTAAAATACAAAATAAACAATAGATAGGATAAATAAAACATTATGTATATTATACAATGTAAAATACATAAATGGAAATGTTATTTTTATTATTTATGGTGCAATTGAGCTGAGGTAAAAATAAACATTTTTATTATTTCAATTCTCGAAATTTGTTCACACTAACATTATGGCACAGCACATGGTAAAGTTTTAAAAATGTTCTTTGTACAACTAGAAAGAATTACTGTTTCATGAGGTGTTCTATACATTTCCGTAAGGCAAGTTTTGCTAATAATAATGTTTAAATTTTTTGTGACTTTGCTAACTTTTTGTCTGCTCAATCAATTACTGACAAAGGTATGCATTTGACCTATTATGATTGTGTATGTGTCTGTTATTTTTTGTACTTTTCTTAAATTTTGCTTTATACTTATTAATGCTATATAAGTTAGGTACATGAAAAATTGGAGTTATTCTATCTTATTGTTATCTTATCTTTATTTTACAGAACAATTAAAATCGGCATACAAGGGACATACCTCAATGTAATAAAAGCCATCTATGACAAACCCATAGTCAACATAATACTGACTGAGGAAAAGTTGAAAGCATTCCCTCTGAGAACCGGAACAAGACAAGGATGCCCACTCTCACCACTCCTCTTCAACGTAGTAGTGGAAGTCCTAGCCAGAGCAATCTGACAAGGGAAAGAAATAAAGGACACCATCAGTAAAGAGGAAGTCAAACTGTCACTGTTTGCTGATGATCTGACCATTTACCTTGAAAACCCAAAAGATTCCTCCAGAAAGCTCCTAGAACTGATAAAAGCATTCAGCAAAGTTTACAGATAGAAGATTAATGTACACAAATCTGTAGCTCTTCTATATACCAACAGTGATCAAGTGGAGGATAAAATCAAGAACTCTACCCCCTTTAGAATAGCTGTGAAAAAAATTAATAATACTTAGGAATATACCTAACCAAGAAGGTGCAAGACCTCTACAAGGAAAAGTACAAAACACTGGTGAAAGAAATTATAGACAACACAAACAAATATAAACACATCCCATGCTCACGGATGGATAGAATCAATATTGTGATAATAACCATACTGCCAAAAGCAATCTACACACCCAGTGCAATCCCTATCAAAACACCACCATCAATCTTCACAGAATTAGAAAAGAAATCCAAAATTCATATAATACCATTAAAGACCCCACATAGCCAAAGCAAGACTAAGCAAAAGGAATAAACCTGAAGGCATCCCACTACCTGATTTTAAACTATACTGTAAGGCTATAGTCACCAAAACAGCATAGTGCTGGTGTAAAAGTAGGCACATAGACCAACGGAACAGAATAGAGAACCCTGAAATAAACCCAAATGCTTACAGCCAACTGATCTTCGACAAAGCAAACAAAAACATAAAGTGGGGAAAGGACACCATTTTCAACAAATGGATCTGGGATAATTGGCTAGCCACGTGTAAGAGAACGAAACTGGATCCTCATCTCTCACCATATACAAAAATCAACTCAAGATGGATTAAGGACTTAAACCTAAGACTTGAAACTATAAAAAATATAGAGGATAACATTGGAAAAACACTTCTATATATTGACCTAGGCAAGGATTTCATGACCAAGAACCCGAAAGCAAATGCAGTAAAAACAAAGATAAATACTTGGGACTTAATTAAACTAAAGAGCTTTTGCACAGCCAAAGGAACAGTCAGCAGAGTACATAGACAACCCTCAGAGTGGGAGAAAGTTTTCACAATGTATACTTCTGACAAAAGACTGATATCCAGAATCTACAATGAACTCAAACAAATCAGTAAGAAAAAAACAAATAATTCCTTCAAAAAGTGGGCTAAGGACATGAATAGACAATTTTCAAAATAAGATACACAATGGCCAACAAACATATGAAAAAATGCTCAACATCACTAGTGATTAGGGAAATGCAAATCAAAACCACAATGCAATACCACCTTACTCCTACAAGAATGGCCATAATCAAAAAATCAAAAAATTGTAGATGTTGGCATGGATGTGGTGATCAGGGAACACATCTACTCTGCTGCTGGGAATGTAAACTAGCACAGCCACTATGGAAAACAGTGTGAAGATTCCTTAAAGAACCAAAAGAGGAACTACCATTTGATCCAGCAATCCCACTACTGGGTATCTACCCAGAGGAAAAGAAGTTATCATACAAAAAAGATATTTCCACACTCATGTTGATAGCAACACAATTAGCAATTGAAAAATTGTGGAACCAACCCAAATGCCTATCAATCAACTAGTGGGTAAAGAAACTGTGGCAACTGTGGCGCATATATATATATATATATATATGCACATATATATGATGGAATACTACTCAGCCATAAAAAGGGATGAATTAATGGCATTCACAGCAACCTGGATGAAACTGGAGACTATTATTCTAAGTGAAGTAACTCAGGAATGGAAAACCAAACATCATACGTTCTCACTGATATGTGGGAGCTAAGCTATGAGGACATAAAGGCTTAAGAATGATACAAAGGACTTTGGAGACTTAGGGGGAAGGGTGGGAGGGAGGTGAGACATAAAAGACTACAAATAGGGGGCAGTGTATACTGCTTGGGAGATGAGTGCACCAAAAAACTAATAAATCACCACTGAAGAATTTGCTCATGTAACCAAACACCACCTGTACCCCAATAACCTATGGAAAAATAAAATTTAAAAAAATTAAAAATATATATTATTTTATTATTTATCTATGGTTTTGTTTTTGGCCTTAAAAACTTCTTTATTTGCTATTAATAGAGCAACTCAAACATTCTTTGGTTGATATTTGCATTAAATAGTTGCTCTGGTACATTTCTTAACTCAGAGTCTCTCATAAGGCCACAAGGTTTTACTAAGGATTAAGCTTCCAAGAGTCCTCCTGTGGCTCCACTGACTGCTGACCAAAGATATTAGGTCTTTGTCATATGGGCTTCTCCATCAGGACAGTTGGCAGTATGGCAGCTATAATCTCCTCTCTTTCTCTCTTTCTTCGTTGCTGTAAAGGAAGTCAGTTGCCATGCTGTGAGCTTCCATTGAAGACTGAAGACTTCCTTCTAAATGCCACACAATTGGGCATGGAAGTCAAGCCATACAATGATTGTCACTCTGGCTAGCACCTTGATTGCAGTCTTCTGAGAGGCCCTGATCCAAAGTCACCGTGCAAAACCAATGCCCAGAATTACTGACATATTTATTTCAAGCTACTAAATTATGGGGGTAATTTATAATATGCAGAAACAGATTAACTAATACATAGATCAAATGAAAAGATTTTCCAATATGTAGAAATTACATAAATTCTTTTCTTACAGGACAATCTTATTCTAATCAATAACATTTGCTTTTAAGGCAGATAATCCTCCAAGTTTTCTAATGATATCTGAAACTATTAATTGATTCTGTGAATCATGAACTCTGAAAGGGAATTGGAAGTAGCTAAAAATCTATCATTTGCGTTGACCAGTGCAAAGCACAGTGGAATGAGAATGTTTGCCCTGATACCAAAGAAAAAGAAGTGATTGGAAATCTGAAGAATCAGTGGCTTCAGTGACATGGAACCCAGTGATTTGATTTTTGACGGGTATCAGGTGACTTTGAGGTGTTCAAGAAACCACATTTTAAGAACAATGTCCAAAGAGGGGAAAAAAAGAGCAACCAAGGGAAAAAAAAATCCATTAATTTCACAGAAGAAAAGAAAGAAAAATAAAATACACAATATGGATGATGGAGAAAAACAGTTACATTTCTTTATGGATCACAAAGTTTGTGTATATATAATCTCATTTTGAGATACGTAACTAATGTTGTCTTTCAGAAGTGAATCAAAATATTTCAAAATGCTGTCTTATGAAACTACAATATCCTCATGGATCAGAAAAGTTTTTCTGTAAAAGTCAGATAGTAAATATTTTAGGTTTTGAGGTGTCTTTTGCAACTACTCAACTTTCCTACTGTAGCACAGGAGTAGCTGTGGTACTGTGCAAATAAATTGATTGTGTTCCAATAAAGCTTCATTACAAAAACATGCGATGGGCCATATTTGGCCCATAAACTATTGTTTGCCAGTTCCTAATATAGTTGGCTAGCAAGTATTGTGAGCTATTTGAGGAAGACATGAAAGTTCATTGGGTTGCTAAAAATTATGTAGAAATTCAAAGGAAAATTAAAATTTAGGCTAAATTATAATACATTGTTTTAACAATTGTAAAAAGAAGAGAAATTTACAAATAAAAATCCCAAATAAGAGTCTTCTTGGCAGGTAGATTCTAACAAGCAAAGAATAGTTAAAAAGTAATAAGCTACTTTAAGTCCTTAAAAGAAAAGATGTTTGTTCTGAATAGCTTTATAGTAGTTATTAAGATTATAACATGTGCTGAGCAAATCACAATAGAGGGAAAAATAATATTTTTAACTTGCATGTAGAATATATTAGTAGAAAATCTTACATCTGGGGAATGGAAAATGACTCATTAAAATGAAGAGAGAACACCTACATCCTTTTCATTGACTCTAAAAATATGGTTTACTTCTTTGGTAAAGGTTTCTGATTGCAGATTCAAAATATATCATCAGTGACCAAATGTCAAGGGTTAAGAAATGTTCAATGAAATGTGGTTAGTGAAATGTCATGTGGCAGAATTCTGACGGTGAAATGCTGTAAAATGAGGGGTCATGGCAACCTGTGAAAGAAAATGTCAGTGATGGAATAGAACAGTAAATAACCCTATCCTGCTTGTTATCTAAATGGACACTTGGTAGTTCATTTCATTTTCACTTGATCACTTTAATTCCTCCCTCTTTATGCACATGAGTGCCCCTTTGCTCACTCTTTCTTTTTCACACATATATTTTAAGTGATAAATTTTTAATACTTTTAAAAGATGAATAAAAATGTTAGAAATCCTAGCTATTTTTTCTCACAACAAACTCTGCTAAACAAAAGATAGTAAGCATAAGATCTCATAATATGATGGAAGGTTGTCCTTGAGCCAATTAGATTCTGGAAAATTACTCATAGTTGTTCAACCTTATAGTTTTATTAAGAGAAAGAAAATCTGAGCTCTGATTTTCTGCTTTCTGTAATTTTTTCATGTGCTCTAACACACTTTATCTGATTTGTGATATTTATGATGTCTCCCCACATATTTGTGAGTACTACTGCTCATACATTTTGTGGTCAAAACATGTTCAATGTGCCAGAAGTCAGGGAAGTTTGGAAGTAGAAATTGCTTTGGAAGGTATGATAGGCTATTACTTTGGTCACAAGCCATATGAACCAGCCTCACAGTATCCTCATCCTTGTATAATCTCCCCTCTTTACATATGGGCTGGTCCTGAAAACTGCTTTAAGGAATGCAATGCAGCAGAAGTGATAATGTGCCAGTCCTGAGCTGAAGCTTTAGGAAAACCTGGAAGCTTTTGCTTTTGCACTTTCTACTTTTGCATTTGGGGAAAGCCAGCAGCCATTTAAGAAGTCCAATTACCTTGAGAACACTATGCAGTGAGGGAGGTCAAGTTGACCATGTGAAGAGTCCACATGGTAAATAAATGAGGCACCTTTTCCTCATTCCTCTTAGTTGAAATAGTTAGGGTGGCTCAATGTAAATTAAAACAGAAGTCTTCAGGACTTATTTACATTTATTATCCCCACTTCTCCATTTAATAGTAAAATTTGGCCTCTTCTTATACTTAGCATAAATGAATAATATCAAACAGTGCACTAACCCAACCTTAATATGTTGGTCCCATCCATTAAGGCCCCCATACCCAATATTACTGAAATTACTGAATGTACAGACAGTAATCTGTAAATATTTTGTTACTGCAGATTACAACAAAAGACTCGAAATTGTTCAAAATGTAATACAACAGGCATTCCTATTATTGCCCCCAGAGACTCCTTTATTGTAGAGACTTTGGCAACTTCCTCATATCTTTTGGAGTTTCCGGATTATCTACCATGGTTATAAGTTGTCCATAGGCTTCACATGTAAGGAACTGCTCTTCTTAGCTTACACTATATGTCATTAGAGTGGCAGTTTATGTCCACACACTGGGCACATGACCTTCCATATCCAGCTGTCACGGAAGCAGCAGCCTTCAAGTTCAATAAAACCACTAGGTCCTATTTGTTACAGGATAAAACCAAGCCTGGGACCTCTGGCATATCCCAGCTGTAGGAGGGGTTGCTCTCCTCAGTTCTTAGTCCCTTGCTATATGCCTGAATGTTTGAAGGCACCCTGAAATAGCAAGAGGAGAAGCCCCAGACCTATGACCCCAGTGGAACTGACATAGCCATCCCCCAGCCATTTCGCTTGCACCAGTTGATGCCATGTGATGCAGAAATAAGCTAGACTATCCCCACCATCCTCTATCTAAATTCCTGCCCACAGAATTGTGAGCAAACAAAACAGCAATTGCTTTAACTCCTGTATTTTGGGATAAATAGGTAGAAAAATAGATAATTGATATGGAAGAAAATGCTCAACCACAGGAAAAGCCGGGAAAAGATAAAGCCCTTAATAACTTAATAATGTTCTTGAAGGAAATCAAGGAACTGTCATTGTGTACATCCAAACACACTCCACTATAGTTGCCCTCAGACTATTCATGTACCATTATACCAAATAGCTTCCTAATAAAAGTGGTAAGATAATATGGCCTTATCAAACAATGCAGGGAAATATAATTTTTAGTTTGTGGGACATAGGTCCTGTCTAAGAGACAGGGAATAGAAACGTTTCTTCTCCAGGTTACTTTTAATAGAAAAGTCAAGAAACAGAGCAGAATTTGCTAAGGTTTACATATCTATATTTTGCAATTGGTAAAGAAAAAATTGACATAGGGAAGGTACTATGATCATCTTTCGAAACAAAATGGATATTCTTCAAAATTTGGTCTGTATGTTAAAACTGATGACACTGCAGAATTTTTGGTGAAGTCAGAGCAGGTTTTCCAAGTTGGTCCAAAAATGTCTTTAAAAATCATGAAAATGAGACATGTTTGTGAGTTGTACAGTGCTTAGGGGATGGGGTTGGCATAAGGGTTTCCTTGCAGGGAGTTCACCTGGTCTGAATTTGGAAGGAGTATGCAGGATTTCTTATGAGCTTGCCCAGAAGTGAAGCAAAGGGCAAGCGGAAGTGGTGAGGTTTAAAATCTATCAGTGTCAAACATCAAAAAAGGAGTCAGATTCTTTATTACAACCCACCCTTAATGTTTCCCAATAACTGAAATGTACCATGTTCATTTAATTGAATTTGATTTATTTAAGTTAGTCATTTGCATTAGTTAGGGTTCTCCAGAAAAACAGAACAAGTAAGATATACATCAAATTGGCTCATGCAACTGTGGAGGCTGACAAGTCCCAGGATCTGTAGTCAGCAAGCCAGAGATCCAGTGGTATCATTCCAGTCTGAATTCACAGGCCTGAGAACCAAGAAACTAGATGGTATAAGTTCCAAATGCAGAAGAGGACCAATGCCCTAGACAGTCAGACAGAGAGAAGAATGAATTCTTCCTTATTCAGCCTTTCTACTCTATTCAGGACTTCAAAGGGTTGAATGAGACCACCTTCGTAGACACACTCAGAATATTTAACCAACTATCTGGACACATTGTGGCCCCATGGTGTTGACACATAGAAGTCGCCATTACACCATTATAGCCCTCTATGAAGTCTGTAGCCTGAGGCTGATAATAAGGAAAGTAAAATGTCCCTTGAATGTCTTATCCAAAAGCCCAATATTATACATTCTGAGAAGCAAAATGAGTGCCTTTGTCACTCAATGTCTGAAACTCTGAAGAGGATAAAGAGTGTCTTGGTGAGGCTTTGGATTGTGGCTTTAGGATGTACAGAGATATATGTGACATTGATCTGTTTTGGTATGTGTAAGGCAAGATATTACCAGAGTTCTTTATCGTAAAGGAGGCAACCATGGATAAAGAATTGTTATTGTTGCCATCAGGTGGATCTGGTAGCCAGACTATTTGCAATGGGCCACAAAACCATACAACTGTACGGATAAAGCTTATTGTTGGCCAGGATATCCAGTACTAAGATGATGGCTAAAGTTTGACCACTTATGTTGACCCCTCTGTCTTGCCTTTTTTGGAGATATCCTGGTTAAGGAAGAGAAAGCAGCAGCTCTCCAGTGAATTCCATCATTAGTGATGGTGATAATGCCATCTATAAACTTTACAAATTTTCTTTGCTGTTCATTCAGTTGATACCAAGGGGCTTACTCAAGTAATTAGGGGTTCTTGGGGGAAGGGTTACCTGTTCAAACACTCTGGCATACAGCAAGGGACTAAGAACTGAGGAGAGCAACCCCTCCTACAGCTGGGATATGCCAGAGGTCCCAGACTTGGTTCTATCCTGTAACAACGAGGATCTAGTAGTCTTATTGAACTTGAGAGTTGTTGCTTCCATGAAGGCTGGATATGGAAGGTCATGTGCCCAGTGTGTGGACAAAAGCTGCCACTCTAATGACATATAGCATAAGCTAAGGAGAGCAGTTTCTTATATCTTAATCCTATGGACAATTTATAGCCATGGCAGATGATCCAGAAACTCTAAAAGATATGAGAGGAAATTGCCAGAGCCTCTACAACAAAGGAGTCTTTGGGGGCAATAATAGGAATGACTGTTGTATTACAATTTGAACAGTTTCCAGAGTCTTTTATTGTAGTTTACAGCAACAAAATATTTACAAGTGACTGTTGGTAGAGTCAGTAATTTCAGTAATATTGGGTATGGGGGCCTTAATGGATAGGACCAAGGTATTAGGGTTGTGTTAGTGAACTGTTTGATACTATTCATTTATGCTAAGTATAAGAGGGCAAAGTTTTGGGAGAACGAGGCGGGCAGATCACTTGAGGTCAGAAGTTCAAGACCAGCCTGGCCGACATGGGGAAACCCTGTCTCTACTAAAAAATACAAAAATTAGCCAGGTGTGGTGGCATGGGCCTGTAATCCCAGGTGCTCAAGAGGCTGAGAGGCAGGAGAATTGCTTGAACCTGGGAGGCGGAAGTTTCAGTGAGCTGAGATCACGCAGCTCCACTCCGCCCTGGGCAACAAAGTGAGACTGTTTCAAAATAAATAAATAAATAAATAAATAAATAAATAAATAAGAGACCAACTTTTACTATTAAATGGAGAAGTGGGGATACTAAATGTAAATAGGTCTTTTTGTAAATAGGTCTTGTATAATGATAGGTGCTAAAAGCTTCTGTTTTAATTTACATTGAGTCACACTATTTCAACTAAGAGGAATGGGGTGAGGGGGATGTCTACATAGTCCTATTTCTCAAGTAAATTTGTAAAGACAAAGACTTAAATTTAATTTACTCCACGTTAGACCAGGGTGTTTCTGCTCACCATGCAATATTTTGGGGCCATGGGAGCTCTGAATATGAAGAATTTAGGTAATGTAATAGTACCAAAGGTTGAAGTGAGGCTTGTGCCCTCTATTTTATGTTTAGTAACTCCCCTGAGATTATGGGGGGGGGTACATTGTTTAAATTTAGTTGTATTTGCCAAGGATAACTGTAATTCAAGCCCCAGTATTGATTATGGCCATGAAGGTTTGTCAACTGGTGTATCTCAGCTTCTTAAAGTTAATTTAAAATCCTACGTTATAGTGGCATAGAAGCAAGTCAGTATCTCTTTATCTTTGTTGTTTAAATTCTTTTAGTATATTCTGGATTCTTCCAGAAATCTCCAAATCAGTATTGTCTGGGTTAGGAGCCTCCTTAAAAACAATGATTGAATTAACTCTTGGTTGTGCCACAGGAATGCCATGGGTGTTTTTCTCTATACGCCTAAAGGTCAGAATCTTTTTGGCAACAGAGATGTAAAAGAATAGCAGCAGCACCAGCAAAAGCATTTTGTAGAGTCCTAATGAGTCATCTGCCTTTTGGGGTGTGAATATTAATAATTCAAACTTTCAAATAACTTCTATTCAAATAGGGGCCATTTCTCCTCCATGTGAGTGAGCACTCAGTAAAGCCACATATCTCACAGGGTATAGTCTTTCTACTGAGCTAGCCTTAGAGTAAGGACTATACTTGTTTGAAACACACTAGGTCACAATTGGCCACAGGATACGAATTGTTCCCTTCACCTAATGTCAGTCACATCCTATGCTAGAATTGAAACACATGATTTCATCTAAAATACACAGATAGGTCTGGGCCACAGCACGTGACTCAGGGCCACCCTAATGAGGTCCCAAAACCTATATACTCCATTCTTAAAAACTCAATTAGTTATAAAAACTTCGGATATAGATTGGTTAAACTTCTAACAGAGGCTCAGTAGAACTCAGCAAATGCAGCACAAAGCTGCACATCTCAAAGCATAGGCTACCCAGCAGGAGGAGCTCAAAATGCATGCTTGCCATTAGGCAGCCAAAGAAAGAGAAGAAAGACTTCCAGCAATGGTGGTCATTGTCTACACATACCACTCTCAAAGCAAATTGTGGGCATCCTATGGAAACAGGGGCCATGCCACAGGGACAGAATAGATCTTTACCAAAATTTGGTTTGAATGTCAAGTATGAAGACCCTAGACACACACCGAAAGGGTATAACAAAAATTTATTACTTAATATGGTAAGGCTTTCTGGGGAGAGGAAAGAAATCTCCCCAAGCAGGTCCAAAAATCAATTGAGAGAACAGAAAAAGAAGGCTGGCTTACAGTTTTTATGGTGATTAAGGAGTGATCGGAAGGGGCTTGTATGGCCTGAATTTTCTTCCAAAGGAGGGAAGACCTGGGATTTTTTTTTTTTTTATCAGCTTGCCCAGATGTGGGTTAAAAAGGGAAAAAGAAAGGGTAAGGCTTAAATGTTATGTAAACATTAAAAAATTGAGTCAAACTCCTTATTATAGAAGGATTTCTGGACAGAGCTATTCATAGGGGTGTGAATTTCCAAGAGAAAGTACAGACTATATGAGTTTAGGGGAGTTGAGAGGATGGCCTACTGTGGAAGATGCTATGATGAGTCACTTCAGAGGACAGCTGGGACAGTTTTATAAATATGAAACCTTCCAAAAGGAAAGAAAAGGACAAAAGCTAGGAAAAGAGCTTCAAAATGCAACTTTTCCTGAAAAGTAAGGCTTTTATTTCTCTAATCTTGTGGAAATTTAGGAAACCTAATTTAAAAGACAAGAACTTGCATAATCAACATTGGCATCGTATACCATATGGATTAGTGTGCCTGTCTGACACATGGTACCCAGGACAACGACTGGCACAGAGTGAGTACTGTGCAAATATAGCTAAATTAATTATATGAATTTTATGGAACTTTAGACTTTAAAGAGTACTTTCTGGTAATTTATCTCATTTGATATTTAAATTTATTCTCTGAGAAAAGCGCTATTGTCTCCATCTTACAGTAAGGGAACTGAGGTTCAGAAAAATAATGCCTTTGCTCAAATTCAGGCCATGAAAGAACAAAGGTTCAAGTCCAGTTATTTCAAAAGTGTTATCTGTTCCTTACCAAATTACACTGTTTCTGCCAGGAATATAGATAGTACATCTCTATTTGGAAATAAATAAAATAATCTCTTAAGGTAGCTTCCAGTTCTTTTATTTTTCTCATTTTCAAAATTTTGCTTCATAGTTTAAAGGCTGCTTCGGTGAATGGTAGAAAAATTTTTTTAGACATATCTAATTTTAATATTACTTACTCTCCAGTGATTCACAAACACTAGTTCAAACACTCTAGGCCTGGAGTAATACTAATATCTTCCAGTAACACTTATTGAAAGTACAGATTCAGGTCTTCAAAAGGATTCTTTTATTATACTTTACACCCCCAGGTAAAATATTCTGAAATTTTTTGGAGATTCAAAGGAAAATAAACTATTTTCAAAGTGCTCGTTTATTTCCTTATAAGTCCATGCAAAATTACATCAATGAGATGAGTTTTAATGGACTATAACTAGAAGTGGAATTTATTTAAAAGTCCTTATTACTCTGATTGCTCAATCTGTAGTCAACTTTCAAGTTCAGAAGCTTAGTGAGATGTGTCCTTTAAATGGTTGGGTCTATGAAAACCCTCACAGCATGGCAAATGATTTTTTCAAAGAACCAAGTTTATCATCAATCGTAAAATGCTGAATTATATTTTGTTATCAATTTTTTCCTCTCAAGGAAATGACTTTCAAAACAACGTAGCATAAATTTCCATCTACACTTTGATTTCTGAATCATCTAACAATTGAATCCCTGCTATTGTTATTTTCATCTATTAATGTCCTAGATATCTCAGATAACATTCTCAGGTGTCTTGAGAGCATTCCTCTCTTGGATGGTGTATTAGTCCGTTCTCACCCTACTATAAAGAAGTACCTGAGACTGGGTATTTTATAAAGGAAAGAGGTTTAATTGGCTCACAGTTCCACATTGCTAGGGAGGCCTCAGGAAACTTACAACCATTGTGGTAGGGGAAGTAGGCATGGACCATCTTCACATGGTGGCACATGGCGGCAGGAGAGAGAAGAGTGAATGAGCAAAGGGGGAAGAACCCCTTGTAAAACCATCAGATCTCGTGAGGACTCACTCACTCTCATGCGAACAGCTTGGGGGAAACTGCCCCCATGATTCAATTACGTCCACCTGATCTCTTCCTTGACATGTGGGGATTACAATTCAACATGAGATTTTGGGTGGGGACACAGAAAAACCACATTGGATGGAAAGCATTGTCATTGAACTAATTTGCCCCTCTTGGCACCTTTATTTTCTTAGACTCTTAATAGATTGGTACATCAGTCCATAGAACCTTAAGTGCAAAGCTATCTGATTCCTGAGGTAAAAACTGCTTAGATTCTCACCCTGAGACGCTTCAAGAAGTCTGGGTGGTAGCCTTCCAAATATGCATTTAACTTCAAAGAATATGATTTAGCTATTACAAAGGCACTGCTTTTTGTAGTTAATTGTGTGCCTAATAATTCCTGGAAGGTACATTTCTGAGATCTAAAGAGATGTGATGATGTCACGATTTGTGGACCCTGCCATTATTATATGATAACAAAAACAAAGCGAATCCTCTCCTTTACTTGTTTCTGTGTGTGTGCGCGCGCGCGCGTGTGTGTGTGTGTGTATCGGGGGAGGTGGCCATAATTTTCATAGCACATAGCACTTATCATATTTTATTGTGGTTCTTATTCTTCTGCCAGGATAACTTAAAAGGCCTTGACTTACAGATGATCCAGCGATGAGACAGTGGGGAGTAGATCAGCATAGGTCTCTAACTGGAGGGAAAAGAGCCCCTTGCTCACCCGTGTAAAATATGTAACATGAACAAGGAATAAACTTTTGCTGAATTTATCTAATATTTTGGAGCAGTTTTGTTACTGCAGCATGATCTAGTCTACCCTATTAACATGCCATGTTATAATAACGAAGACAATTAATCAATTAATTTATCTGACATATAATGAGTATCCACTAGTGCCAAGTATTGCGGCAAGACACGGATTACTGTGGTACATAATAAGCACGTAGTCTATGTCCTCAGTCAGCTTATGGTCTAATGAAGAAAATGGGCAAATAAACATCCAATGAGTGTTTAGCAAGCACCCAGCATGTGCTACAACTGTACCAGGAATTTGGCAGAAAAATATGATACAGAATTTTTAATATAATTCTGGATACATGCATGATAATAGATTATTATAATATATCAAATATTGTAAGAAAATGTTTACGAAATATTTGAGGGGTAATGATAAGGAAGCAGTTAATTGTCTTGAGATGTCATGGAAGGCTTCTCAGAGGAAGTAACATTTGGTCAGGAAAAGTGAGTGAAACTTCACATGCTGAAAAGGTTGCTGTGGTAGCTATTAGCGCTTCATCAAAAATATTGGCTTTCTTCTTTCCATAATAGGATTGCACTTCTCCCCTTTTTCAATTTTGAAATAATCATCTGCTTTTCTTTGGCCAATAAAATATGAGTAGGATGGATGACTATGGCTGTTACGTAAAAAAATTAACAGCCAGTACACAATTTGCCATAATCCTTTCTCACTTCTGCAGTGATCATGGAAGCACATGTTGAAATAAAGTTTCTCCCAGCCTTTATACCAGAGTGACTACAATGAGATAAGCCTCCCCAGCCCATGCTGCATGCATGAAAATGAATTCCTATTTTTTAAGACACTGATGTGTGCAAGGTTATTTGTTATTACAAAATAATCTAACTAATTCTGACTGACACAGCATATTCCAGGCTGAGAAAATAGCTTGTGCAGAAAGACCTGGAGCTGTGAAAGATCATTGTGCATTCCTAAAAGAGTAAATTCAGTGTGGTTTATGTTCAAGGTATGTGGGTCGCAAAAGGATGACAAAAAGATGAGGTTGGACGGGACAAGGTGTGAAAGGTCTTTTGTTAAAACTTTTCTATTTTATTCTCTAAGCAAGAAAAATGATTCTCGAACAGTAATGGTCAAAGGATAAGCAAATGTCTACTTTCATTTATGCCCACATGATCCTGTGCTAACGAGATTCCTTTTTTAAAAAGTCTCTCATACATTTTAAATTATCAGTGGTTCTGTTGAGACAATTATTAGACATGTTGACAAAGCCACATTGATAACTTTTTGTTTTACATCATCCAAAAAAGTATGTTGTCAAAGCCTTGAAACTATAGTCTGTCATTACCACTATGCCTTGTTTGGAGAATGTTAATATCTACTAAAAAGTAAGACTGAAAACCTTTTCTTTTTTAAGATTTGCTTGAGAGATGGAGTAACATGTCGATTGTCTGTGGCAGTGGGGAAATGAAACTGTCACATCAATTACAAAATCTGCTAAGTTGCCAGCAGGAAAAGCATTGATTCTTGGTGAGTTCAGATCTGTAATTTCAGATACCTTTGTCATCTTACTGAATGGAAGACTTTGAAAAGAAAATCACTTCTTCTGTTCACAACAATACTCATCACTGGAGTTTTGGAAGGACAAGATAAGATGGAAATTTATTTTTGAAATGCTCTCAGTTGTTGCTAATTTTTATTTCTAATTTAATTTTCATTTTTCCATTTTTTCAGATATCAATTCATCAGCTCACTAAGATTCTTAGCAGGACTCAAGATGACCACACAGTCCCCTCCAAGTTCCTTTCAATATGCAGCTTATTAATAGTGATTCAGTATTGTGTACATCAGTATCTCATAAGCATTCATAAATAAGCATTTATTTCTATTAACAGTTTAAATTCTGGACATATTTTCTTTCTGTCCTACTACTGCCACCTCAAAGACGATCTGGTTTCTTCATGAAGTAGAAGTCAAGATATTTAGAAACCTTGGAAAGTCTTTTTTCTCCATGGACCAAACCAAAGTGTCCCAAAGTTAATCAAAGGGGATGCTTTTAAGTATCATGAAGGATGGCTAGTGGGGAAGACAGAAGGAAGAAAGGGATCATTGACTGGCAGATAAGGACTGACAGCTCTTGTTTATCAAATTTCTTTATCTGCTCTACCAGCTATATTCATCTGCCCCAAGAACTCTTCCTCCTACTGCTCATTACAAGGTTTCAAGAGTCCTGATGACAATCTGAAATGTTCAGGAGTTGCAGATTTGTTGTTGAGGGATTGCGACAGAAAATAGTTATGTGCTCACAGTTCCTTTTTCCTTTTCCTGAACACAGAGGAAGACTATTTCTGAGCTTCCCTCAAAATTAGCTTGTAGCCATGTGAGAAGATTCTGGCTAGTGGACTGTAGGAAGAAGTAATATGTTCACCTTTGAAGTCTGCCATTAAAATCTCCCAAAAAGCCTACACTCTTTTCCTTCTGTGATTACCATGGAAGCCATGTTTTCACAATGGTGCTGTTATGAGAGAGAAGCAGCCTAGATTCAACAGACATTTTAACTATTCAACAGAAATGAGGAAAAAGCACAAATTGTTATCATGCAAGGCCACTGAAATTTAAGAGTTGTTTTTCACAGCAGGAGGCATTTCTTATTCTGAGTAATAAAGAATACTTTTGGAAATTAGAAAATATAAGCTAGTATGATCAAAGTATGCAATAATATGGAAAAAGCAATAGAAAGCCCTACAACTAGGGTACTATCAAATTTCTGGGCCCCAAAATTACAATTTAAAAATAATCAACACTTACATCTTATGACTTCAACAAACTATAACACTTACACAGTTAAACTACTATTTAAGATTACTTTCCACAAGGCTGTGGTCACCTTACTATATATATTTGCTTAGAAACAACGATAAAGTTGTAACATATCTATTATAAAACATTCATATTATATACAAATCCAAATATAATAAGTTATATCAAGCAAAATAATAAGTAATGACTTTGAAAGAAATTACTTAAAAGACTTTGCCTTTTTCTGGTTTATACTAAATAACTATTTTGCAGAGTTCATTTATTTAAGCAATGAGATGAAGAAATCAGTTTAATCAAGTGATGATTTTTGCATCACTCAATGTAGAGTCATTGAAGTGGAAATGGCCTGTAGTATTTCCACATCTTAGTTACAAGAGAGACTTTCATGCATTTCCTGACATCTCACGTATTTCCTTCCTAAAAAAAAATCTGTCTTTCAGCTTTTTGTATATAATTTAGGTGTTTAAGAGCTTGACAATTGAATCGAGTAGCAGGTTAGTATGACACATTCATAATTTTGCCCTAGTGTTATTGGTTTATGTGTATAGTCTTCTAATGAAGAGGAAAAACAACCTCCCCATAATGTGATATTGGTTCGATAAGAAATCCCATGAAGCTGAATAAACATCATTTTTTTTTTACCTTTTTGCTTCTGTAAGCTGTAATTTTAGTTTTTACAATTTCCTTATTAAAAGTCAAATTTCAGCACAGAAAAAAATGGCTTGTAATTCATTGTTCAAACTGCAATGTTTTTAGGATTTCATTTCACAACCTATTTCATGTCTGGGCCACATGAAGGACAGATTTTTAAAGTCACTGATTATTTCTTTAACTTTAAAATCTTAAATGTGTCTATGTACTGGCAAATTGAGTCACTCTCATAGAATGGGAATGAAATTTAAAAAATTAAGGTACTGTGCTAAGAAAGCTTATCTACTGTACCTCATGCATCTTTTAGTCGGTGTGCTTACAAATATGTCATGTTATAGAAATAGCTCAATCTAGAAAATTGGAATCTTGATCCTTCTGGCTCTCCACTAACTTTGTGTGACATTTAAAAGGTCTTTTATAATAGTTACTAGCATTGGGATGGTATTTCAAAGACCTCAAAATAATTTTTTAATTTATCTCATCTCATTCTCTATATAAACTTTTTAGTCACAATTTTAGCCTCTTGCAGATTCATCTGAACCATGTGATTTTAAAGCAGAGCAGATATTATTCCAGTTCAAGTAAAATGTGTCACCGTGAAATTATGTAACATATCATGCTCCTGAGCAAGATCTGTCTATAAGCAGGGAAAATGATATCTATACAACAGTAATATATAAACTAGTTATAAAGTCAAAGAATTCTATTTTCTTTCTTTAAAATTTGTTACATTCAATTTTTATATTAAATAGGAGAACAATGGCTAATTTCATAATTTGTTTCTATCAATTTTTAAATCACTTATAATTAACTGTCCCCACGATGTTCTCTGACATAGCCACTCTGTGACTGTCTACAAGAACAACAGTAACCCAATCTCAGGCTTCTTTTTGTTTAATATGTATTAGGGCAAGCCATATTTGCCTCACCGCGATCTATAATGATAAATTCAACCCTTAGGAAGATTTGATTACCAAAAAGATGAAATCTGGTCATATCTTTCTTAAAGTTAAATTTCATACAAAATCTAGAGAGATCCACCTTAAAAGATTCAGACTTGAATGTTTTTGAGTCTGTATGACTGTATTTCTAATGCTTCAACTATACTAGATGCTCAATAAGTATTTGTTGAATGAAATAAGTTACGTTTAGTCTGTTAGGTTCTAGGGAAATAAACCTTTTTGCTTCTATCATTTGAACATATTATAGTGAAACATGGGGGATAAATGCAAATGATTCTGTATCCATGTCTTTCCCTCAATATTTTGCTTTTAAATCCCTGTCAGTGAAGATGTTAATAGATAAAGCTTAGTCTCCCTTACCATGACTTTGATATTAATAAGGGACAATTCCAAAGCTGAAATTCTTTACATCCCAATGAAATGAAGTGACATCAATGGGAAAGGTAGATCTTAATCAATTTTTGCTGGTTTGCGGAAGTCATAATTATTTACTTGGAAATAAATAAAGTATTAAAACCTGGAACATTTGCTTGTTACTTCTCTCCTGTGACTGGAAGATAAAATCATTTGAGTTTCCCCTCCTTTTTTTGTTTTATTCTTCTTGGTGAAACTCCTGAACCAGTAGCAAGTAAAAACTAATGAAGGGATAAGAGAAAAGTGTTAGAAATAATCTGAATTTAGAAATTAAGAAAATAGTCTCTAAAACTCTGGGTTTGAAAGCTGGCTTTGCCTGTGAAGAGCTGTAAGATCCTGAGAAAATTATTTTTTTTTCTGTAAGCCTGAATTTCATTATTGTATAAAAAAGATAATAGTCTACAACTCATAGGTTTAAATGACTTAGAAAAAAATGCCCTTAGACTAGCAAGAATAAATAATAGCTACCACTATTATTGAATTACAAAAAAAGACTTCAGATTAATTCCAAATGCTAACGAACTAAAATGAACTCAGTACCATCTGTGCATTGAGATGACTCCTACTTGGGTTTGTTTTACTCAAATACTCAAGCATTAGCAGAGTAATGAGCCTAAAGTAGAAAGATTTAGAGTTCTGCACAAACTATAGAATCACTACTTATCAAGACAGCAGAGAAGGTTATTCAACAGTCTGTGGAAGAAGAGCAAGAGTATCTTAACCACGTATTAGGCAATTAATGTTTCCATATGAATGTCAATCTGAGGAGAAATAGTACCTGCTGCTCTCATGGCTGGAGAGCAAGGGGAACAGCAGGACATTGAACTAGCAATAGGAGGTCATTCTCATTTAAATTCAGATGATACATTACAGTTTATTGATTGGCAAAAGCAGATTCTTTCTATCTCAAATAAAATGAGAAATGAGCCAAAATGTCTGTATGTAAATTTCTTGAGACTCACACAATTTGTCTAATAAATTCCAACTCACAAGAGACCGAATTATTTTGTGTCTTGTACCTTTTATTATGTCTGAAGAATAAAGTTCCTTTTTTTAGAAAACAGTTTTATCTTTTTTGTTATCATTAATATTTCTAAAATGCTTTATTTAATATACCCTTATCCTTTACAAGGTGTGGTTTTTGATGGTTTTATACTTGAAATAATACCTACGTATCCAAAGAACAATTCCAAGTGGATTAGTGATAATCCTTGCAGATAATTTTTAACAATGGTATGACTTTAGCAATTTTATTTTAATTATCATTCAGGTTTTGGCTATGTCTATATTGACTTGGACATTTGCTTTTTGTTGTTCTGTTTATTAGCATTGTTAGCCAACATGTGAACTCCATTCCTGGGTTTGGGGACTCGCAAATTGATAATTTCAGGTATCTACTTTCTCAGTATCTCCGCAGCTTATAGCTTCAGCTCAGCTACATGGAATGGATAGTGAAATGCTAATATAAACTATACAGTTATTTTATTAGATCATAAAGATATTTGATGTAATCTAGACATTTCCTTAACAAGATAATATATGCAACATAATATGTATAAATATTATTTGGTATGTGTCTATATGTTTCTACATATTTTGAGTCAAAGCCAAAGATTGTGATGAAATAATAGAAAAATTTCCGTTATAGACAAGAATAAAAGTGCTTGTACACTGTGCCTGATATTACTAAGCAGTGCTTGGGAAAAATTTATAGCTGTGATATAGACATAAAAATGTCCTATGTAAAAATATGAAAGTTTTCTCAAACTAATGATCTAAACTTCCATTTTTAAGAAACGGAAAAAAAAAGCAAACTAAATTCAAAGTAAATAAAGGAAATAATAAAGGTCAGAGTGAAAATAAATGAAATAGAAATGAGAAAAACAACAGAGAATATCGACGAAACCAAAAGTTAGTTCTCTGAAAAGATCAACAAAATTGACAAAACTTTAGCTAGACTGAATAAGAAAAAAGGAAGAAGATTTTAATTACTCAAATCAGGAAGCAAATAGAGGACACCATCACTGACCTTATAGAAATAAAAGTATTATAGAAGATAAAATGAACAACCCTATGCCAACAATTTATATAGCTAGGATGAAATGGAAAAATTCCCAGAAAAAAAAAAGGTGAAATGAAAAACATCAAGAAAAACAAGCTGCGAAATGTGATGAAAGAAGAAATACAAAATCTGAATAGACCTATAAATAAAGTGATTGAATTAATACATTTAAAATTTACACAAATAAATGCCTTTACTTGTGAATCTATCAAGCATTTAAAGAATCAATACTATTCCTGAAAAAACAGAAGATGAGGAAAAACATTCCAACTTATTCTATGAGGTCAAATATCACCCCAATACCAAAAGCAGAAAAAAGTGAGTGCAAAAAGGAAAACTACAGAATAACATCTGTTATAAATCTTAGGACAAAAATCTTTAACAAAATGCTAGCAAACCAAATCCAACAACATGTAAAAAGGATTATATGCCATTTCCAACTATGACTACAAATAAAAATCAATTAATATAGTATACCACATTAATAGCATAAAGGACAAAAACTATGAAATAATTAACTGAAAAGATGTAGAAAAAGCATTGAGGAAAATGTAACACTTTCATGATAAAATCACTCAGTAAACTACAAAAAGATGAAGTATGGGGAGTTACTTTTAATGAGCATTGTGTTTCTTTTTAGCAAGATAAAAATGTTCAAAATTAGGCTGTAGGATGTTGCACAACTCTGAACATGCTTTAAGAAAAGATCAAACTGTATACTTAAAATGAAGGAAGTTTATGGTATATAAATTATATCTCAATAAAGTTGTTAAAAATAATTGATTTTCCTATTTCTGAGTAGTAATCATTTAATAAATGCAATGTAAGAAAAGATTTCTATATTCAAAAAAGATGTAAGAATAAACTTAGCAAAAATGAACAAAATCAATATGAAGAAATCTCTATGACAGAAAGTAGATTAATGGTTGACTAGAGCAGGGGGTAAATTTTACAAAAAGGCACAAGGTTTTTCTGTTTTTTTAAGGTGATGAAAATGTTCCAAAGTCAAACTGTAGAAGTACACATGTAAATTTATTAAAAATCATTATATCCATAAAACAAGTGGATTCTTGGTATGTAAATTATGACTCAATAAACTTGAAAAAAAATTAAAGTCAAAGAAGTATGCTTTTCTAAGTATGATACAAACACCAGAATTCATTTTTAAAAGCTATAAATTTAACTACACAATAGAAAAATAAGTTTGTCAAAATAATTCTACAGTGTCAAAAGATAAACCACAAACTGAAAAAGAGGTTTTGCAATGTTGTCTCAGTTACGATTAAATGCAAGAAACAGAAACTATTTGAGGACTGTTAAGAAGAAAGTGAATTTTCTAGATGATGGCAACCTAACTGAAAACAAATATCTGCAGACCATCCCCGAGTTATGACGCTTCTACTTACTAGTGGTTTTTTTTGCTTTTTTTTTTTTTTTACTTTAAGAGCTTGCAAAAGTAATACACATTTAATAGAAACCGTACTTCTAGTACTGAAACAACCATTCTGTTTATCATTTTTAGTACAGTATTCAATAAATTACATGAGATATTCAACCCTATTGTAAAATAGGCTTTGTGTTCAATGGTTTTGTCTAATGGTAGGCAAACGTAAATGTTCTAAGCACATTTAAGGTAGGCTGGTAGGCTAGGCTAGGTAGTGATGTTCAGTAGGTTAGGTGTTTTAAGTGCATTTATGACATCATATTTTTATGTTAGGTGTGTTAGGTGTATTTATGACATAATTAGGTGTGGTGTGTTAAGTGCATTTATGACATAATGTTTTTTACTGACAATGGGTGTAATACAGCCCCATAAGTCAAGGAGTATCTGTACTTCACAAGGGGAAGTAGTGGAATTTACTGATCTGGGGGTTGGGAGTACTAGAAAAACAATCACAGTATGAATTTAATACAGGTGGTATATTTATTTTTCAGTTTTGGAAATTTATGTAGTCACCTTCCTTCTTTCCAGCCCTGACCAGAATACTAGGTCAAAGACTAGAGGAAAAGGTTATATTACTTGGAAAATGGTAATTGTCAGAGTACAACAAGACACAACACTAGTATTCAAAGATAAGTTATGTCTATATAACGAACATATATTGTAACATATAGAACAATCACTCGAAAATCATAAGAGAGGCACATTCAAAGACACTATAATCAAAAGGGAACTTTAAAAAATGTTTTCAAGCAACTATTAGGAACAAAATAATGAAAAACAAAACAAACAAAAAAGTAAAATTTAAATTGCAAATTTGACCTCTAATACATAAGTAATTATGTGACATTTAGGTGGTCTAAATATGCTAATCAAAAGACAGAGATGGTCAGAGTGGACTACCTTCATTGCTGATGGGAATGAAAAATGATACAACTACTCTGGAAAATAGTTTAGTGTTTTTTTTTAAAGTATATACATAACTGCCATAAGATCCAGCAAATGAGCTCCTGGGCATTTTCCCAGAAACATAATTATTTATGCCCACAAAAATAACTGTATGTAAATGTTTATAGCAGCTTTATTTATAATAGTCAACAACTGGAAACCATGCTGGAAACCATTCAGATATCCTTCCTTGGGTGAAAGGTTAACAACTTGTGGTACATCCATCACATTGAATACTACTCTCAATAAAAAGGAATAAACTGTTGATACATTCAAAAACCTGGATGAATATTGAGAAGAATATGCTGAGTAAAAACAGCCAGTCTCAAACGGTCACAAAAAACCCAAGGCATAATTCCACATATATAGAACATTTGTGAAATGACAAAATTATAAAATGGAGGACAGATTGTTTTTCAGTATTTAAGAAGGAACGGGGGCGTGGCCATAAAAGGTCAGCATGAGGGATCCTTGCAGTGATGGAAATGTTATATAGCTTGACTAGATTAATGTTAGTATCCTAGTTGTAATACAATATTACATTTTTTCAAAGTGTTATCATTGAGGAAGACTGGCTTAAGGGAAGACTAATCTCTCTGTATTATTTCTTACTATATGCTTATCTCAATCTCAAAAAAAAATTGTAATTAATCAATGTGTGTGCTGGATTCCATTACTGCTGTTTAAAAGTTACACTATCTTATACATTGAGCTTTTTTAATATAGTAAACAGTTTTTCTTGCCCAGAGAAACACTAGGTATGTTAAAAAAAAAAAAAAAAAAAAAAAAGGCTGAGAGTAAACATATAACTGTTATGTAATAAGTACTCTGGAAAATCTCTGAATGATAAGTGTGGATACACATGAGGAACAAAATTACATTTTCCAGACTAAAGAAAATATGATCTTGGATTTGAATGATAAATTCACTGGCTAGAGAAAGAATAAGGGACAGGCTAGCTTAAGCAATGGGAGTTGGCATGTGTCAAGTTTCCTGGGATCTTCAAACGTTCCCCTAAAAGAGTATGGGCAAGACACTGAGTGCGTTTCTAGAAATGATATTAAAAAAAAAAAAAAAAAAACCACAGGGCAAGAACCCAAAATGATAGGAGTCACAATGTAAATGTAAAAATGACCTTGATAAGGAAGATCCTGTGGAAAAAAAAGGAAAGAAAAAGAGAAAGAGAGAAAGAGAGAGAGAAAGAAAGAAAAGAAAGAAAGAAAGAAAGAAAGAAAGAAAGAAAGAAAGAAAGAAAGAAAGAAAGAAAAAAGAGAAGAAAAGAAAAAAGAAAGGAGGGAGGGAGGGAGGAAGGAAGGAAGGAAGGAGAGAAGGAAGGAAGGAAGGAAGGAAGGAAGGAAGGAAGGAAGGAAGGAAGGAAGGAAGGAGAGAAGGAAAGAAAGAAAGAAAGAGGTAGAAGTGACTAAGTAGTAAATGAAAAGAAACAGAACTGGAACTGGAATTTAGATTTTCTTAATGCTACTAATAAAGCCTATTTTCAATTTTGTCTTCTAAGTATTTTTCCCCAAAAAATCTACTTTTAATATAATTTACACAGGTGTAATGCATTTCCAAATTTCCTTCCATGTTTTTCAAATTTTCTTTTTGTCATTACTTTTCAATCCTCAAATCTGCCACTCTTCTCCAGGCCAGGTGGCCTGTTTCCATGACTCCTACTTCCATGAAATAACCACCAATCCCTTCTTGATGTATATTCTGTTTGAGTTGTCTGAAAGTACTATGCCTTCAGATCTCCCAATGTGGCAAAGGTAAGTGTTATTTTCAAGTGATGACCTTGTGGATTCCTGCCTGGCTAGATTCTTGATCCAGTGTCTTTCAAAATAAAACTTATTCTATGTTGAAATTTTTAAAAGCATAATTATCACTTATTTATTGGAATCTAATCTTCTTAGAATTAAATCAGTTCTGTTTGGGGGTAGTGAGTTTTGCTAAACTGAATGAGCTGTGACAAAACCTATGAAATACAAATCCTACCTATACATAGGATTAAGAGGTATGGTTGAAATTATTTTTGAAAATACAATCTGAAAAATTACTTCAGTCTTCAGCTAATATTTCAAGTCCACTTTGAGTTAGATTAATTAACTTAAATTTAAATAAAAATCCATCCAGAGCTGTGCAAGTAGCCGAAATGCAAGAACATTTTTTTTTAAATGTGATTAAGAAAGCAAAATACAGGATTTGGTGAGGAATGAAAATAACCATATCCTAAGGTTGTAAGGATGAATGAATTGAATAATTACTTTCTAGTATTACATGAATCTTGGGTATTTTCAAGAGACCAACCATTTGGCAATCCATAAATTTTCCAGCATCAGTGATGCTCAATATTTCCCCCAAGGTAGTTCATGACTGATTACAATTTGCTACTATGATCACCAATGACGGGGGGAAAGGGTTAGGAAGTTAATAACCTGTCCAAATAATAACCATTAAATTGTCTTCCTGTGTTGCTAAATCACACTCCACGGTGGTATGTTAGATCGAATTAATACAATAAATGAATCACTTGAATTTAATGCAACTATGTCAAAGAGGTCACTTGAAATTTGTCAGTTTCAGTTATTCTTGTAAGTTCCTGAGGAAATTAGCAAAGGACACAATTGTCTTTTTGGTTTCTTCCCCTTCTACACTGATTCCACCTTCTTGTTTTTCCTTTGTTGGCCCTTCTTTTTGTGAGCTTCCTTATCAGTAGCCCTTACCCCACACTAACCTCTATCTTCAGAATGTCTAGGTTACAGTAATTGTGAGAAAACCAAATCTGATGAAAATGGTTATACTGAGGCATGTAAAACTTACAGTTTTAATTCTCCTGTAGGGACTTCCACTGGTGTTTCTAGAAAGGTTGAGAAATTGGTGGTTCTAGAAAGACTGAGAGATTGGTGCTATTGTCCTTGCTACATTTCTCTTTGTGTCACTTTGAGCAACCACCTAAGAAAATCTGTGCTTCTATATCCCTTTCTGAAGAGTTAATGGTTTGACTTATGTGTTTCACAGTGCATTATCTGGGGTCAGGAGTTCAAGACCAGCCTGACAAACATGGTGAAACCATGTCTCTACTAAAAATACAAAAATGAGCCATGTGTGGTGGGGTGTGCCTGTAACCCCAGCTACTTGGGAGGTTGAGGCAGGAGAATCGCTTGAACCTGGGAGACTGAGCCTACAATGAGCTGAGATTGTGCCACTGCATTCCAGCCTGGGTGACAGAGTGAGATTCTTTCTCAAAAACTAAATAAATAAATATCTAATTTTTTTGTTAATTTATCCTAATTTGTCAAAGTAGCAGAATGTGCCTTAGGCATTAAAATGAACCTGGTTTATGGAATAATGCTGAAAGCAACAATATGATTTAATCATTCCAATTCTAGTTGTATGCCATCTCTGCTAATTAATTCAAATCAGAGGGGCTAAGTTAATGTGAAACAAGCAAAATATAAACATACATATTCCTTACCTCCATCTCCCAAAGAGAAGGAAATATTTCTAACTTCTTCATCAAGATTCCATAACATTCCACAGATATTCAGATAATTTTCTTCTATTATGTACAAGAAAAGAGTACTTATTCCTGTGTAATATATGCTTCTACTAAATCACTGCAACTGAGATTCTGCACATAAAACAGCCTATTCTTTCGACCTTATTACTCTCTAAGTATGTTCAATAGATCAGAATCTATCTTCAGAAGAACCATTCAATTAACAGTCTCACAAAAAGGATGAAAGCCAAAGACAATTTGCAGCAATCATTATTGCAAATTACTGAGAAAAGGAGTTTAGGGGTTGGGGACTGTATATTGAGATATTAGTCTTTATCCAGCCACTTTTGATTTTGTACATCAGTTAACCTCTTCAAAATCTAGTTTTCTCCTCTATAATGAACAGAATAGATTGCATATTTCCTCTAAAGTCTCGCTTTCCATCAAAAGAATCCATCTCTAATGCTGCACTTGAAAAAGCTGACCAGAAGAATATGCCCAGTTGGTATCTTTATTGAGCAGTAACTTTATTTTACTGTTGTTGAGATTCTCTATCACATTCTTAAAGGGAAGATCTTTGAAAGAAGTAGAATATTCTCCCCTCCAAACTCAAACATCTGCAAAGCTGTCTATTCTCAGCAGATAGCAACCAACATACAGTATTTTTAAAATTAAACTTTGGGTATATTGGCCACCTTTGACTTTGATTCACATCCTGTATCTTTGCAGCAGGTGACTTGAGTCATAACCAAAATCTGCATATGAGCAATAGCCAGAAAAGGCAGGTTTGGCAGTCTATGTCCAATGTCATGCATTGCATGCATTGCATGCATTTTCAAATCAAACCCAGCAATGCCAGTGCTGTTCTTCTGAATCTCAATAGAGTCTTGTCAGAATCCAGATAAGAGTCCCTGATTTGTGCTCTATACATGCCAGTACCAAGTAGGATGAACTTTAAGTAAGTATGGAAATATTTTCCATATATTTTATGAATAGCAAGAGAAAATAGAGCAAACACAGTAACTGACAACATGCTATGTATAAAGGAATTCTTTTTCGGGGAAGAATGCTTCATAGTTAGTACTATATGCTTCATAATGCACCATTTCAGGAGGCAAAAAAATGTCTCATTTAGTAACACGAAGACTGATCAAAGAGTTCATCTCAAGACAGCATGATAATTCCATTAATTTTTTCATCAATCGTGTATTATTATTTTTAGTTTAAACCATAATCAATTATTTTATTCAGTGTTGCCAAATGGCATTTTATAATTCCATCATTCTTTTCATACTTATCAACTGGAAGGCTTCCATAAAGAGCATTTCTCATTAGTTAGACTCTCTATTTACCTTTAGGAAAAGAACAGGACATTCTTAATTTGTTCTTTCTAACCACCAATTTTGAGGGCAAAATATTGGTGTCCAAGTTGCCTCTATAGTACTCAGTGTTGATGTTTATTATTGCTATGTATTGTTGTTCATGATTTCAGCATCTTTAATATTATTATGAATTCATGGGTAATCATAAAAAACTTCTATACATTATATTTACTGTTGTTTCTCCCATACATTGCCCCATCTTTGGCCAGTTAATACAATGTGCTGAAACACATTGAAAAGTGTCTTTAAAGTCACTCAAAATCATTTTTTTCTGTGAAATAATGCTACCAACCTGATGTACAATGAGCTTCATTTACTTCTGTTTCAATTTTTAGTTATTTATTTTTATTAATTTGATTTAAAGTTATTTTTAAAAATATAAAACATCTAAATTTTCAGAATAAGATATATATATCAAGGTATAATCAGAGAAGTCTCATCTGCATTCCTTTCCCTCCTTCCCATTTCTTATAAAAGTAGAGCAAATGATATAAACTCTTCTGACATTTTATTTGTTCAGTTAATAAGAAATCCTGGAGATCACTCATGTCAATATATAGAAATCTTGTTTATTCTTTGATGCCTGGTTAGTATTTTATTGAATAGATGTAGCATAGATTATTCATCAGTCCTTAATTCACGAACATTTGAATTTAACCTTTTGCATTTATACATATGCTACAAATAATAACTTGTGCTTAAGTCACTTTGGCCAATTTTTGTCAATTTTTTGAAAACAATTTCTAAAAATTAGATTAATTAATCAAAGGGTAAATACGTCTACAATTTTACTGAATACTGTCAAAGCATTGTCCATTAAGGGCTACGGCATGCTGAAACCCCATCAGCGATATATGATAGTTTCTGCTTCCACCTGTCCTCCTCAGCAGATTTACTTGACTTTTTTATTTTTGTAAATCTAATGGGTGACAATTAATGTCTCAGTATAGTTTAAATTCTTATTTATTTTATTATGTGTGAATCTGGGCACTTTTTCATAAGCCCAATTATCTTCTTTTAAGAAAAAAATATTTCTTATTGTATGCTCTATTTATATCTTTTCCCCATTTCCTTAGGGAGTTGGTCTTTTCCCTTTTGATTTATAGGAATTCTTTGTACGTCACATTAATGGAAATGTCTTTAGTAATTGTTTAACTTATCCTTTGTTTACAGAGATTTTTTTTTGTTTTATTTTGTGTTTTTTAAAATAAAAATCTATTAATCATTTCTCTCATTATTATTTATGTTGCCACGATTAGAAAATATTTCCCATACCCAAGTTACAAAGGAGTTCATTCATATTTTCTTCTAGTTTATGTGTGACATTCATTTTATTATGTTGACATCTGTGGTTTTTACTGTAGAATTTATCCTAGTATGGAAGTGAGATATGAAGACGTTTTTATATTTCTCAAATGACTAACCAGTTACCCCAGCATTGATTACAGTCAATCCCAGTTTTCAATGATTTGATTTGCGTGGATTTAAGTTTACACAGTTTAGTTAACACTGTCCCTCAATAACATGGCTAAAATTTCAGTTAACACACAGTATATTAGCTGTAATTATATAAAGTACAAGCTTTGCTGCTAGCTTGCAAGCTACTATATAAATAACAGAAGTACATCAAGAGATGCACATCTTGATCAGTGGCAAATCACACTACTTCTTTCAAAGGCTGTCAATAATTGGTCACTGTATATCTATTATTAGATTCAAATACAACAGCAAAACGTATAATTGTGCTACCTTCATGTCTTCTTCTACTGGTAAGTCCTTGTGATATTTTAAAAAAATGGATAATTAAGAAAGAGTTGACCAACAAAGATGAAAATGGATAGAAAAGTGAAAATGCTGTAAGTAAATTTGAATCAAACATAAATGGAATTATAGAAGAAATAGCTGACTGTGGGAATGGTGACATTTCTGTCAGTTGAGAGATTGTACATACACAGCCAAAGGTATTCGATGACATAAATGACTAATATGGTTGTGATGAAAAATATGAAAATGTACTAAAAGAACTGATGCCAGAAAAAGAAAATCACATTAGAACTCTCAGCGATATTTCATAAGTTATATGCCAATAAGAAGAAGCTTAACACTGTTAAAAACCACTCTTGATAAGTGTTTATAAAGAAATTCAACTTTCTCAACGTTTCTAATGTCTTAAGTTAGTGTATTAAATAAATATTGCTTTTTTTCATTTACTTTTTTTCATTCCTTGGTACACTTATAGCCGACATTAAGAGAATTTTTAATGCTTTGAGAAAAATGCTTTTAAAAACCATGGAAAAGTTATCATGTTCCCACTGACTACTAAGATTGCTTTGTTTGATGTTAGCTTCAACAGTCATTTTTAATGTTCCCTACTACCATGCAAAGTGAAAACTGCCTGTATTAAATATTCCGTCTTTTCCCCAGGGATTTGCAATACCTGTTTATATAACATACTACATTTCTGCATGTACTTGAATCTGTTGTTGGAATTCCTATTCTATTCCATTGTTCTCTCTGTTTCTTCATGTATCAACACATATTTTAAATTATAAAAGCAAGCTGACTGACATTTTTTTTTCAAACTTTCTATGGCTATTCTTCACGAATAATCTTGTTTCAGAATATAAAGACATTTTTACTTCTTCCTTTTCAATCTTTCTATTTTTTATTTTTTTCTCCTTGTCTTGTTACAATGGCTATGAATTCTGGGATAGTATTAAATAGAGGATGAGAGTAAGCATCCTTGCCTTGTTCCTAATATCAAATAAAAAGTCTTCAATATTTCAGTATTAAGTATGATGTTAGCTATAGAACCCTCTTCCCCACTGCCCATGCTTGTTCTTATTACATTAAAAAGTTTCCATCTTTACTTAGTTTAGTGAGACTTTTTATTATGAACTGTTGTTATTGCATGAATTGCTGTTCTCATGGCTATTATTCCTTGTTTGCTTTTCTGTATCAATTTAATAACCATTTCTAGTTTAAAACATTTTCAGAATTCTGTTAGAATTATGTTAATTTATAAAGTAGCAGTAAATTGATATATTTATGATGTTGAATCTTTAGTTGAAAACATGATAATTTAATCTTTTAAAGTATAGTGTAATTTTCAGTAATGTTTTAAAGTTAAGGCTTTTTAAAGGTATTGTTACGTTAAAGCTTTAACCACGTTTTAAATTATTATTATTATTATTTTATTTATTTATTTTTTTTGAAACGGAGTCTCGCTCTGTCGCCCAGGCTGGAGTGCAGTGGCCAGATCTCAGCTCACTGCAAGCTCCGCCTCCCAGGTTTACACCATTCTCCTCCTGCCTCAGCCTCCCAAGTAGCTGGGACTACAGGGGCCCGCCACCTCGCCCGGCTAGTTTTTGTATTTTTTAGTAGAGACGGGGTTTCACCGTGTTAGCCAAGATGGTCTCCATCTCCTGACCTCGTGATCCGCCTGTCTTGGCCTCCCAAAGTGCTGGGATTACAGGCTTGAGCCACTGCGCCCGGCCTATTTTTCTTTTTTAATTATTTTTGCTTGCTATTATAAATGAGACTTTCCTCATATTTCTAACTGGCTATTGCTTGTATACACAAAGACTAATAATTTCTATCTGCTTATTTTATAACCTTTTCCTTCACTAAATTCCCATAGATGAAAACAATTTTTTTCATAGATTCTCTTGGATTTTTGAAAAGTTTGATCATATCATAAAACGGCTAATAATACTAGTTTTATCTCTTGCTTTTCACTATTTGTCCTTTAATGGATTTCTCTAATTGCATTGGATAATAGCTTCAATGCCATGTTAAGCAGATGTGCTGATAGTTGGCTTTCTTGCCTTTTGTTGAAAAGTCTCTAGTATTTCCCCATAAAGTAATATGCTGGATTATGAATTGTGGTATAAAATTTGTAGAAAATGTCATATGAGGTTTTTTTTTTTTTTCTGTTACTCATGGTTAATCAATTTGGTTTTAAGGAGATTTTTAGAAAACTACTACTACCATAATCATATCACAGAAATTCCTCAAAGGTTAAATAAATGATTCAGTAAGAGAAGCAGAGGAACACACACACACACACACACACACACACACACACACACACACAGAGGTATTAGTAAGGAGATAGCTTGCAGGAAGGTGATAGAAAGAGTGGTTATTCAGTCTATTAATCAAAGATAATAACCAATGGAATGCTGTTAATGTGTGCAGCATCAGTTAATGCTGGAAGAAGCAGCATGACAGGAAAATTCCAAAACCAAATATGAAGAACTTCATTGGGAAAATCAAATAAGAACTAATATTCAAAGTTCTGTATTTAGATTAGTCTGAGAGCTCGTTTGATGCACTAGGTAACCTAGAGATAAAATTGATCGCATGTGAGGGGGAACTCCAGTCTTTCATCCTTGAAGACATATTCTAGGCTCAGTTGAAACTTGATAATAAGTAAGTTATTTTAAATCAACTAAGAAGAGACCACTAATATTAATTTTCTATTTGTTCAACTCTGCAGCTATTCAATCTGGATAATTTTGACATCTCACACTCAATACTTCAAACTTAGTAGAAATGCTTTCTTCTAACCAAAACTCCTAGTTCTAGTTTCTAGTTCCTTCCTTCAATTGTTTTAGAAGATACATGACACCTGCCATGCTAATCATCAAAACTCTCATTCATAAAGGGGTGGCAAATATTTTAAAGGCACATGTGAAACAAAATGGGTTTATGATCAAATCAGAAATTTTCTCCTTTCCATAATCCCTGCTGGGTTAATAATCCTGCCAAATCAAGGATTTGTGTGACAATAAAAATTTATATTGGTTTGAACAACACCCAAGTCATTCTGAGATTCCAGCTGCACCACACCTCACTCAAGCAGGTTGCTGCTCATTGCCTCATATAAGTGGATGTACCCAAACAGGAGAAAAACATACAATCTCTGCCCTATCATGCTGTGTCAAATATATTATCAGTGCCTTCTGCATTTTCCTAAATTCAAGATTATAGGTTGCATTACAACCCTTGTTATACTGTTTGACTTTAGTCAATTCTTTATAACTTGTAAATAAGTTTTGGAAATGCTGATTTCGATCATTGCAATTTTCCCTTTACATTTTTACATATGGGCATGATATTGGTTCAATCATAAAATTATTTTGCTTTACTTGAGGGAAATAGTACTATATGTCTACATCTATATAATAATTTCAACACTGAGAATTTTGCTTTGAATACTGTGTAGCCCAGCTTGTAGATAAGGAAAGAATACCTAAGAATTGAGATGTGTGAGTATCTTTTTTGACTGGATACTAAAGCCACTGCCTACCAGTCATCTAGTGTGACTACTAGATGTTTGGAGAAAGCCAAGCAAGATATGCAAGCAAACTTCATTTTGACCTGTAAGTCATGTAAACCAGGGGGATGGCTTTTCCTGGGATTGTCCTACAAGGACTACTTTGCATATGCAATAATGTTTGCCAGACAGCTGCTCCTGAGAGCTAAACTTTTAAAATTTTTCTACTTTCTATTTTTGTTTTGTGGAAAAGATCCAGACAGCCAAATATGTGTGCTGGAATTATTTCCTTGTCCTGCTCCTGCCAGACACAAAAGCCAAGAAAACATTCTATTTGCTTGTTCCAAAGGGACCATATATAGATGACTAAATGGCAGGCATTGAGCTATAGGAAAAACAAAAGCAGTTTATGTGACAAAGGAGAGAGAGAGACAAATAAAAGAACAAGAAAATAAATCTTTGTCTCACTATTTCACTTGAAGACAATATTAAATACTCAACATTTTAAAATCCTCCTATTAGTTTTAGGTGACCACTTTTGCAAGAAGATATAATATTTCTGTGTTCTCCAATACACGTTTCTATTTTGGTTTGAGATGGTAGAAAATACAACCAGGAGCTAGTAGAACACACACCCCCATCCCCTAAACTCCCCCCGACAAACCAGCAACAACAGCAACAACAAACGATTTTCATAAACACAATGTTCAGAACTGTTAGATAAACATTCCAATTTCGAGCTCTAAGTACATGAATGCTGTTATCCTCTGATTTGAAGAGTAAATATTTTTCCAAACTGTCTTATTTGAGAATGAAAATTACGATATAGATGCAATTTTGTGCTGACATCATTCTACACTGTTTGAAAATAATAAAAATAGCCTGTGTTAGGAATTTTTTTTACCTTATATATCAAATTCGATGGCTTTCTTTGAAAGTACCTTATTAAATAAAATAAAAGCCTCTGAGATCTGGGGAATGACTGATCTAGGCTTGGAGAAGGAGGATGATGAGAGTTGCTGATGACATTGCTTCTCAAGAATACTCTCCCTATTTGGAAATTGCCAACAGAACTATTGGAAAGACATCTCCAACCACTCTTTAAAGAGTGAGATCAGTGTGAAGAAGTGTGAAAAGCATCTCCCAGATAAAATGGAAAACAGGGGAAATCCTTCAGGATGAAAGACGGAACGTTAAAAAAAAAAGAAGAAGAATTATCTCCTTCCTCTAAACGGCTAAGGCACTACATTAGATAGGAGTGGTGCAGGGACAAAGAAATGCTATATAGGATTTCATACGGGAAAAAGGAATTTCAGCTACAGTAACTGGGAAACGATTGGATTAGATACTATATGTGGTCTCTTTCAACTGTATAATTCTGTGACGTAGGTATTATAGGAGTAGAATGTTTACTGCAGTATTATTCATTACAGTGAAAACTATTATGTCCTAGGCAGAACATCGTGATTGTCAGAATAATATGAACATGTAAATGCTTATCGTCTAGGCTTTTCATATGGTTAGACATAAGTGTCCTCTTCGTTGACTCTCATCAGCCTCAAGCCCTTTGCCTGGGAGGTGTCTGGTTTTGCTGAGAGCCCAGCAATTTGCCAATGGGAAATTTTCCTCTTGGGGGAGCAATTCCTGATTGATATCACCAAGTCACATCATCTCTCAGAAACACTGTTTCAATGGGAAAGAATCTTCAGGAAGGAGATAAATTAAACAAATGGATGGCCTAATAATAGTAAAATCTTAAAAGCCCACAGAAAAGGAAAATAGACCAATCAAGAAAATGCCATGATGGTACTGTTTGAGATTACAGGAAAGTCTGATGTCCTGAAGTCCTGACATCCTAACCCAGGCAATCACCCAAAGCGGCAGTTAGTTAATAGTTGTCAGTATGAAGTGAAAATCTAGCAACAGAATTTTGTCTTTTTTAATGGACACCTTCCATTTCCTTTTCTTCAACCAGGCATAGTTCCTGTTCTTTGCAGGAGGAAATTTGGTCATTCACAGACTAATACTTCATGAAATTTTACCTGACAGACTTTATTTGGAAAAAGGATCTGTCAACCTTGCCTGGGATTTTTACGCTTACAGAGAATTTTCTGCAGAACCCCACACTTCACTCTATTAATGACAGATTCTAACAGGTGTTATTTTCTTGTCAAACTTTTCATTCCTTTCATGACTGTTAGACAGAGACCACCTCCAAACTCAATTCTGAAGATTCACAGTTTATCTTCTATTTTTACCACCCTCTCCTCTCCCTCCTCCCACATAAATCTTCAGATTCCTTTCTGAAATGGATATTCCAACCTTAAACCTTCATTCTATGTCTTTCTATTGTCCCAACTTCCTGTGGACATTTTGCAGTTTGTATTCTTTCTATCTCCATGTTAAAAATTTCTTGAGGTTCTTTTCCTTCATAACCCTAAACATGATGTATTAGGTAACACCTTTCTGATAGTAGTTAATTCTTTATAAAATATTAATGTCTTTCTTTTCCCAGGCTGTAAACATTTTCTAACCTAGACTCGTGACTTTAATTATGGGAATGACAGTCTCTGTGGCATTCAGATAGGAAAATACTTTCAAAAAATCACTACAAGTATTCACCCAAAGTCGTGATGGACCTTCTTAAGATTATATTTGAGATTTATCTCCCCTGTAGGAATCTATCATGTAGAATAACTTTTCTACTAAACCATTTTTATAATTTATAGAGTGTTTTTTCCCAAATTAAATAAGTTATTTGGCAAATATCTGGTTTATATATAAAATGATGATAAAATATTGATTTGGGTGACCCTTCCTAAAATGGACTTTTGTCCCAAATTATCCAATTTGGTTGTATTCACATCTGAATTTTTTACACAAAGTTCAAGACTTTTCTTCACTTTTAGCATTATAATATGGCTTGTGTAGTTTTTTGTTTTGTTTTGTTTTTGCTTTTGTTTTTGGAATTTAGGCTGCTACATATCTGATAATACGCCTTATAAGAATGTGGTCACGAAAAGTAATAAGCCTACTGAAAGATTTCCAGGTTGCCATAAACAAGAAGCATTGCCAATGTGTGTACACAGGCAACACAGCTTGATTTAATCTCATTAAATCCACTGTATAAGGAGGAGTTGTTGCATTACTGCCTATTAGCCTCTCTCAGTTTTCATCGGAGACAGACTGGTAACCACTGTTGGCATAAAAAATTCCCCAAAGCAAAAAGTCTATTCTGTATGTATAATTTCATTAGGAATTTACATGTAAAACAACAAAATCATAACATATGTTCTATTATTTACTAACATCCATTAGAATATTTCATCCAAGTAGTTCAAAGTGTTTAAACAGTTTAAAAATAGATAGAAGTCAAATTTCCCTTAAGAAATCTATTTTAAAATATTGTGAGCATATGTCTGGTGTGTTTACAAGGAAACTGAGTTATAGTATTTACTAGTTAATTGATCTTAAATCTGATGTATATCTTATCACATCAAAGGTAAATTGAAAAGTGAATATATAACTAGTTCTTTTTATCTTTGGATAATTTTTTCTTTAGACTAGTGACTGAAAAATAATTTTCATGATTTTCTCTCAGTCTGTTTATTAGGGGACGTAGCACCCTTACAAAGTGATTTACTCAACATGGACAATTATGTATATCTTAAGCATTCCTATTCACATATGTTCTGGGACTTTCTGAAAGATAACCTCATGCCATATTAATTAGATGAAAATTTTAAATCTCACCAGAAACATAAGGTCATGTTCCCAAAATTCATCTCATTTCCTTTCTTGGAGTATATACAAAAAGACTTACCATGCTTCTACATGCAGTAATGAGACTTTTAGACAAAATAATCTTCAATTGTTCATTCTTCGTGTCTAAGGCAGCTTTTGTCTAGAAAAATATTAACCTCTTTCAGCAGTCCCAGTAATGCTTCAATCATTCTTTGGAGACTTAATATGAACATAACTCTGTGTGTGTGTGTGTGTGTGTGTGTGTGTGTGTGTGTGTGTGACTTACTCCTTCATCAAAAATATTAAAAAATCATTAAATTGCTTTGTAGGAAGTTGGATGAGAAGCAGCTCCATGAGCCTCCTGAAAAGTACAATGATCTCTTCAGAGGGGATTATAGTGTACTCCCTTCTGATATTATGTAGCAATTATATCTCTCTTTGGCACCGCTATGTAATTTCCACTGGAACAAAATTTACAAGTTATTCATTTAGATTATTTTGGTGGTATACAATTAATTTTTTTATGTTCTTGTTTTCGGTAATTTTTGTTCTTTGATTTTTTTGGGTTTGTGGATGGTGATCTAAGTTAACTCCTATCATTATCAAAATTCCTTAGGATAATGTGATAACCTCCTTGCTGCATTTTGCATTCCTCTTCTTCTATTTAGGGTAACTGGCCACCCCTTGAGAATAAATGGACACAAAGTTTTTAGGTATTTTTCCACCTCCTTGCATTTTCTTTAGCCTTAAGTTCAACCCAAATTTTGCATTTGGTTTGGTCTTTAAAGTATTTTGCATTCTTGGGTAAGGAAGACTGTGAATGCTGAATAATGACCCACTCTCTTACATTCATGCTTAAAGAATTCCAATTAACTTTGTCTTGAAAAGACAGAAAGTGCATAGCAAGGAGATCTCTAGATCTCCAGAAAAATTCTTCAACCTCTGCATTGACTCAGTATAGCCATCTGTAATGAACTAAGGTTCAGAATTTAAAAAACATGGCAAGGCCAATTCTAGTTACTGGATTAAGCATATAACTTATTGAAAATATAAAGGCATGACTCCATGGCTATATCTTAGGGTGATATGTGCGCTTATGAACTTATGAGATTTGTCATTATAGCTATTAGAAAACTCCCAAAGTAAATCTCTGTAATGAGTTGTTTTCTATGCTGTGAGTGTATTCAGAGAAAAATAATTTTCTCCTTTGGGATGTTTTTGGAAATTTGCCTGCACTTTACTATTTAGGCAACCACAACAGTTATTACAACTTTGTTCTTTCTTTTCTTTGGGGCTGCCATCTTTTGCTCACCCAATATTGCCAGAAATAGCAATTGCACTTTTATGTCTTTGTTTCATAATTTTGTCTTCAAAGCAGATTCAAAGAAAAAATAGACGTAGAATTTTCTCTTGCCTAATAAGTCTTTCTCATACAATAAAATAAATAATGTTACTACTCCCTTGATATGCTGTGTAAATCAACTTCAGAAAATTATATTCTCATCTTAGACATGAAATTATGAAGCACAAAACAAGACCTGTTTTAAGGAAGAGGAACTAATTATATACAAGGATGTGCTTGAAAATAAGCAGCAATCATGAAAAGTTGTTTGTGTGTTGCAATCGAATCCTTCTCAGTTTCAATGAATTTAGAGAGTTTATTGGCACCCACATAATTTACTCTGGAGATAATGATATAACAAGCAGACCATTTTATTTTCTCTTTCTTAACTGAGTGAATATAGTTAACAAAAGATTTTTATTGTAACAGTAGAGTCAGAATGAAATTTCTCTTTTCCCCAAAAGATATTCAAAACCTGAGATGTTGAGAGAGAAAATCCCATTATTTCAAATTAGTTGTTTCCCAAAAATTAAATAATGGGTGAATGGTTAATCTTAGAATACACAAGATGGTATGTTCCAAGGATTAGTCGTTTTTTTCAGCTTTGCTATTTTTAGAGTGGCTTAAATTAAGGTATTGAATATAATTCTTACAAATGATGGCACAATATTAAAAGACCAGTTAATTTCATAAAATATTTCAAGAATTCTCAGCTTTGCTGGAGGTTTCCTGCGCCAGTGTTCCCTCATGTGGCGTGAATCTGAGGGCATCGTGTTGAGATGGCGGCTGGGGTGACTCGCGGGATCAGGAATTTCAACCTAGAGAACCCAGTGGAACGGGAAATCAGCAAGATGAAGCCCTCTTCCCCTCCCAGTCACCCTTCTACCAACAGCCTCCTGCAAGAGCAGATTAGTCTCTATCCAGAAATTAAGGGAGAGATTGCTCGTAAAGATGACAGATGTTCTCATTTCTAAAACATATGTATGTTGATTGCAAAGATGCTGTGTCTTCCGTGCAGGTAAAAGCTGCTGAAAAACGTCAAGAGCCAAAGGAATTCAGATTGCCCAAAAGCCATCACTTTGACATAATAAACATTAAGAGCATTCCCAAAGACAAAATTTCCATTATAGAAGCATTGACATTTCTCAATAATCATACACTTTATCAAGAAACATGGACTGCTGAGAAAATAGCGCAAGAATACCATTTAGAACGGAAAGATGTGAATTCCCTTCTTAAATAATTTAGTTACTTTTGAACTCAAAATCTTCCCTCCTGAAGACAAGAAATCTGTACAATCAGAATGAAGAAAATCACAAAAAATTCCTATGTGTACTCCTCATCCCTCATCCTGTATATTTTCTCATTTTTTGCATGTTAAATTTTGTTAACTACCAAGTGCTTAATGCTCTCATTGTGAAAGAATACTCTTAACATTTATTGAACTCCCTGACTTTTCAAGATTGCCATAGGATATATTTTGTTTTCTTTTCATTTGGTTTGGGCATATTTCATATGTACATGTCAGCATGACTAATCAGCACATCTGTACCTTTATTATAAGTAAAAGAATTAATTTGTTATTTTAGATACATCATACCAACTTTTAAATGGATCATATGACCTCTTGGGAAATGTCCTGAATCCCTCATTTAACTTTTACTTTCCAAGTTAGGTGTTTAGTTCATTCTTCATATGTGATAGTGAAAATAAAAGTTTTCCTGATTCTTAAGACCGACATTTTCTTGTTAGGGAAAGAGACTCAATGGAAACGTAGACTAACAGTATTTCCCAAATAAATAAAGGCCCACAGGAGAAAACAATGAATCAATGGAATCAATTAAAATTACTACTCCAGGGAATAAGAAGTACTGAGGATTTATTTTATTTTGAATCGGTTTTAAGTATGGAATAATTGTCTTTACAGTTATAAAAGATAATTAGTGGTATTTGCAAAATGTTGGAAACTTCTGCTTTGACAAACAAATAGGTAAGTCCCATGGCCTTCAGAGAGGCAGGCAGCAGTAGAAATTTTCGAAAAAGTAACATTTTTCTGGATTTAACATGGAAATAGACAAATTTAAAGAATAATTTAAAAACCATGGTAAATGAAATTTAGTGATTATATGTAGTTTCGGATGTTAATGCTAGTTGAGGGAAGAGAGAAAAAATAGTAAGTAGAAGCAGAGAACAGGATCATTGGAAGGGACCTGAGAAATTGCTGCTTCATCCATTTTAGCAAACTTATTAGCACGGCATGTATCTTGAGTGAGAGTGTGTGAGTTTAGCTCTGCCTAATACATTACTACTTGTGGGATCTTTGGGAGACTATATCCTCTTTGAGACTGAATTCCTTCAAAATGAGAATAATGCTAACTTACTTAAATTTAAGGGTTATGATGAAGAGAAATGAAATAGTAAAGGACTACAAAAGACCAAACAGATATGAATTTTTTTTTTTTTTTTTTTTTTTGCAATGGAGAAACAAGCACCTGGGGAGAATATATGACATAAGGTTTCTGTGGTTTATGACCTAGCCAGGCCCAGAACTTAGTTTTTCAAATCCTACTAGTGTGTTTTTTTCTGTTGTGCCAAAAAACAGCACACCTCAGAGAAGGGAAAAGGTGTGAATTGTGATATATTGGGGTTGTCAGTTCTTCTGAGGGAAGATGGGCATCGCTACTTCCCAGAGATGCCCCTGAAAATGATAGAGAAGATACTGAGGAATTCAACATGATGACAGAATGAGGCTTTTGTAGTAATGCTGAGAACAGAAAAACAGACTAAGTGGAAAATTTGTACGCATGTCTTTGAATGTAGATTTGTTATGTGAACAAACTACCTATTTTTTAGTTCAATACAATAATTGTTTTAAGAAAACATGAAATAACTTCTCAATATAAAATGTGTTTTAAAACTCCTGTAAATCAGTCAAAACTTTATTCCTTTTTTCATAATAGTCACTAATTGAGTCACGAATACTAGAACACTCTATTTCTGAGCCATCTTCTCTACTCATATGTGCACTGTATGGTTAGGCAGCTGTTATGTGGTGTCACATGATAAAATAAAGGACTTCTTCCCACACCGTTGAAAAAAAAGAATTCTCAGTTTCACAAGAGACTTCTGATAGACTAATTAAGAAATTATCTCAAATGTATTATTGAACAAAATAATTATTTATCAAAAGTGTTACCCCAAAGACTCTAACCATTAGGTATAGATTCACTTTTCTGAATGTTGAAAGATTAATTGTATTAACAAATGAAAAAATCATTTATTTTATTTTATTTCTGAAGAGGGAGCACTCTCTCCTTTGGCATTTCTTTTTTGCTCCCTAGTCAGATTTAACTTGAAGTCGAATTAATTCAAATAAATGAAAATAGCTAAATGTTATACAATTAAAGCATAAGGGAAGATAGCATGAACAATGGAGACATGATGGATTTGTCAGTGGCACTATTTTTTTTTTTTTTTTTTTTTTGGAGACAGAGTCTCACCCTGTCATCCAGGTTGGAGTGAAGTGGAACCATCATAGATCACTACAGCTTCGAACTCCTGGGCTAAAGCAATCCTCCTGCCTCAGCCTCCTGAGTAGCTGGGACCACAGGCATGCACCACCATGCCGGCTGATTTTGTCTATTTTTTTGTAGATACGGGGCCTTACTTTGTTGCCCAGGAGTTTGCCTGGTCTCAAACTCCTGGACTCAAGTGATCCTTCCACGTTCGCCTCCCAAAATGCTGAGATTATAGGCATGAGCCACCAGGCCTAGCCAGTGAAATTATTTTAAAGGCTATTAGAAAATAGAAATTTAAAAATTGGTAGAAATGAAGAAAGACTTTCTTGGCTAAATTTAAATGAATCTATATACTATGGAAAAGGATGTGATGGAATGATTTCAAGGTAAAATGTACCATTTAATTACACACATTTGGAACTGGAACTTTCTAACACCCTACCACCTCTGTAGTTATGTAAATTTGCTATGGTGCCTAAAACAGTTTGAATCAATACAGGTGAACAGCATCTACTTTTTTATTTGCCTATCTATTTATATTCTCTCTCATCCATTTGACATAAACTTATTTAGTATGTGCCTTATGTCATGCTAATCCTTCTTGGTTTCAATTAACTTCAAGAGTTTATTGGTACTCACCTAATTTACCCTGGAGATAATGATATAACAAGCAAAACATTTTATTTTCTCTTGCTTAGCTGAGTGAATGTAGTCTCCCTGTATTAGACACTAGGCGAGAGACAAAGATCGGTAAAACACAAACTTGCCCTTCATTCGCTCAGAGTCACTGGAGAAAGTAACATGTTAATAGTATCATAAGAGTAATAACAGAAGTATGTATAAAAATCAGTGTTCTTATAGAATAAGGGTTCATTTGCTCTAAACAAGACCAGGAAAGCATTAATCTGAGCTGGACTTTTTTTCTTTTTTAGTTTTAGTTTATTGACAAACAATAATTGCACATATTTATGGGGTGAAATGTGATGCTTTAATAAATATATACATTGTGGAATGAGCAAATCAAGCAAATTAACATCTCTATCACCTCCTATACCTATTGTTTCTTTGTGGTGAGAATACCTAAATCCATTTTTAGCAATTTTAAATATACAATATGTTGTTATTAACTATAGTCATCTTGCTGTACAATAGATTACCAGAACTCATTCTTGGTGTCTAGCTCAAGCTTTGTACCTTTTGACCAACATTTCCCATTTCCCCACCCATTCCCCATGCTCAGTCTCTGGTAATCACCATTCTACTCTCTATTTCTACAAGTTCAAATTTTTATATATTTTTACTTTTACTTTTTTCATTTTTACTTTTTGTGGGTACATAGTAGGTATATGTATTTATGATAATGGGTACATGAGATGTTTTGATATAAGCATGCAAGGCATAATAATCACATCATGGAGAATGGGGTATCTATCCCTTCAAGCATTTATCCTTGGAATTACAAACAACCCAATTATACTCTTCCAGTTCTTTTTAAATGTACAGTTAAGTTATTATTGACTATGGTCACCCTGTTGTGCTATCAAATTCTAAGTCTAATTCATTCTTTTTATTATTTTTGCACCGATTAGCCATCCCCTCGTGCCCCCTACTTCTCCCATCCTTCCCAACTTTTAGTAACCATAGAGTTCAATTTTTTAGATTCTACATATAAGTGAGATCATGCTTCAAAGCATCATTAACAGGAACTGACAGCCAACTGAATCTCGAAAGGCCTATGTGAGTGTGACAGACAAAATTTCAAGAAGGTGTAGGATGAGAAAATGCATAGAAACATGGAAATAAATTGGTTTATTCAGTGAGAGAGAAAAACATAAGAAAAGAGTGGCAAGAATAGAGCCCTGGGAATCACCAGTATCTCAGGGAACTAAGCAAATGGAGAAAGAGGAGGCAGAGAATCAGAAAACCAGGATAGAGCCATGTTTCTGAAGCCAAGGGAAGAGAAAATGGTCAGAATGAAGTAGACAATATCTCAATGCTGGGGAAATGGCAAATAAGATAAGCTTAAAAATTATCTGTTATGCACAGCATTAGCAGATCAGCAGGGTTTTTCCAAGAGCCATTTTAGAAGAGTAAAGAGCGCCAAGTTGCTAACTTCATTTCCTGTTTTTAAAGAAAACTGAAGATAAAGATAAGACATCCACTATTAGAAATTTACTCACGTTCTATTTAGGGACATAAAATATAAGTGCATTTATTATATGAGTCAGCCCTGTGCTACGACATAGTTAGCATTATGCAGTGGTAACTATAAATAGAAAGGATAAGTTTTGACGGAGGCTGGCAGAGGGGTAGGAACAATATGGGGCTCTCTATAGATAAGAGACCCCAAGACTGAGAGAGGGACACTGTGGGAACTGTATGAAGGAGTATAATATGAACTTTACAATTTCACTAAGTGTAATTAAGTCCAATCTTTATAAATGAAAGCACTTGGGGAATTACTCTGTTTCGAGGATGACACTCTATCACCTCTAAACAGGGAGAATACTTTTCCATCAGGGCAGTTCCATGAAAGTTGAAACAACTGACATGACAGAAAAGAGAAAATTTGGAAAATCAAGGATGTTGAGAATATTTTGATGCATTTAAGTATTTAGCATTCTGTGAGGTTGGTTTTTTTTTTTAACATTACTTTCTCCATAGAAATCAAAAAATTAAATACTTCAATGAGATGTCATTCTACCATATTATTCGCAAATATGTAATGTAGTCAATTATTTTCTGGATATCAGCAGAAATTACTGGTCCTGAGAGTGATTCTCCTTTATTTAAACCTCGTCTTAAGTATGTTTCTAATAAGATGGATGTTGTTGTCAAGGAAACCATTGTATTCTCACTCTTTTATCCACTGCATCCCTACTCAGGTCCCTGCATTCTTTGACTTCCACAACAGAAATAAGTGTGGACACACACGTTATTTTCTATAATTTAAAAGACCAATAAAAGTTGTATATTTAGCTGTCATAGGACAACACAAACTACTGTCTAGCAAATGTAATTTGTTGTCCCCCCCCCCGCAAAATAACCCTCTTAAAGCACGAGTTTCTGAGAGAAACAAATGATGGTAAAAGGGTACTTCTTTGAAGGAAAAGTTTGGGAAAACAACATTTTATGCTATTTAAAATTCATGCTAACAAACAAAAATCAATAGCTTGACAGACCCAAAGTTCAAATCAACAGGAGAGGGGATTTAAGTTACATCTATCTACATTTAGGACATTTGGCAATTTAGCATCTGTGTTTCCAATACACGTCAATAAAATTCCTTTTCCAAATTAAAAAGCAAGATTAGGAAAGAAAAGAGACTCTGGACTGAACTATAAACTCTGGCACACGTTTCTAAGAAATGGGGAATTAATAAAGCATTCTTAAAATTTAATGAAATATTATATTTAATAGGGAAAAGTGCACTGACTCAAATATCAAGCAGTCTCTTTTCCTGAATTCAGTTCACACATAGAAACTAAATAATACGACACTGTGTATTAAGGAAAAATCACGTGAAATACTTTGAAAAGGTGCATTGCCCGATGTATACATTTTTTACACCGTTTATCTACATTTCTTCCTTCCATTAGCAAGCAGGACAGCATATATAAACATAAAGATATATTAATATGTTCTGATCACCATCAGTGCAGGTAACTAACAAGTATCTGTCCTTGGACAAAAAATGACTCTGATTATACATCAAAGATAACTGAAGATCTGTTCATCTAACAGTAGATCTCTCAATTGTTTGTATTCCACTCCTGGTGAAAGGTGAGATTTACCTAAACAGAAATAACCATAAAAGCTGAACTTGGTCTATTCTTCCTAATGTTCTTTGCTTCCTTTAACACTTTCTGCAGTCACCACTGGAGCTGTATAGCAGCAAATCAAATTGAATGGACTATATACAAAAAAAAAAAAAAATCAGCAGATCGGAAATTTATACAGAATGCTCCACTTCTACTTTGTAATATTACTCATTGCTCTTTCAACTTGGTTTCACCTTGATTTCCACTTTTCATCCCATGTCCATAGAAAAGTAACATAATTTGAGTGTTTACCCTGCCTCTTATGGTACATTCCTAAGAAACACTGCATTGGCTCCTTGTGTGTGGACAATGGGTATCTCAATCCACAGGAACTCAGACCTGAAATTTCCAGCACAAACAACATTATTTAGTAGGTTAATTCCAGTCCCAGATGAGTACGCAACCCAGGAATGGAATGGTTTTAATTTGTAAGAGGAAAATATCAAACAGGCTATAACTCTTTTCCATTCAGTTTCCGGGACTCACTGCCACCAATCTGAGTCAATTTTGGTTATTTTGATAACTAGTCTTGCATGAGCTGTTCAGTCTTAAAAGTTTTGGCATGGGCATGTAGAAGTTTTCTTATTTTAAGAGAGAAGTGTTTGTATCAGCATAAGCATCCTGCAGATATCAACTATAAACTCTGGACCAAACAGAAAAAAAAATCACTAATTTTGACTTTTCTTCCCAGGTCAGGTCATTAAACCCTGTGGGAGTCAGACTACAGAGTCTGTGGCAGTCATTATAACTGGAAAGTAAGGGACAACCCCCCAAATGAGAAAGCCACAAGAAGAAAGCACAAAAACATAAAGTGGAAACCTCAACCATGTGCATAGGAGAGATTGCAGGAAGCCCTCTGTAAATACCAGTTGAAAGTCTGAAAGAAATGAGTGGATATTTTAACTCCTGCCCTCCACAGAGGTGACAAAAGTGGAGACTGAGGCCAGCGAAGTTGTCTTTCTGTTAGAACAAAATCAACATTTTGTTCAGAAGGAAATAACCTGAGGTCTCTATAGCGTATCATACACATTACTAACATTAAAAAGATGGACAATGCCAAGGCTTGGTGAGAATGTTGTGCAACTAGAACTCTCATATGCTGGTAAATGGATTATAAAGTGAAGCAACCACTTTGGAGAACAGTTTTGTAGTTTCCTAAAATGTTGAACATACAACTACCATATGACTCAGACACTCCCTTGCTCCGTATTTACAGAAGGGAAAAATATATATGTGTACATACAAAATTTGTAAACAAATGTCCATAGAAATTTTACTGTAATAACCCCCAAATCAGAAATGTTCCAAATGTCTGTCAACAGGTGAATGGATAAATTGTGGCAAATCCATAAAATACAATAAAAAGAGAGTGATCAGCCAGGCACGGTGGCTCACGCCTGTAATCTCATCACTTTGGGAGGCCGAGGCGGGAAGATCACAAGATCAGGAGATCAAGACCATCCTGGCTAACATGGTGAAACCCCATCTCTACTAAAAATACAAAAATTTAGCAAGGCATAGTGGTGGGCGCCTGTAATCCCAGCTACTCGGGAGGCTAAGGCAGGAGAATGGCGTGAACCTGAGAGGCGGAGGTTGCAGTGAACTGAGATTGTGCCACTGCACTCCAGCCTGGGCAACAGAGCGAGACTCCATCTGAAAAAAAGAAAAAAAGAGAGAGTGATCTGTTTATACACACAAAAACATAGATGAACATCAAGATGAAAATGCTGAGTGAAAAAAGATAAAGAATAATATACAGTATGATTTTATATATACATATATACACACACACTCACATATACATTTCATATATTTCTAGATAATACAAAATAACCCATAGTGGGGGAAAAAAAGCAGATTTGTAATTCCTTGGGGAAGCAGAGCAGTGGATGGATGGATAGACTGATAGATTACAAAGAATCATACAGAAGGAAAACTTAAAGGTAGTAAATATGATGAGTAGATATTATCTTGATTGTGGTGATACTTTCATACATGTGTATATGTATATATTTGAATACTATAAATATATGCAGTTTATTGAATGTCAGTTACACTTCAATAAAGTTATAAGTGATTACTATAAACATAATTTAAAAATAATAAATATAAGGACTGAAATTAATTAAGTATAAAACAGAGAAATAATGGAAAAATTTAAAAAGCCAAAAATTAATTTCTTGAAAATATTTATAAAATGGCTAAATCTATAGGAAGTTTGATTTTAAAAGAAAGAGAACAAACACAAATAACCATTATCAGGAATAACAAAGGAGATTCTGCAGGCACTCTAAGGATAATTAAGAAAATACTATAAACAGTTTTATGCCAATAAATTTGACCATTTATATGAAATAGAACATTTTTAAACACCATTTACCAAAACTCATTCAAGAAGGAATAACCAAAAAACGTCAATCCAAACATACCATCTAGGAGTATGAAAAGAATTTTTAGTCTGGAAACAGAAAATTTTAAAAAAAGAAAAAAATGATAAATTAAACTTAATTTACAATAAAACTTATACTTATCAAAAGACATTATTAAGAAAATGAGTAGTCAAGCCACAGACTGGGAGAAAATACTTGCATAACATATATCTGACAACGGATTTATATCCAGGATATATTTTAAAACTCCTGCAACTCAATAGTAGAAAGACCAACAACTTAATTTAAAAGGGGAAAAGATTTGAACAAGCATTTCACATAAGATATAAAAATAGCCCAAAAGCCCTTGGAAAATTGCTCAATGACATTGATCATTAGGGAAATGCCAATTAAAAGCATAGTGAGATAGTGCTACTAGAATGACCAAAATTAAAAAGACTAACAACTTTAAGTGTTGGCAAAAATGTAGTCAAAACGTTTTTATGATGCTGAGAGTATAAAAAAATAAAGCCATGTTGGAGTACTGTTTGGCAGTTTTTGAAATAATTTTAAATATTCACCTATAACCCAATAATTTTCCTCCCAAGGTTTCCCAAAAGAAATACAACCTACCCTTTAAATATCTGCACAGATTATTCACAGCAGATTTATTCAAAATAGTCAAACACAGGAAATAATGTAAATGTCCATCAACCAGGGAGCAGAAAAATAAATTGTAGAGTATTCATGTGATGGAATAGTACTCAACAATGAAAAAGGACTCATATACACTATCTCACAGATATTATGTCAAGTAAAAGAAGCTGGACACAAAAGAATGCATACTGTATGGCTCCATTTCGTGAAGCTCTAGAAAAAGGAAACTAGAGGGGGAAGTATCACATAACTGGTATCCTAGGGAGGGTGTAATTGTGCGATAAGGTCTAGAAAATAACATTTTTAGATGATAAAAATATTTTTTGTTATCGTGATAGAAGTATGAATTACATGATTCAACTGATTTATCAAAACTTATATTATGCTCTATAGAGTTATGCATTTCATTTTATGTAAACCTTACCTCAAGAAAACTGGAAACAAAAATAAAAGAAGTGAATAAATACAAGAGTAGGTCTTACGTGGTGAAGACAATAAATATACATCTGTGAATGATTAAAACTGGCATGATGCTATGCAATGGATACCTATAGCTTAGGATAAACTATTCAGTGACCACACCACCCATAGATTTACTGTGCCACTTCTCAATCTGGACAGAAGTGAAAATGATGCAATATGAACAATGTAATTGATTCAAAACATGCTTCCTAGAAAGACACAAATTTTGTAGATGTGAAGAGTCTGAAGAATTGTTTCATGAGATATAAGTAGAAAAAAATCTTTGCAAGCATCTATATAAACTTATTCACCCTGTATCGTTTTAAATAAGAGAATAATTCAAATATTTCTAGAAAGGGTACGGCTGTGTGCTGCAATTATCCAATTTTATGACAGGTCAACCCCGAGTATTCATTTTCCTAAGAATCTATCTTTAGAGACATTTCCCAGGAGAAAAATTTTAAAAGTGGGATTTTTTTTTCTCTGATCTTCAGTCTCTTTCTTCTCCAGTCATACTGGCATGAGAGACGGAGGCAGAGCTCATCCCTTCCCCACTTCTGATGTTTTCCCTTCCTGCTACAGCAATGATGTTTCAGCATGTTTCTCACCTGAGTCCCTGCGGACTGCACATCCCTCAGGGAAAGCTCTTGCCCAAGAGGTAAGCATCACCCCAAAAGTCTGTCTGAACTGAATAAAGCACATCCTGATGCTCTAGCTGGAGGTTTACAAGTGGTCCCTCCCAGTGGACATGCTTCTTCTTACATTCACCACCACTCCCAGGGCAATTTTCTATTTGGCATTAGTCTGCTGCATGACAAAATGTGCTAATCTGCATAATTACCTAAAATTCTTTGGCACCACTGCATAACTGCTGTCACCATCCTCCTGACACACTAATGCTGCATCCAAACATAAATGGGATCTGCGCCTGTCATATGTCTCTGGTAGAGGCAGGAGGAGGCCCTAGGTGAGATGGTTTGCAGACTCCCTTGCTTAGCAGGAATTTGATGATACCTATGTGCTGTCTATGGTGGTCTCCTACCCAAGTAGTAGATGGAGCATTAAAGGCTTTCCCCCTCTCCTTATATGAGAATGCAAACTAATCCCTTCACCAAGAATTGGCTGATAAATACTAACTCATGTTCATTCATACCTACGTGCCTTCAGCATCTGACCTCTCTGAATCTATACCAGCACCAGGTGCATTTATTTCCAAAGTACCACCTTTATCAGGAAGATATATATCCATTCCTGTGAAATTGCACAAATCTACCACCCTAAATCACTGGAGAATCTTGTCCCAGGGCTTTATAAAATCTTGTCCCAGAACCTCTCACTATGCCTGAAAGTGCCCCTCGTCATGCCTTCTCTCTGCCCTTCTCTCTGGGAGGGTGGATGCATCAGCCACTTCCCTTCAGTCCAACCCATCTCAGGCTTGTTTCACAACTAAGAAAAGCTGACTGTTCCATAGCATCTGAACCCATGGCCTTGCAAGCTGAACAAACTGATCTGAGACGATTACGCTACTACACCATTAAATAATGCAAAACTCATTGATCTACAAAAACATGATTTATGCGTTGGGAAGTATGAACCTCAGCACTGAGCAATCTAAATCTCTTTTTAATTATATTTGGCATTACAAAGAAAGAAAAGGTATTTTTCCCTTTTTAACATAAGATAAAATGTTATTCTAAAGAACAAAGTAGATTTTTTCTCCTAACAAATGTAGTTTTGCAATTTCTATAGAAAATCAAAGTATCTATTTGTAATCATCCACCATTCATAGTCTAGGAAAAGCTTTAACAAGAAAAGGCAAAAAGCAATCATTATTACATGCTAACTTGTACTTCCTAACTCCCTTTCCCTTTGAACCTTCATTATAAACCTAACAAACCTGAAACTCCATAGAATTTATACTGATCTTCTCTCTCCTTCTGTGTGATTGATGGTCATGAACTTGATATTTCCTGCTCTGATTTCTCTCAGGAAGAAAGAATGTTTGTAGCATTTGATTCATAAGTTTCATAGAGAACAAGCACTATCTGTACAAGCCTCTGTGGTTCAGGAAGTGATGATTAATCTCTAGGTAAGAATGAAAACATGGCACATAGAGGAAGCCAAACTGGTTATTTCTTGCTCAAAATAAGTAACTATAATGAATAAGCAAGAAGCAACACACTTTGAAATAAATAAACTTCTGCTTTTTATTCCCCCAAAAGGAATATTTGGCCATTTACATGATGAGGTAATTGCCTCTTAAATATATGATTTTCAATTCTTATTTACAAACCAATGAATTCAACCTGAAATAAAAGAGACCACAATATAACCAGATGATGAAGATTTGAAATGTGATTGCTTCCTAGAAATTCATTTATTTATTCATTCAAAGAATAGGTATTGATTGCTAATAATTTATATAGTACTATTCTAAGCATTTCAATTTACAGGGAAAAGCAGAAACAATAAGAAAGCTTTCAGTGCATATGATGGCAATTTCTAAAACCCTCAGAAAAGATGGTTGGGCTATGAAGAATAAAGTCTAGGCCCTACTGGCCAAACTTTAGTAGATTATGTAGTCTATACTCTAAATGGTTTAATAATTTGTTTAATAAACATCTCAAAGGAATTTACATATATCAAAAAGAAATACAAATCTGTATAATTATACAATGAAGTGACTTACATGGTATCAGAATGCGTAAGATACAGAGCAACTAGAATTCCTACACTGCTAATGGGGGTGCAAATTGTTGCCACCTCTTAGAAAACAAATGGTAATTATCTTGCAAAATTGAACATAAGCAGTCTGTACAACCTAGCTGCAGCAGAACTCACTAACAGAACCACTAAATATTTACGCTCCATTTCTATAGTGTACATTTATGGTTGGGAAGCTGCTGTCCAGCCAGAAACTAGATTTCCCAGTTTTCTCATGTCTAGTCAGGATCATTATATTACTTCCAATCAATTGAGTGTGAACAGAATCTGTAAGCTTATATCCAAGCCAAAGTGGTGATCTTCTGTGTCTTCTTCAGGATCTCTTCCAAGGCTACTATAAGACCAAGTGCTGAGGATTTTAGCAGCACAATTTGTGGCAATCTGTCCAAGAGAACCAACTAACCAGGAATATTCACATGGGGTTTGCAGTGAGCTAAAAGTAATATTTGTAGTGTTAAGTTAGTGAGATTTTGGAATAGTTTCTATCAGCTATCAGCAGCTGATTTACCCTGTGATACACTGAGCAATTCTATTCTTCGGTTTGCTTCTGAGAAGCTCTTGTATATGTGAAGGAGAAGATATGTTGAAAAGTATTCATATTAGTATTGTTTGTAATAGCCAAAATATGAAAAAAGTTAAAATGCTCTTTATAAGAAAATAGATAAATAATTGTCATGTATTTATATAAAATTCTATACAGCAGTGTAAATAAATGAATTCATTCAAATATATCACCTTGGATGAAAATCAAGAAGATAAATGTTGAGTGAAAAACTTTGTTGAAGAATAGATACAGTATAATTCCATTTACAAAAAGTTCAAAAACATGCAAAACTAAACAAAATTTAGAGGTACACCCATATGTAGTGAATTATAAAGAAAAAAAGAATAATGAACACAACATTATGAAAGCAGTTATAACTGAGAGGAGAGAAAATGAACAGAATTGGGAAGAGGCACACAAAGGACTTGAGAGTCAATAAATAACATTCTTTCTGAATTCCCTCTGTAATCAGGTCATAGAACTTAATCTTAGCATCTTGGAGTTCATCTAACTTTTTCTCAGGTTGTATCCAAGCTGCTGGAGGCTCATACCATCCCAGAGTCTTAGAAGGGGCACCTCTGATCTCCATGGTTATGAACAACTCTGCATTGCCCTGCTGAGATTTCCTTATTCTTCTGTGGTTCCCAACTGCCAGCCACATGGATCCCTTTGAATCATTCCTCATTACTACTGCAAGGTGTTGTCAGATTGGGCTCTGTTCCTCACATTTTAGTCCCATTCTTTGGTGCAGCAAAATCATCAGCTGTTCCCGTAAGATATGAGGCTATCTAAAGTTTTGTGTTTCTTTTAGAAATTGGAAGTCTAACTCTGCCTCATTACATTCTTTTCCTATAGTTATGAGTTGTCTCAGGACCCAGGCTTTTGAAACAATAAAACATTTCTTCTTATTTTTTGTTGTAGCTCCTATTCCTGAAAATGTCACACAATCAAGCTCCTGTGAATGGGGAGAAAGATCAAGACAAAAGAATGTGTGAATATTTCCAAATAGTATCCCATCAGAGTTTTTAAGTATAGTGCATTGTTTTGATGGTGTGATTGTATTAGTGAGACAATACTCTTTGTGAGGAACAAACATTTCCCCAAGCCACATTCTGGAGATGAACAGTGAAGGGCCATGTGAAGACACATTGACAATAACTAAAAAGGAAAAGATGTTTAAGTTTCTAGGCAGCTCTGCAGATGGAATTTTACCAATCTCTCTATCATGCCTCTCATAATCTCCTTTATTATTTCTACTCTCTTCTTCATGTTTGTACTGACTTTTGTAACTGCTGATTATATAGTTTTATACAGATTCTCTGCTCAAAATTTTTAGACTGAACCAATCTGATTAAGAAATTTTTCCATTGAGCAATACTCTTCGATGTTTGACCAATACACAGTCAATAATCTGCATTTAGACTGCTCTTTGTCTGGATATGCCTTTGTCAAACCAGTGGCCATCCTGTCACAAAGAGCAGCCCAACACTACACATTTTCTGAATAAATAGGAAGTATAGTTTCAGGTGGACCAAGAGAAAATTATTTTAAGTACCATCTCAAGGGCTGCAGACAGATCATGAAATCAAGAGTAGATGAATAAGACTAACAGTTTAGACAAGGTGGCATGGATCCATTTCTCCCTGCTCTTTTCTGCTAAGCACAAGTATAATCCCTTTGATAATATGAGGAGCAGCTAAAGGAAGCCCTGAAAGGTGGTATGAAGAAAGCAAGATGATTTAGGGACCTAGGATTAGAGGAATTACACAGCAACAGGTACATAAATCCATTCCACGCAACAAACGAGGATAAATCAGACCCATTATTTCCTGAACTCCAACTTTCCAACAGAAGGCGGCTCATGAAGGTTCATTCTTTTGTGAAATTTAATAGAAATCCCTTTAACATAAGGTTAGCCTGACAATACTGACAAATAGAATTGACCAGGCAACCATAAGTGGCTTCCAGGGTAATTATAGAACTAACAATACAATAACAAAAAGAAATAATTCTGAACTGGGAGGCAGAGGTTGTGGTGAGCCGAGATTGTGCCATTGCACTCCAGCCTGGGACACAGAGCAAAACTCCATCTCAGCAACAACAACAAATAAATAAATAAATAAATAAACACACACACACAAATAATTCACTGGATGGACTCAGTAGTACAGTGGAGATGAAAGAGCACAGAATCAATAAACGTGAGAACAGGTTAATAGAATTCACCCCATCTGAAAAACACAGAGAAAACAGACTAAAAAAGATAAACAGAGCTTCAGAGACCTGTGGGTCCATAACAAAATATATAGATTTCATATCATTGGAATCTAGGAAGGAAAGACAGCAGGACTGAAAGAATATTTGAAGAAACAATGGCTCAAAACTTCTCACATTTGGTAAAAGCATGAACAGATGCTTCATGCTTGAACAGATGCTTCATGCTTGAACAGATGAACAGATTCAAGAAGCTAAGGAATCCCAAACAAGATAAATGCAAAGAAATACATACTACCACAATAAACTTCTGAAAACTAAAGACAAAACATCTCAAAAGGAAATATTGTCCATATGGAACATCAATTTGTGTGACAAAAGATTTCTTATCTTAAACCATGGAAGCCAGAAGAAAGCAGGACTGCTCCTGACTTCTCTCAGGAAGAAAAATTGTTTGTACTATTTGATTCATAAGTTTCATAGGCAACAAGCACTATCTGTACAAGCCTCTGTGGTTCAGGTAGTGATAATTAATCTCTAGGTAAGAATGAAAACATGGTATATAAAGGAGGCCAAACAAGTTATTTCTTGCACAAAATAATTAACTATACTGAATAAGCAAGAAGAAACACACTTCTTAGCAATGTGTTTTAGGTGCTGCAAGAAAATAACTTTCAAATGCAACTTCTATATCCAAAAAAATTATCCTTTATAAATTAAAGAAAAATAAAGTCATCTCAGATGAAGAAAAACTAGAATATTTTTTCTAGCAGACCTACCCTTAAAGACTGGCTAATGCATCTACTTCAGATATAAAGGAAATCATCTAAAAAAAGAATCCTAGAGTGTCAGGAAGGAAGAAGTAACCACAGAAAGAGAAGAAATAGTATACATAAAAAAACTATCATTCCCCCTCATCAGTTTTATAAATCACATTTGATAATTGAAACAAAAATTATAAAACCATCTGATGTTCAAAACAATTACAGTCGGTCTTCTATATTTGTGGGTTCCTTTTCCATGAATTCAACCAAACAAGAAGCAAAAATATTTGAGGGGAAAAAAGGATGGTTGTGTCTATACTGAATATATAAAGATTATTTTCTTGTCATTATTCACTAAATAATACAGTATAACAAATATTTATATAGTATTTACATTGTATTATGCATTAAGTTATCTGGAGATGATTTAAAGTCGACAGGAGAATGTGCAAAGGTTATCTGCAAATACTAAACCATTTTACATAAGGGATTTGAGCATCCATGGATTTTTATATCTGCAGGCAGTCCTGGAACAAATCCCCTACAGACACCAAGGAACAACTCTACATTTAGAGGTAAGGAAAGTAAAGGTACTTAATTAGAAATAAACTTTTCACATTTCAATTGAAGTGATAAAATGTTGCTACTAGCAGACCATAGTAAGTCACATATATATATATTGTAATACCCAAAGCAACCACTAAGGAAACTACACAAAGAGTTACACTCAAAAGTACTTTTAATAAGAATAATTACCTTGAATGTAAATAGTCTAAATCTACTGAGCAAAGACCAGATATTGGAAAAGTGAAAAAAATAAAACTGTGACCCTACTATATACTACTGATAGAAAACTCACTTCAAATTAAATGACACAGGTAGGTTGAAAGTAAGAGGAAAAGACATAGCATTCGAACATGAAATTTTTTTGAAAAGAAAGAAGGCATGGTTATATTAATGTCTAATAAAATAGAATTTGAAGCAAAGAAAATTGCTAGAGAGCAAAAGGGGCATTATATAATGGTGAAAGAATCAATCTACCGGAAACCTGCAGTGAGGCTAAATGTGTGCACACCAAACAAAAGACTTTCAAAATACATGAAGCAAAAACTGGTGGAACTGAAAAAAGAAACAGACAATTTTATAATCATAGTTGGTGAATGTGCACCAAGATACCATATCCTGACCCATAAAACAAATGTCAATGAAGTTAAAATAATTTAAATCATATACAATCTATTTTATTATAGGAATTCTTCATCAAAATTGAGTCATACTAACAAATCTTGCTATGGATTTTCCCAAATGTCACAAAAGTATCTAGAAATAAAGAAAGATAATGACACTGAAATAATGACACTGAAAACTGAAATTGTTAGAAAAACTGTTTTCAGGATCTGAGAGAAATTTGGACTAACTGCAAAACTAAAGGAGCTAGACTAGAAAACAAACCCCTGCCCACGTGTGCAGCCATGCTGGAAGACAGAAAACTCTCTCTCTTTTTTTTATTTTATTATTTTTTTTCTGAAAGAGACTTTATTTCTCCCTCAATCTCTGTTTCTTTGTTTAGAAAAACTGGGGGAAGTCTCTTGGCTCAGCCACCACAAAACTTGTCAAATATCTGTTTACTTGGTGTGTTCTCATTTTTGAGACAAGCAAAAATATTTTTCTTCATTCCTATATTAGTTACATTTTACCCCATAGCAAATTATCTCAAAATTTAGCATCTTAAAATAACAATCATTTTTCATCTCACACAGTTTCTCAGTGTCAGGAATCTGAGAGTGGCTCACCTGGATGGTTGTGGTTTAGCATCTCATATCAGATTACAGTCAAGGTATCAGCCAGGGCATCAGCCATCTCAAAGCTTCACTGGTGCTGGTGAATCCACTCCTAAGCTCACTCATGTGGCTGTCGGCAAGCTTCTATTCCTTATCAAAGGCATCTCTCCATAGGCTGCCTGAGTGTCTTCAAGATGCCACAATTGGCCTCAACCCTAATGAGAATCCAGGAGAGAGAGAGAGAAGAGACGGAAAAAATACTCAAGATGGAAACTTTAGTAATCTCAGAAATTGCATCCCATTTCTTCTGCTATATGTTATCTATTATGTGAATCAATTCTTGTACAGTGTAGGAAGGGATTGCACAATGGGATAAATACTAAGGAACAGGGAGTATTGGGGCTATCCTGGAGGCAGAATACTACAATCCCTTATTAGTAACACTCTTTCTACAACAAGTTAGAACCTGTGATTCCCAATAAACAATGAAGAAGGAAGTAGAGAAGGGAGAAGAGGGATAAGCATAGAACATTGCATCTTGAAAGTTATGGTTCTTCAAGTAAATGCTATCTGCAGACCCGAGAGAAGAGCCATAGCATAAGGTTTGATTTATTTTTTTTTGTTGTTTTTTTGTTTGTTTGTTTTGGTCTTTGTTTGTTTTTAATTCCAAGTCAGAATGTCAGGAAGCATCTTAAAATTGGAAAATAAGAATACCTATATCAGTGCAGCAAATCTGTGCTAGTTTATTTTCTGACAAATTTTGATAATTGCTATGTACATAAATCAATCTCTAGCTGCAGTTCTGGGGTGGGAATTTGAGCACTAAAAAGAGTGGTAGTGAATCACGCTAAGGGTAGTCTACACACACTATCTTAAAGGATGGACTTGATTTCTTTTCATGTCAAAAGGCATAAAATGTAAAATCAGCATGCACACTATGAAAGTAGGCAGAAAATTCATGTTACAGAAACATGTTACAGAAACTTTTACTCAAAGTAAAAGCAAACAGCTGAAAACGATTTAGTACAGAAAAAAAATGTTTAGCAAATAGAATGCTATAGCAATATACAGACTTTCTGAAAAACAACAAAAAAATCCAAATATATACAACAGACTGTAATGAGAAGAGCAAAGAACCCAATTAGCAGAGAGACGTAAGATGGAAGGTAAGTTAAGAGTATAAGAAAACTAACAATAAATTACTAGAATTTCAGGGAAAATTGGGAGAAGAAAATGAAAGGATAGAAAGTGACAAAATAAAATGAATAAAAGGAGGATAAGCTATGTAAGCTTTTTAGAATGTGAAAAAAAAGAGAGTGGTGAATAGACAAGCAAGAAGAGAAATATTATGCATATTCAGATTTCTTCTTAGAATTATAGGTACTCATTTGGCAAAAAACCTTCTGAAGTATGTGGATGGGAAAGTTCCTAAATTGCTGCAATATTAACAGAGATCCACATATGCAGATTTCTTCTCTGAGATGCTAAATGACAAAAGCAATCAAATAACATCTAGATGATTTGGAGGAGAATTATATCACAGCCATGTTCTTCCACATATATGAAGACAAAGACATTCAGAATTTTTCAGAAAATATACCACTGAAATAACCTTCCTGGAAAAAAAAATGTTTTCTAGATATAATCTATCTCCTGAACATATGCGATGAATAAACATGTGAAAATAAATGAATAAAGAATAGTGTCAGAATTGGTTATTTTCCATCTTCCTGGAATCTATCATATAATAAAGTGAGGGTAAGGTAAAGTTTTGTTTTTGTTCTCTTACAACTCCAAAGAGACAGAAAGAGAAGTTAAATATACTTTTATTCAGGAGGTATGTTAAAGGAAGGTCAAACTTGATAGACAGAAAAGCCTGAGACCAATATCTTGAAGTTACTTCACTCAGAGGACCTATTCTTACCC
>NW_012101454.1:116165-119204 GCF_000951045.1 Mandrillus leucophaeus
GAGACGGAAAAAATACTCAAGATGGAAACTTTAGTAATCTCAGAAATTGCATCCCATTTCTTCTGCTATATGTTATCTATTATGTGAATCAATTCTTGTACAGTGTAGGAAGGGATTGCACAATGGGATAAATACTAAGGAACAGGGAGTATTGGGGCTATCCTGGAGGCAGAATACTACAATCCCTTATTAGTAACACTCTTTCTACAACAAGTTAGAACCTGTGATTCCCAATAAACAATGAAGAAGGAAGTAGAGAAGGGAGAAGAGGGATAAGCATAGAACATTGCATCTTGAAAGTTATGGTTCTTCAAGTAAATGCTATCTGCAGACCCGAGAGAAGAGCCATAGCATAAGGTTTGATTTATTTTTTTTTGTTGTTTTTTTGTTTGTTTGTTTTGGTCTTTGTTTGTTTTTAATTCCAAGTCAGAATGTCAGGAAGCATCTTAAAATTGGAAAATAAGAATACCTATATCAGTGCAGCAAATCTGTGCTAGTTTATTTTCTGACAAATTTTGATAATTGCTATGTACATAAATCAATCTCTAGCTGCAGTTCTGGGGTGGGAATTTGAGCACTAAAAAGAGTGGTAGTGAATCACGCTAAGGGTAGTCTACACACACTATCTTAAAGGATGGACTTGATTTCTTTTCATGTCAAAAGGCATAAAATGTAAAATCAGCATGCACACTATGAAAGTAGGCAGAAAATTCATGTTACAGAAACATGTTACAGAAACTTTTACTCAAAGTAAAAGCAAACAGCTGAAAACGATTTAGTACAGAAAAAAAATGTTTAGCAAATAGAATGCTATAGCAATATACAGACTTTCTGAAAAACAACAAAAAAATCCAAATATATACAACAGACTGTAATGAGAAGAGCAAAGAACCCAATTAGCAGAGAGACGTAAGATGGAAGGTAAGTTAAGAGTATAAGAAAACTAACAATAAATTACTAGAATTTCAGGGAAAATTGGGAGAAGAAAATGAAAGGATAGAAAGTGACAAAATAAAATGAATAAAAGGAGGATAAGCTATGTAAGCTTTTTAGAATGTGAAAAAAAAGAGAGTGGTGAATAGACAAGCAAGAAGAGAAATATTATGCATATTCAGATTTCTTCTTAGAATTATAGGTACTCATTTGGCAAAAAACCTTCTGAAGTATGTGGATGGGAAAGTTCCTAAATTGCTGCAATATTAACAGAGATCCACATATGCAGATTTCTTCTCTGAGATGCTAAATGACAAAAGCAATCAAATAACATCTAGATGATTTGGAGGAGAATTATATCACAGCCATGTTCTTCCACATATATGAAGACAAAGACATTCAGAATTTTTCAGAAAATATACCACTGAAATAACCTTCCTGGAAAAAAAAATGTTTTCTAGATATAATCTATCTCCTGAACATATGCGATGAATAAACATGTGAAAATAAATGAATAAAGAATAGTGTCAGAATTGGTTATTTTCCATCTTCCTGGAATCTATCATATAATAAAGTGAGGGTAAGGTAAAGTTTTGTTTTTGTTCTCTTACAACTCCAAAGAGACAGAAAGAGAAGTTAAATATACTTTTATTCAGGAGGTATGTTAAAGGAAGGTCAAACTTGATAGACAGAAAAGCCTGAGACCAATATCTTGAAGTTACTTCACTCAGAGGACCTATTCTTACCCTAGCCCTCCTTAGACTCACAGAACCCAAAGGCTACCTTCCACTTCCACCTCGGGATCCCTTCAGGAACACAGCCATATGCAACTCAGTGATATGAACTAGAACTGAAGGCCACAGCTAGAAGGCAAGACTCTGAGGTGGGGAAAGAAGGTTTTATTGCAAGTACGACCATGAGAAAAGGAGTTTCCATGAAGAAAACGTTTCCATAGTGACCCCAGTGAGGAGGCTACAACTGATGTTCCAACAGTCAAGAACGCTGGGAGAGATTCTGAAACACCACGTCCTGTGGAATTGCAGGTATTGGAAAGAATCGTCATGGTACAGTGGCAGCTTTATTGCAATCCTGATGAAGACTAAGATTCAGGACTTTTCATTTGCATTGGGCATTGGGCATGTGAATAGTGGCTACTGTTGGGAGTTACAGAAAGTTCTTGGGGAAAAAGGAAGCCAGGATGCAGTCAGGAATATCTGTATAAGTTTTTCTCATGAGTTTCCTAGAGACCTCAGAAAAAGGAATTTGAATCTCCAAGGCTCTAATATTTTACCGGGGTTTCTTTTCTCATTCTAAATATGCACTTTCATATCTAATTTTGCATTTTTAAGTTGTCTTCTTTATCTAAAGATGTCCTCAAAAACTCTGTAAGTTTCAGATATGTCATATGAAAAACATAATTTAGGAAGCCCTGGAGAAAATTGGAACTAAAGTAAAAAGCTGTTCTGTACAGTCTGCTGACTTCACATGCATGATTGACTGGTTACTTACTACCCACTCCACCATCTCTTATAATTTCAGCTGTTTTGAAAGTTGATGCTGTTATAGGTGCATTGGTATTCATAACTGCTACTCCTTCATTGTGAATCATATCCTTTAACGTTATATTATATTCTTCACCTCATTTAGACCTATTTTTTACCTTTTATTGTACCATGTCTCACACTAAGAACACAATCTATTTTCTTTTTATCTGCCTTTACTTCTCTTTTTATTTTTAACATTAAATCAGATGACTTTAGATTTGTCTCCTGTGTATGGTATAGAGGTAGGTTTTTCTTTGTGATCTGATCTTCTGTTTTCCATGTGAATTAAATCAAGTTACCTTCATTACTATGACAGGTACATTTGAATTCTTTCATAGTTTATTATATTACTTATTTTGTTTTTTAATTAACCAAATGTAAGTTTTAGAGAAGTTCTAGAGTTGCAGAAAAATTGAGCAGACAGCATAGTACAGAGGGCGCCCTTATGTTTCTTCTTTCCCTGCATACAGATTCCCCCATTATTAACATCTTGCATTGGTGTGGTATATTTGTTACAATTCATTAACCAGTATCGATACGTTATTATTAACTGAAGTCCATA
>NW_012101454.1:119254-125575 GCF_000951045.1 Mandrillus leucophaeus
CATTGGGCATTGGGCATGTGAATAGTGGCTACTGTTGGGAGTTACAGAAAGTTCTTGGGGAAAAAGGAAGCCAGGATGCAGTCAGGAATATCTGTATAAGTTTTTCTCATGAGTTTCCTAGAGACCTCAGAAAAAGGAATTTGAATCTCCAAGGCTCTAATATTTTACCGGGATTTCTTTTCTCATTCTAAATATGCACTTTCATATCTAATTTTGCATTTTTAAGTTGTCTTCTTTATCTAAAGATGTCCTCAAAAACTCTGTAAGTTTCAGGTATGTCATATGAAAAACATAATTTAGGAAGCCCTGGAGAAAATTGGAACTAAAGTAAAAAGCTGTTCTGTACAGTCTGCTGACTTCACATGCATGATTGACTGGTTACTTACTACCCACTCCACCATCTCTTATAATTTCAGCTGTTTTGAAAGCTGATGCTGTTATAGGTGCATTGGTATTCATAACTGCTACTCCTTCATTGTGAATCATATCCTTTAACGTTATATTATATTCTTCACCTCATTTAGACCTATTTTTTACCTTTTATTGTACCATGTCTCACACTAAGAACACAATCTATTTTCTTTTTATCTGCCTTTACTTCTCTTTTTATTTTTAACATTAAATCAGATGACTTTAGATTTGTCTCCTGTGTATGGTATAGAGGTAGGTTTTTCTTTGTGATCTGATCTTCTGTTTTCCATGTGAATTAAATCAAGTTACCTTCATTACTATGACAGGTACATTTGAATTCTTTCATAGTTTATTATATTACTTATTTTGTTTTTTAATTAACCAAATGTAAGTTTTAGAGAAGTTCTAGAGTTGCAGAAAAATTGAGCAGACAGCATAGTACAGAGGGCGCCCTTATGTTTCTTCTTTCCCTGCATACAGATTCCCCCATTATTAACATCTTGCATTGGTGTGGTATATTTGTTACAATTCATTAACCAGTATCGATACGTTATTATTAACTGAAGTCCATAGTTTATATTTGGGTTCACTATTTGTGTTTTACAGTTAAATTGGTTTTTGCAAATATATAATGTCATGTATCCACCATTACAATATCATACAGAATGGTTTCACCAACCTAAAGTTTCATTGTGCTTTATCTATTTATCCCTCCCTCTCTCCTCTCAAACCCCTGGTAACCACTGATATTTTTTACTATCTCTTTAGTTTTATCTTTTCCAGAGTTCCATATCATTAGAATCATAAAGCATATAGTCTTTTCAGATTGGCTTTTTCATTTAGTAATATGCATTTAAGTTTCCTCCATGTCTTTTCATGGCATGATAGCTCCTTCCTTTTTATTGTTGAGTTCTCTGCCATACTCCAATCTCTGGATGTACCACAGTTTGTTTATGCATTCAGTTATTTTTTGTTAGTTTTTGTTTTTGTTATGAGACAGGGTCTCACTCTGCCATCCAGGCCGGAGTACAGTGTCAGGATCACAGCTCACCGCAGCCTTGACCTCCCTGGCCTCAAAGGATCCTCCCACCTCAGCCTCCCAAATTGCTTGGATTACAAGCATGAGCCACCATGCCTCGCTAATTGTTTTTTTAATTTTTGTAGAGATGGGGTCTGGCTATGTTGCCTATGACCAGGTTGGTCTTGAACTCCTGGGCTCAGGCAATCTACCCACCTTGGCCTCCCAAAGTAATAGGATTACAGGCATGAGCCACCATGCCCATCCCCATTCACTTATTAAAGGCCGTCTGGATTGCTTCCAATGTTTAGCAAATATAAGGAAATCTATTATAAAGATTTGTGTGGTGTTTATTCCATGACATAGTTTTTGACTCATTGGGTAAATACCTAGGCGCATAAATGCTAGATTATAGTTAAACTATATTTAAGTTTGTATGACTGGATATCTAGGATTTTTTAATCTCTCAACCTAGTCCATGCTTAGTCTCCAGCAATTAATCAATTACCACTTAAGTGCTGGCTTCAGCTGTGGACTTCTACTCCTTGGCTTTTGCTCCTGGGAAACTGATTCTGTGTATCCACCTTTCTTTTCAGTTGTCAAGGTGGCAATTTCCCCTATTACCTCAATTCTCTGCTCTAAGAAGAGTTGTTGATTTTCAGGTTGTTCTTTTATATTTTTATTTTTACATCTTATTGTGAAGACAGATGAAATAACTTTCATGTTCTTTGTCAGACTGGAAGCTAGGAGTATATTCTTTTTTATAAATATATGTATTTCACTGTGTTCTATCATCTTTGCTTTTTATTTCAGGTCTCTGGTATTTCAGAGATTTTGTATTTTGTTCTACTGTGCTCTTGGTTCTCTCTTTCCTTAGGTCCTATGTAGCTGTTCCCTACTATGAGCTACAATAAAATCAACTCCTATCTTCTACCCTCTGCTAGTAGTTTACTGCATACTTTCATGTACTTGCATTTGTGAATGTATTGAAATTCCAAGGACTTGATTTGTCAGACTTAAGTGATATTCTTTGCCTTCCAGCTATCACAGAAAATTCTGCCCTTTGTCTTCTCTTTCCTTTGCCTCCTGATTTTTGTTAGTCGTTTCATTTCTTTTTTTTGTTTGTTTTTTGTTTTTTGTTTTTTGTTTTTGAGACGGAGTCTTGCTCTGTCGCCCAGGCTGGAGTGCAGTGGCTGGATCTCAGCTCACTGCAAGCTCCACCTCCCGGGTTCACGCCATTCTCCTGCCTCAGCCTCCCGACTAGCTGGGACTACAGGCACCCGCCACCTCACCCGGCTAGTTTTTTGTATTTTTTTAGTAGAGACGGGGTTTCACCGTGTTAGCCAGGATGGTCTCGATCTCCTGACCTCGTGATCCGCCCATCTTGGCCTCCCAAAGTGCTAGGATTACAGGCTTGAGCCACCTCGCCCGGCCCTTTTCATTTCTATATGAACTAAACATATAATAAATCATTCCATTCCCTTATTCTCGCCTTTTTTTTAGTCTTACTTTTACATTTTGGTTTCATTTTTTTGAGTCTTACTTTTCCATTTTACAGTTAGTAACATGCATAGCTTCAACAATCCTTATTCTCAAGTCTCTCAGTCAGGACTTCATTGGCTGCAGATTCTCCTCTAGCACTGCATCCATTCAACTGAAGATTTCTGATTTAATGGCATAAGAATTGTGGCAAATATACTTTTATTATCTTTGGAATCTCTTCACATCTGTACCTTTGTCATTTTATATAGACTGTATTTGTCTTCATTCTGATGTTGTTAATCTTGCCAGAAGTTTATCTGTTTTACTAATATTTTCAATTAACCAGGATTAGTTGGTTGGTTTGTCATTGTTTTCCTCTTCATTTTATCTTTGTTTCTACTTCATTAATTCTTGTATTGTTTTTTCAGCTTTATTCCATTGTTCTGACTCTAGTTTCTTTGTATAAAAATTGATTAAAATGTCAGGTCTGCAATGCATTTAGTCTCCTGGCTGGAGGGGGAGACACCACCAGAAAAAAAGAAGGTAGTCTTGTCTCTCTTTGTAAATATACAAGTAACAGACTTGTATATTGTATACAGACTTGTCACTTGTATACAAGTGACAGACTTCTTGCCAAACTAAATGGTTTTATAGAAAGAAAGGCCTCATCTACAAAAGGCTCAGCAAGGTGTACTTGGTTGTTTAGAATTGCTTAAAGAAACTTGAAATCCATAGATTTATAGTACTTGAATGCTTGGGGAATATCATATAAGCTACAACCATGTGAGTATAAAGCAGAGATGGTTTATGACTTAAATAACTCCTTCAGTGGGGGTATTCTGGGCCAGTGAAATTTGGATGCAGGAAAAAAAAAAGCCGGTAGCAGTGGCTGACACCTGTAATCCCAGCACTTTGGGAGGCCAAGGTGCACAGATCATTTGAGGCCAGGAGTTTGAGACCAGCTTGGCCAACCTGGCAAAAACCCCTTCTCTACTAAAAATACAAAAATTAACCATGAATGGTGCCTCACATCTGCAATCCCAGCTACTAGGGAGGCTGAGGAGGAGCATCACTTGAACCCGGGAGACAGATGTTGCAGTGAGCTGAGATCACGCCACTGCACTCCAACCTGGGCGACAGAGGGAGACTGTCTCAAAATAAATAAATAAATAAGTAAATATTAATAAGTAAAGAAATAATAAAAGACTCAGAATGTCCAGCTAAGTGTTCTCGATCTCTCCATGATTTGACTGTATTCTTTGATTATTTGTATTCTTGATATGATTAATAAAGCTTTATCTCTTATTCATGCGAATCTTATTTGACAATCCAATTCTTTTTCAAAATCTCAATTCTTAGATACTCAACTTATTAAAGTTAAGCCTTTCATATTTTCTAATATATGCATTAAATGCTAATAATTTTTCTCTAAGTACCTTCTTAGCTGCCTTCTACAAGTTTTGATAAGTAATATTTTCATTGTTATTCATTTCAAAATATTTTCTAATTTCCTACAATTTCTTTCTGACCCATGTGTGTTTTTCTAAATTCCCAAACAAAAATGATTTTCTAGTTACCTTCTTATTGCTGATAATCAACCTAATTGCATTGCTGTCAAAGAATGTAACTTTTATGATACCACTATTTTCAAATTGGTCCAGTCTTGCTTTATGGTTAGGTGATAATTTTTTTTTTCTTTTTGAGATGGAATCTCACTCTATCACCCAGGCTGAAGTGTAGTGGCATGATCTTGGCTCACTGCAACCTTTGCCTACAGGGTTCAAGCGATTCTCCTGCCTCATGCTCCTGAGTAGCCGGCATTACAGACACATGCCACCACGCCAGGCTAATTTTTTGTATTTTTAGTAGAGACAGGGTTTCACCATGTTGGTCAGGCTGGTCTGGAACTCCTGACCTCGTGATCTGCATGCCTTGGTCTCCCAAAGTGCTGGACTTACAGGTGTGAGCCACCACGCCTGGCCTAGGTGATAATTTTATTAATACTCAGAGTATGTTTTAGAGCCAACTATGGCCCACAGGCTAAATCTAGCCAGACACCTGCTTCTGTAAATAAAATTTTATTGAAACACAGCCACATACATTTATTTATGTGTGGTTTGTGGCTGCTTTTACACTACAATGCTAGGATTGAGCAACGTATCAGAGACCACATGTCCTGCAAAGCCTTTACCATCTGGTTTTTGCAGAGAAAGTGTGCTGAGTAATCCCAGCCCTTTGGGAGGCCAAGGCGGGCAGATCACAAGGTCAGAAGATCAAGACCATCCTGGCTAACACAGTGAAACCCCACCTCTACTAAAAATACAAAATATTAGCCGGGTGTGGTGCTGGGCGCCAGTAGTCCCAGCTACTCAGGAGGCTGAGGCAGGAGAATGGCCAGAATTCAGGAGGCGGAGCTTTCAGTGAGCCTAGATGGCACCAAAGAACTCCAACTTGGGTGACAGAGCGAGATTCTGTCTCAAAACAAAAACAAAAACAGAGAACCTCAACAAAAACGAAAAAAGAAAAAAGTGTCCTGAGTCTTACTTTAGAAGAACATGTATTCGACTGTTTGGGGACAATGTTTTATGTATCCGTTTGATAAAACTTCTATTAACTTTTAGTTATTTAAATAGTCAACATACTCTTAAGGATTTTTTTTCTATCTTGATCTATCAATTACTGAGAGAAGTGTATCAAGATTTCTTGCTATGGTGGTATATTTGCTAATTTAGCTTTACAATTCTGTTAGTTTTGTTATAGATAGACACATAGATAGATTAAAATTCTGTTCTTAGGTGGGCAGAAATTCAGAATAGTTACATTTTCCTGGTGACTGTATTTTGCAAATTTGAATATTAAATGGAATTCTATCTATATTAGTGGCCTTTTAATGGTTGGCATTTGCCAATTTTCTGGTTTAGTATTTGCCTGGTATGTATTTCATTACTTTTATTGTCAATTTTTTTTGTTTTTTGTTTTACATATATCTCTGTTGAACAACAGAGAGGTGGGGTTTATTGTTTATTCCAGAAAAATAGTATGTGTATTTAGAATTTCTTCCACGGGCATTTAATATAGTTACTATTATATTTAAATTTATTTCTATAAGCAAATATTGTGCTTTCTATTTGTCCTGGCTTTTGTATCTATTGACTCTTTTATTTCTACTTTCTTGCCCTCTTTCGAATTGATTATATTTTAATTTTATTTTTCATCTTTAATAATTTAGAAATGACATGATATCTACTTACTTTTAATAATTATATTTAACCTAACAAAATCAAATATCAATAAATACAATTGCTCTCCTAGAATCTCTCATGACAATCAGTTTCTTTTCCACTTAAACATTATTTTTCAGTTTTAGTTCTATCATAATTTAACCTTCCTCCATAAAATTGTTATTATTG
>NW_012101454.1:126055-130243 GCF_000951045.1 Mandrillus leucophaeus
AAAGATGGAATATTTAAAATATATATAATATATATATTTTTTTGTCTAGCAATGGGCTATAGTCAAAATTTGATAGAGCATTAAAAAGAGAAAAACTGAGATTCTAGGCAATATTTATTTAAAAATTAACAAATTCAACTCAGCACTATATTAAAAGTTCTAACCTCCATATAAAATTTACCTGAGGAATTTATAGATAAATCCATATTGAGATATCTATTAGTTGATTTGTCATATCAAAAGGTTAAAAAAATCACATTTATATGCTGAAAATCTATCTAAATCCATGAGCTATTCTTGACTTAAGGAAAAACCTCCTAGTAAATTAGGAACATTACTATACAACATTGATCTGATAAATAATTTTTATTTTAAACCTGTGACTAACGGCATAGTTAACTATAAGATATAAAAAGTATTTTTCTGAAAGTCAGGTATAAACAAAAATACTTTCCCCATTATTATGTATCATTATTTCTGGAAATTTCAGCCAATGTGTCAAGACAAAGAAAAAAGAATAAGGAGTTAAGATATTGCCAACAGGAGATACAATTGTTATTTGTAAAATTTGTGACTCCGCCTTTGGAAACACTAAGAAAAAACTGTAAGAGTAATATAACTTATAAGAAAAGTTTACTATTTGGCTAGTCAGAAGATAATTAGGCAAAAACATAGTTTTCTTATCTCATAGCAATCACCAGTTAGATTGTATAGGTCATAAAACAGTTCTACTAACAAAAACAATAAAACATTAAACTAATGAAAGGTATATCTTAAATATTAAATATCTGAATAAAAAGTAACGTACCTAGGTGATATGGTTTGGCTGTGTCCCCATTCTTGAATTCTAGCTCCCATAATTACCATGTGTTGTGGAAGGCATCCAGCGGGAGATAATTGAATCATGAGGCCAGTTTCCCCCATACTGTTCTCATGGTAATGAATAAGTCTCATGAGATCTGATGATTTTATAAGGGGAAACCCCTTTCATCTGACTCTCATTATCTCTTGCCTGCCACCATGTAAGATGTGCCTTTCACTTTCACCATGATTGTGAGACCCCCCCACACACATGGAAAACGGTGAGTTCATTAAACCTCTTTTTCTTTATAAATTATCCAGTCTCTGATATGTCTTTGTCAGCAGCCTGAAAATGGACGAATACAGTAAATTGGTAGCAATAGTGGGGAACCTCCGTAAAGATACCCAAAAACATGAAAGTGAATTTGGAACTGGGTAACAGGCAGAGGTTAGAACAGTTTGGAAGGCTCAGAAGAAGATAGAAAAATGTAGAAAGTTTGGAACTTCCTAGAGACTTGGAGGGCTCAGAAGACAGGAACACGTGGAAAAGTTTGAAACTTTCTAGAGATGTGTTTGGCTTTGACCAAAATGCTGATACTGATATGGACAATAAAATCCAAGCTGAGGTGGTCTCAGATGGAGATGAGGAACTCGTTAGGAACTAGAGTAAAGGTCTTTGCTATGCAAAGAGACTGGTGGTGTTTTGTCCCTGCCCTAGAGATCCATGGAACTTTGAACTTGAGATGATCTGAGGTATCTGGTGGAAGAAATTTCTAAGAAGCAAAGCATTCAAGAGGTGACAAAGCATAAAAGTTTGGAAAGTTTGCAGCCTGATGGTGCAGTAGAAAAGAAAAACCCATTTTCTGGGGAGAAATTCAGGCTGGCTGCAGAAGTTTGCATAAGAAATGAGAAGCCAAATGCTAATCACCAAGACAAGAGGGAAAATGCCTCCAGAACATGTCAGAAACCTTCAAGGCAACTGCTCCCATCACAGGCCCAGAGGCCTAGAAGGAAAAAATGGTCTTGTGGGCTAGGCCCAGGGGCCCCCCTGCTGTGTGCAGCCTAGGGACTTGGTGCCCTATATCCCAGTAGCTCTAGCCATGGCTAAAAGGGGCAAGGTACAGCTCAGGCCGTGGCTTCAGCGGGTGTGAGCCTCAAGACTTGGCAGCTTCCATGTGGTGTTGAGCCTGCAGGTACAAAGATGTCAAGAATTGAAGTTTGGGAAGCTCCATCTAGATGTATGGAAATGCCTGAATGTCCAGGCAGAAGTTTGCTACAGTGGTGGGGCCCTCATGGAGAACCTCTGCTAGGGTAGTGCAGAAGGGAAATGTAGGGTTGAAGTCCCCACACAGAGTCCCCACTGGAGCACTGCCCAGTGGAGTTGTGAGAAGAGGGCCACCATCCTCTAGTAGATCCACCAACAGCGTGCACTGTGTGCCTGGAAAAGCTGCAGACATTCAACACCAGCCTGTGAAAGCAGCCAGAAGGGAGGCTGTATCATGTAAAGCCACAGGGGTGGAGTTGCCCAAGACCATGTGAACGCCGATCTTGCATCAGTGTGACCTGGATGTGAGACATGGAGTCAAAGGTGATCTTTTTGGAGCTTTGAGATTTGACTGCCCCACTGGATTTTGGACTTGCATGGGGCCTGTAATCCCTCCATTTGGCTAACTTCTCCAATTTGGAATAGGTATATTTATCCAATGCCTGTACCCTCATTGAGTCTAGGAAGTAACTAATTTGCTTTTCATTTTACAGGTTTATAGACAAAAAGGACTTGCCTTGTCTCAGATGAGACTTTGGATTGTGGACCTTTGAGCTAATGCTGACATGAGTTAGTAATTTGCAGGAAAGTTGGGACGGCATAATTGGTTTTGAAATGTGACGACATGAGATTCGGGAGAGGTCGGGGTGGAATGATATGGTTTGGCTGAGTTCCCACCCAAATCTCATTTTGAATTCTAGCTCCCATAATTGCCACGTGTTGTGGAAGGGACTCAGTAGGAGATAACTGAATAATGGGGGACAGTTTCCCATATCCTGTTCTCATGGCAGCAAATAAGTGTCATAAGATCTGATGATTATATAAGGGTAAACCCCTTTCACTTGACTCTCATTGTCTCTCTTACCTGCCGCCATGTAAGATACGCCTTTCACCTTCCACCATGATTACAAGGCCTTCCCAGCCATGTGTAACTGTGAATCCATTAAACCTCTTTTTCTTTATAAGTTACCCAGTCTTGGGTATGTCTTTATCAGCAGTGTGAACATGTACTAATACACCACGAAAGATGTGGATCTGAGAATGTGTCCTACGAGAAATGCTCATTTATGTTTTACCCCTTTCTTCACCTTTAAGATAGTAAAGAGGATTTGTGTTTGAAGAATGCAGGTAGGTATTCCAGTTGTCAGTCTTGGAAAGGAATGAGAACCATGGATTTATCGCAATCATCCTTATAATGTTGGGCCTAACCCCACTGCAGGGAAAGACTGTCAGCCTCTTATTTCCACAAGGCTTAACAAATAAAGCATGGAATTCTGGGAAATTACTGACACAGGCAAAGGGCAAGGGTTATAGGTGTTGTGATAGAAACGTGATTCCTCTCAGACTTAGCACCTCCAAGACATATCTCAGAAGATGGTGGCTGTGAGTAAGCTGATAAGGCTCAGATGTGTCTGAATGAGGAACATCTTGGCAGCAAAATACCAGAGTAATATGGATTCAAGGTGGACCTACATTCCCCTGAAGGACCAGTTGATTTAGACAAGTGGCTTAGCAAAACAACCCTATCACAGCACAGAAGAGTAAAACTTCCCACAGGTGAAGGTAATTATTTGATAGTATATCCTATTTCATGAAAGAATAGTGGTACTAATGACAGAGAGAAGGGTTCTCCTTATCTCTAAAGGTGGATGTCCAGAGCTTTCATTTGTAATCAAAGATGTCTCCTAGCTCAAAGTAAACTATCCAAGTGAAGCAAAAGCATTATCCTACATTGGTACTAGACCTTCCATTGGTCTTAGAATGGTAGAATACAAAAGTCTGTAATTTGATAAATAACAAATTAAAAGGCAATAAAATAAAGAAGACATAAATATAACCCTACCTGTATCCTTTGTATTATTGATAACTTTCTTACATTACAGATAATGATTACTTTGTGAAGGAAAACATAGATATTATACAAATCCAATTAGTGGGATGGTATTGGTTTTAACTTGAAAACAGATCATAAAGTAAACCTGAATGAATGTTTCCATATAGTTAAGAAATTACTATTAAAGAGAAATAAAACACTGTAATATGCAAAAATCAGTACAAATCCTAGAAAAAGAAAGTCAATAAATAACTATTTGCTTATTTTTCAAAAAGGGAAAATACCTGTC
>NW_012101454.1:132183-144593 GCF_000951045.1 Mandrillus leucophaeus
GATCATTTATTCATAAATTATGTATAATTTTTATATAAGATGATTTTATGTATGTTATATATAAATGATTTTATACATAAATGAAAATAATTAGAAAACTTCTTTGATAGTTCAATAAAAGAAAAATACAGCAAATACTAAAAAATAATGGTAAAAGTTACAGTTCACTGCGAATACATCTAACAATGTTATGTATGAGTATAGATTCAATATACTTAAAATATAACCAACAAAATCTAGCAATGCATTTAAAAAATAATATACAAATAGGTGGTATCTTTCAAATTCAAGAATGGTATAATATCAGAAGAACTTTTACATATTTTTCCATAGATTATCTTATAAAAACTGTCTGATCATCTTGATTTCTTTTACAGATAGATCATTATTGATGTAAATAAATGCAACTGATTTTTGATGTTGATTTTGTGTCCTGCCACTTTACTAATTCAATCATTAGTTCTAACAATTTTTGTGGCATTTTAAGGATTTTCTACACAGAGGATCATATCATCTGCAAACAAAGATAATTTTACTTTCTTTCCCATTTGGATGGCTTCTATTTATTTTTCTTATCTGATTGTCTTTGCTAGTATTTCCGGCAATTTTAATAGAACTGTCAAATAGAAGTGCAAAGGGTAGGCATCTTTTTACCTTGCCTTGTACCGTATCTTAGAGGAAAACCTTTCTATCTTTTAGCATTAAATAACAAGTAAGATACAGTTACAAATGCATGTATAGGTTAAGGAGTCTGGGCTTTAAAGGTAGTGTCAACATATAATCTCTATTGTGTATGCCTTAAGAGATATGAATATAAAAATCAGATTAGGCTACAAAAAGAAAAAAATCGATCCATGGTCATTAAAACTTCAAATAAAATCATGTTGGCAGTTGGCTTTTTATAAACGGCCTTAGTTATGTTGAGGAAATTTTCCTCTATATGTATTTTGTTGAGAGTTTGTATCATGAAAATATGTTGAACTTTGTTAAGTATTTTTCTGCATCTATTGAGATAAATCATGTAATTTTTATCTTTCATTCCCTGACTATAGTGTATTACATTAATTTGTGTATGTTGGCACAGGTGCATATAAAGACAATAAAGGATTTTTATTACTATAAGTACAGTTAGTAAATCTATTAATGAAGGCAAGAACAACAAAGTTGGAGGCATCACACGTTCTTATTTCAAATTATACTACAAAGCAATAGTAATCAAAACAGTATGGTATTGGCATGAAATACACACATAGACAAATGGAACAGAATAGACAGCCCAGAAATAAACCCAAGCACATGTGGTCAATTAATTTCCAACAAGGCCACCAAGAAGAAATGATGAGGAAAGATTAGTTTTTTCCAATAAATGGAGTTGAGAAAACTGGATATACATACACCAGAAGCAACTCAAAATGGATTAAATACCTAAACATAAGGCCAGAAACAAACAAACAAAAAACTCCTAGAAGAAAACATAGGGGAAAATCTTGTTGATATTGAACTTGGCAATAATTTCCTGGATATCAACCCAAAAGATTAAACAACAAAAGCAAAAATAAATAGGTGGTGCTACATCAAACTAAAAGGATTTTGCACAGCAAAGGAAGCAATCAACAAAATGAAAAGTAAGCTTACAGATGGGAAGAAAATATTTGTGAAACATACACCTCATGGGGTTAATATTCAAAATATGTAACAATTCAAATCTAGAGTAAAAACGAAAACCAAACAACCTAGTAAAAAATGAGCAAAAGAGCTAAACAGACATTTTTCCAAAGAAGACATAAAGAGAGCCAACAAGTATATTAAAATGTGCTTAACATCATTAACTACTGAGGGAAATGCAACTCAAAACCACTATAAGATATCAATTCTGCTTGTGCAGAAGCTCTTTAGCACTATTCGTAACAGCAAAGACATGGAATCAACCTAAATGCCCATCAGTGACAGACTGGATAAAAAAAATGTGGTACATATACACCATGGAATACCATGCAGCCATAAAAAATGATGAGATCATGTCCTTTCCAGGGATGTGGATGAAGCCGGAGGCCTTTATGCTTAGCAAACTAATACAGAAACAGAAACTCAAACACCACATGTTCTCACTTACAAGTGGGAGATAAATGATGAGAATGCATAGACACATAGAGGGAGCAACACATACTGGGACCTTTTGGAGGGTGTAGGGTGGAAGGAAAGGGAGGATCAGGAAAAATAACTAATGGGTACTAGGTTTAATACCTGCATGATGAAATAATCTGTACAACAAACCCCCATGACACAAGTTTACCCATGTAACAAACCCACACTTGTACCCCTGGACTTTAAAAAAATTTTGTAATTAAAAAATAACAATAAATAAAGATATCACTTTATGCTTGTTATGATGGCTATTATGAAAAAGTCAAGAGGTGTTTGGAAGGGTGTGAAGAAATGGGAATCCTTGTATACTGTTGGGAATTTAAACTGGTACAGACATAGTAGAAAATAATATGGATGTTCCTCAAAAAAATGAAAATACAACCATCATACGACCGAGAAATATCTCTTCTGGGTATATACACAAAAGAATTGAAGTCAGTACTTCAAAAACATATCCGCACTACCATGTTCACTGCATTATTCACAATAGCCAAGATAGGAAAACAATCTAAGTGCCCATCCATGAGTAAGTGGATAAAGAAGTTGTGAGATATGTATACAAACAGGCATACACTTATACATATACACATACACATGCATATATACAGTAAAATATTATTCAGTCTTACAAAAGGAGATACTGCTATTTGCAACAACAAGTATGAATCTAGAGGATACTATACTAAGTGAAATAAGCCAGATACAGAAAGAAAAATACTGCACAATCTCACTTATGTGTGGAATGAAAAGGAAAAAAAGTTGAATATATAGAAACAGTAGAGTAGTGGTTACCAGGGACAGGGAAGGGGAGGAAAATGAGAGAATGTTGATTAAAGGGTACCAACTTGTAGTTATGTTAAGATAAACAAGTCTAGAGATCTAATATCAGCAGGAGGACTACAGTTACTAATACTGCATGTTGAGAATTTGCTCAAGAGTAGATTTTAGGTGCTCTTATCAAAAAGTAAAGATCGAAAAAAGCAACTAGCAACTACAGAACGTGATGGACATGTTAAAGTTGCTTACCTGTAGTAGTCATTTCACTACAAATATGTATATCAATATACAATTTTGTACAACCTAAATTTACACAACTAAAAAAGTTCAACCTTTATAATAATCTTGAAAATACCAAATAAAACAAAGATAAACTAAAATACCATTTAATTAAAGTGAAAAGTGATTTATTAATTTTTTCTGTTTATACCTAATGTATTGGCCTTTTTCATACATTTTTATTTGGGGATAGATTGATATAATTTGTAATACACTTTCTCAGTGTAAACTAAGGACATTAAAATGTGTATATGTCTTTACTAAGTTATTTCTACCTTAAGAGAACAGAAATGGAGTTATTCATCACTTGGTGGTAAAATTCTGCATTGCTTTTATTTTTATCCTTATGTATTTAATTTTCTATACAGTATACAATTAGTTTAATAATATATTTTGAAATATAAAATAACATTAATTTTACGTGAAAGACTTAGATATCCTAAGAATAAAACTTCAAGGAAAATAATTAAATACTGCAGTAGTACAACTAGGAAGTTGCTCTAGGTTTAGGCAAGCCCGTAGGATAAATGATTAAACCTGCTTCAGGTTGGGCAAGGAATACTTCATTAACAAGGAGAAGATTCAACTTGCTAAATAGTTGCAAGGAGGGAATGATATTTTTTTCAAAGAAAGAAACTTATGGTAAAGCTTAAAAAAAGTGTTCCTTAAAGTCCGAAGTAAAGTGTACATCCTAATCGTCTGGAGTTGTTGTTTAAAATGTGCATCTTTGAGCGCCAGCTCAAACCCACTAAGTAAAAACCCCTGGGCACAGGGCATAAAAGCCTGCTGTGTACCTGGCTCTAAAGATGGTTCTCACGCACAAAATTTCAGAACCACATTGCGGAAAAGTAAAGCAGTATGACATGCTTTGGAAACTTCAGATAATTTAGTGCAACTGTATTATAGGTTACAGATAATGAGAGATGAATCTGGAAAAGAATGTTATGGTACATGCCTAAGAATTCTTAAATGACACACAAGGGGCCTGGACAGTATGTGAAGATTCCAGAGGAAACCACTGAAGAGTTTTAAGCAAAGGAGTAACCTGATCATATTTTTTTCTTTCCAGGATTACCCTGGCATCAGTGTAGATGACTGGATATGAGGCAGACATAGATTGGAAGAAAAACTCCAGAGTTTTTAATTTTTCCGGCATAAGAAAGGATTAGGAAAGGCTTACTTAGGTATAACTGGTGAACAATTGATTACGTGGATGAAGGGAGAAGAAATAATTTTGGATGATTCTGATACCCATGTTTGCCTGCTTCCATATCTAAGTTTATAACAATATATAGGGACAAAGGATATTTTAAATCTACAACTCTGTACTTTTCTACTTTTCCTTATTTTTATCACAGGACCTAATTTTACTGGAAACCTGAAGCTTGTAAAGATAAGTTCCTGCCACTACAATAAGTCCATCAGGTCATAAGAAGGCTGATGAAGGATGAAGAGACATCCTTCTTACGCTGATTATTTTAGGTCAGATCCTTGGGGACACCCTAGAGATTTATCTCTGGATGCACTAGAGCTAAAATGTCTACAGACGTTATTACAATGTATGGACAGACACTCCACAGGATATTCTCTGACTGGATAAGATTGTTGGCTAAAAGCCTAACAGGACTTTTGCGGGAGACAGCATGCACCCTTAGGGTGCTGTGATCCAGGCAATTTGGAGGCCTCCATTGCAGTTTCTATGGTTAAATATTGTGACAATGTGTGTGCAGAGGGGACACATCAGTGGTAGTCCAGGGTAATTTAAAAAATACTGTCTTATTAAAAGCCATCCCATTCCTATTTTGACTTTTCGTGTCACAGAATGAGACATTCCTTTTAATTAGGCTATCTGTGAAACCACAGCTACGACTTGCCTTCACAATGATTGTGGCAAGAAGGAATTTCCCTTTGACTGCCGAATGTCCTGTGACCACTTTATATATTTCTTAATTAAACTAACACTGCAGAGGTAATAGGGCATTAGAATAATTTCATCCAAAATATCTACTTCCTATCCATGCTGATCAAAGAGATGTAAATGTAGGCTGAGTTGGATCCATGATCCCTTAAAGGCTTTGGCTACATGGGAGATAAAGGGAGCAAATACCAAATCCAGCTTCCCTTTGGGGTTTCTAGGAGCCCCCAGAATCCTCAAAGGCTCTGACTCACTCACTTTGCATCCCCGTAACACACACGAGATCCTTCTCCTCTAAGTATTCCCACCAAAAACAGTCATAAATTCAGGCCTTAACCAACCTTTTAATGGCATACTGCTTTTTGTCATGGTTATCTATTATCTTTTTTCTTAAAGCACTGCCTCTGCTCTGCTGTTTTTTCAAAAAAAAAAAAATTTATTGACTTGTATGGAGAAACCAGGGTATTTGTCCTGTAGAGTGTCCAACATTAAGGATTTACTTTCCTTGGTTTCCTATAATTTGTTCCTATATCCCCAGTATTTCCCTACAATCTGGCAATATGATAGTGAGATCTAGAGGTTTGACTATCTTTGGGTTGACTGTATTTTATTTCTCCAAGAATACTTGATGGGGAGGGTCCACTTATTATTGTATCATATCAGGAAGCAAATAATGTCTATGACTAAACTATTATGGATGTCAGAATGATCTGTGAGTTTAGAGACATTAGCCTGATTTCCCATGAGACTGTCCCCTTTCATACAATGGTTTCAGCACCCAATGATGATGGTTACCTATATTCATACTTTTGTTAGGGGTATTTTCTAACATTTTAATGCATATATTAGGTGGAATTATATCAATGACATCCATATACTATTTTCCCTGTGGTACAGTCTTTAAAAATAAACAAAAAAAAAGGATAAATGTTTTATTCTTTCTGTTAATTCATCAGTTTTCAAATTAATGAGATAATGCCCTAGAAACCTCCAAAAGGTATGAAGGAGGTGAGTGTGTGTGTATAATCATAAATTCAGATTTCTACGTATTTATATACATTGTGGTCATTATTTGTTTTGATGGCCATATTGTCTCATTGTAGGCTAGTGGGAGCTCCTTAATATTACTCTTCTGTTTTTGTGACATGATTCATTAGTCTTTGATAGCTTCCTTGATTACTGGAGTAAGATGGCCCAAGTTTATCTTACATATTTCCTGCCCCAGACCTGGATTCAGCTCTTCTCCTAAGAGCACTGGTTCTTTTTAGTGGGTAATAGTATGGAGAGACCACAGTCTGGATGGTAACTGTAACTACTGCTACTGAGTTGTCATTACTTCAAGGACTTTTCAATGGAAAAGTGGGAAATACAGATTTTTTGATCGAGAAAATCAGTTATTAATTTATATGAGTATTTCTAACTCGAATTTAAGTCAAAGATTTTTACTTAATTTCTTTCGTTGTATAGTTGTATCTCATTTTCTCTTAATGCTGAAAATCCTGACTTCTAAAGAAATGTAATTACTTGTTTTCTTACAGCATAGTATTCTAGATACAATAGGTTCAAAATAACACCAGTATTACTATTAACAATGAGACTACTAAATGCATCTTCAGAGTGCACTAAAATCTCAGAATTCACTGCAATATAATTCATCCATGTAATAAAAAACCACTTGTAACTCCAAAACTATTCAAATAAAAAGTAATAATAAATTTTAAAATGCATTTTGAGATATCTTCAGAATTTTTTGACCTTTATATTTCCCAAATGACATTCTCATATTAATTTTTGAAGTCATTGAAAATAAGTATATATCCTTTGTGTAGTTATGCCACTATTTGGTATTCAGTTGGGTTTGAATGTTTAAGGAAATGCTTTTTCTTTTTTATTTAATTTTGATTATGAATTATGTCAAATACTTACATGGTCCAAGATCAAAACCATAAAACAGGTATATTTACATAAATATTATCTCCACAACTGTCCACCCCTCTGTTCCCTCCATCCCTCTACAGGTAAACATTTTTAATATCTTTAGTATCTTCTGTGATGTTTGTATATATGTCTATTCATACTGTTCTAGGCCCTGTATTTCTTATGTATCCTGGGAGTCCAAAGATACGCATATATAGACATTTTGCTAACTCCTCATCCACAAAATCTTCAACCAGTCCCCAATTGATGAGTACCTGGTTTGCTTCTAGTTTTCAGCATCATTCAGAGTTCTCAGGCATATACCTATTTGTCAAAATAACTGGGATAAATTTTTTAATGAAAGATTGTTCAGGCAAAAGGTAAATGCATTTGTAATTCTGCCAAATAAGAGGCATACTTTTAAATACGTTAATCTTGCCATGAAAATGTAAGAATTTTGAAAAATTATTTTATTACAGAGAAAGAAAAAAGCTGTTTCATTGGAATGACCATATTTAATCAATGATAATTTACTGGTTAAATTTAAATTATTAAATTTATGCATGGTTTATATAAATAAACACCTTAAACAGTACAAACATTTGAAAAACTTTACTTTCCTTGGTTTTTATAACTTTAGTGGTCTCCAACCCACTATGTCTTAGGAAATAATGTAACACCAGGAAAATCCTTCCATCTATCTATATGTAAACACAAACATATACATGTGAGTGGGGATTGGTAGATAAATAGATAGAAATTGTTTTCCCAGAGGACAACATTTCTGGCTTTAATAAATTGATCAGCTTTTTAAATCAGTCAAGAAAGTTATGATCTTTTAAATAAATCCCCTTATTCACTCACTGTACTGCAATCTAACACAATAAAATGGGAGTAATATTTTTAAAGTGTTGGTAAATCTGCGACTTCATCTTCTTGGGCCTAAAATATAATCCAACTTTTAAAGCAAAATGAGTTTTATTTGCTAGTCCTTTATATTCTCAAATATCTTTAAAAACACATGATTATGTTGTCTTACGTTGTTTCAGTTATTATCCTCTTCTGAAATCAGGAATACAACCCCATGAAATGAGTGAGTCATATTTGCTTTTATATCTTACGCATTGCAAGAATTCAGTCGCACAAACAGTTGAACCATAAATTAAAAATGGTAGACTCACATTTGAATAGCAGCTAGCTGTGTATAAAAAACATACAAATTTTTTTAAAAAGTGACTTGTGTCAATAAAAACTGGTGAATAAATCACTAATGATTTGTTTCCTCATGCTGTCATATTATTCTTCACATATAACCATAAAGGCAAATAAGCATTCACAAGATGACATATTAAGAATGTTTAAAATTGCTTCTTCCGAATTTTCCGGATTCTACTGGCAAAGCGAAACTTTGGTATCTTCTTTTTCCTTTTCAAAGCTACAATCAATAAAACAACAGTGAAAATCATACATCTCCAGTCTGTAGGCTCACTATAAATCACTATTTCTGACACGGTTATTGAGCTCACTTCATCTTGTTTTTAAGGACTGTGAAGTCAAAACTCATTATACGCTCAGTTAATAATATTTTACCTTTAAGATATGAAAATACGGCTACTGTCTACTGCAGCTAGCCAGTAAAAGCATTTTGACAAAACTGATTAACACTGTGGAGATACTTATGTAGAAGTAGTCTAGAAATGGCAAATTGCTGTTAGTAAAATGGATAAATAAAAATACAATTTTGCTGATAAGTTATTTATAAAGTTTATCTAAAGGCAGAATAAGAAAACATTCACTACCTTTTGCACAGGCACGTCTGCAATCCTCCCTGCTAACAAAGTTATTGTCATTTCCTCCACAGCCAGTATAGGTGAAAGCATCACAGGTTTTGTATCTTGGATTAAAATAATAGCGAGTCACATTGGCAGAGCACAGTCCCTCATCTTTTGGACTGTAGCAAAATGATGGACCTTTATAAAAAAGAGAAGAAAATTAGAAATGTTATAATACCAGAATTTTTAAAGTATGCTGATTACTGAAGTAACTGAAGAAAATCTCATCCCATAGAAGCCTCAGTCTGAATCCAAAATATCATACTAAACCTTTAAAAAGATGTGCTTCAAATTTCAGGTAAGCTTACATGCTATATTTTGGTAATTCTAAATTTTTGTAAACTGGATAGAATTTCTTCTGAAGCTACATCTTTGTATCCTTTAAATGTAAAAAGAAGTTAAACCCAAATACCAGATATGGTTAGGTAAAACTGGGGTAAGTTTCAAGGACAATATGTGGCCATGATTTGCTACATTTTATCGTGTTGGTAGTTTTGCTTTAATGTTTTTAACAGCTCTCATTCCATTATTAATCAAGAATATATGCATACTAATTTCCAGGTAACCACTGGAGCAAAACGTTTATATCTATACAAACAAGAGAACATCCACAGCAACCATCACCACATTAACTCAAGAGTTTGCATATTCAACACAGTATAGCCATAAAGCTTCATCAAATTCTCTGCCAAAGCAAGTTTTCCTTGTTTGTTGAACTTTTCAAAAATCTCTGTGTCTAGGGGAAATATCTGTATTGTCTCCCTCTGCAAATATTAACTACTACTCAAGAGACCATCATTTCAATGATTCAGGTGTGGTGGTGGGAGAGGTAACAAACGGATAGGACAGGAAAGTGTAGAGATGTTTGTGCTGCAATTTGCAATTACTAAAGAATACAGAAATCTAACCAAAAACTTTATAAATAAATTTTCAAGTTTCACCATCTTAATTCTGTATATATTCCACTATCTCACATGTATAACTGGTTCTGTACAAATCTGAGGTCATAACATTCATTAATGAATACTTTAATCTTTTATATGTAAATTGAGTAGATGAGAAATAGTTCTAAAGAAACAATTCAGGGTCGGGCGCGGTGGCTCACACCTGTAATCCCAGCACTTTGGGAGGCCGAGGCGGACAGATCACAAGGTCAAGAGATCGAGACCATCCTGGCTACCACGGTGACACCCCCTATCTACTAAAAATACAAAAAAAAAAAAAAGAAGAAGAAGAAAGAAAGAAAAAAAAAATCAGCTAGGCATGGTGGCGGGCACCTGTAGTTCCAGCTACTCAGGAGGCTGAGGCAGGAGAATCGCTTGAACCCGGGAGGCAGAGGTTGCAGAGAGTCAAGATTGTGCCACTGCATTCCAGCCTGGGCGAAAGAGCGAGACTCCGTCTCAAAAACAACAAAACAACAACAACAACAACAACAACAAATCAGAAGAAGCAGAAAGCAAAAATTTGAATCATGGCTTTGTCACTTTCCAGTCCTAAGAGTTTGACAAGTCATTAACTTGTCAAGTAATGTGAAATCATGAGAATGCACACCATGTTAATTTCGCATCAAATTGAGTTTTTTCCACCCAAATGTCTTTTTAAAAAAGTGAAATAGAAGTACCATAAAAATCGTATTTACTTTTCTTTGGTGCACAGAAGGCCATACAAGTAACTTCATCTGGAAACCTGTTCTCAATCCAGTTCCGGTGACACCCACCAGATGAGAATTTTTCACATGTCATGGAACTTAGATTAAAGAAATACTTTTCTCTGGACCCCTCACACTGGTCGTCCACGCTCACTTGCAGCCGGCAAACTTTGGGAACTTCTAGGAAAAGGAGAGTAATAGAACAATGTTAGTCAAAGTAGCCTTCTTATTACTTTCAAAACTTCACTGTATATTCAGTAACATTTTATGGGGAGAGAGAAGTCATATTAGTGTTGGAATAGTAAATCCCCAGAATACTCCTATGAATCCAGATATTTGCTTTTTTCTTTCTTTTTTCTAAAAGAGTGTATTCAGAGCTGACTCAGCTGTGATGTATCTTTCATGTTCCGTAGAAAGACACTTTGTTTTCTCTGGGTGTTCTCTGATTGTACATATGCAGTTAATCAAAGCTTATTCACATGAATATGCATTTTCCCCTGGCTCAGTTCCTTGAATCGCAAAGCCCCATATTCTCTTACAGGCCTTAACAGATATAATCTAAAAATTAAAAATAAAGTAAAATATAACATTATTATGAATCTCCACCATATCCCGCAACTAATCCAACACATGTTTGGGTATCGGGACAAAAGTAGAGTTATATAATGAGCTAAGTCACACTTTAATAATCAAATCCACTAAAAGTATTCCAGATTGATGGATAATCGACAGGAGGAAATGATGTACTGTAGGAGAGATAAAAATCATAGGTTTGTAACTAAAGAAAAACACAGAGAAGCACTTACGTTGCACCTAAACACGTTATTCTCTTGCATTTATTATACCCTATGGTGAAGGAACGAATCTTTCCCTGAGTCCGCATAGGCACTGAATTATGATCAATGTCAACTGGGAGACAGAAAATGTATTAGTGGTTGTAAATTTGTGATTATTTTTGAGAAACTGAAAACCATGAGGTTTGCTTAACACTTGAGAAAACCCAGACTACCACTTCCAGTAGAAACCGAGACGTGGGAAACTGGCGAAGTTGCTACCAGCCGCCGGCGCAAGGAGCGCGGGAGTCCTGGGTGCGGCCGGGGCACTTACTTTCTATCCGCCAGCAAGCCTCGTCGCAGGCCTCCCAGGTGTAGAAATTGTTGGCGTTGCCCTCGCAGCCCCCGTACAAGAACTGGCGGCATCTCTGCGTGTACCTGTCGTAGTAGTAACGGGGAAGTAGGGCCCGGCAGGGTCCGTAGTCTAGGGGCAGGAGGCAGATCTCCGCGTTATTTCCTGAAGAAGGGGCAAAAGGAGAGCAAAAGACAGGGAAAGTGGTCAGGCGTAGCTCCTAGGAGGAAGGAGAATACCGAGGAGTTCTGTCCCCTTCCGAGCGGAGGGGCCTCTGCAGAGAAAGTGCAAACTTGGGAGCGAGTCCCCCCTGCCCGCGGAGCGCGCGGCAGGGACCTGAAGAAAGCGAGGCTTGGAGGGCGGGTGCACGGGGCCCCATGACCCGCTGCGCCCTCTCCGCCGGTTGGGGAGAGAGGCTCCCGGAGTAGCCAGATACCTGTTGGCTCCTGAGCAGCATCGCCCAGTGCAGCCTCCGCCAGGAGCAGCAGCAGAATCGACAGCTCCAGGGGGCGAGTGGGGTCCATGGTGCAGGGGGTCGAGCGGCCCGCCGGGCAAGGCGTCAGAGAAAGCGCCTGGCGGGAGGAGGTGCGCAGCGTTCTGCTCCAGGCGGCCCGGGTGCCCGCTTTATGCGGGGCGAGCGTCCGGCCGAGCCCCCGGGGCGGAGCCTGAGGGGTGGCAAAGGAGAGTAATAGAACAATGTTAGTCAAAGTAGCCTTCTTATTACTTTCAAAACTTCACTGTATATTCAGTAACATTTTATGGGGAGAGAGAA
>NW_012101454.1:144643-151755 GCF_000951045.1 Mandrillus leucophaeus
CCGAGCCCCCGGGGCGGAGCCTGAGGGGTGGCTGATTCATGCACGGGGGCTGTCACCCCGCCGCCCCCGCACTACAAACCGTGTAAGAGGGAGAGGAATTCCCCGCCAAGTTGAAAAGTTGAACCTGCCTCCCAGACTTTCTCCTGTAGTCCAGACGGGGACGCCCTGAGGGAGGGTTTGTGTCAGTGGTGGGAAATCGCCAAGCTAGACGGGAATGACCTGCTGGTGACTGTGCTGTGAAGAAGCCTGAATCCACTTCTTGAAGGCATGAAGTCCAGGTATGGTGGAGAGAAAGTGCGGAATTCTTGGGTCAGAGCGGAGCGGGATTCGTTGCAATAGACCTTCAGATTAGATTAGAAATGTAAATAAGTGTATATTTATATTTATACACACAGATTTCAACCGAGTTCGAATTTACATTTAATACAGGCTTGTAATATATCGTAGGTGGACAGTTTGGTAAATTTTGACAACTGTATAACCACCAATAATTGGTTCACGCCTGTATTCCCAGCACTTTGTGAGGCCAAGGCGGGTGGATCAACTGAAATCAGGAGTTTGAGGCCAGCCTGGCCAATATGGTGAAACCCCGTCTCTATTAAAAACACAAAAAGTTAGCCGGGCGTGGTGGCGGGCGCCGTAGTCGCATCTCCTCGGGAGGCTGAGGAGGGAGAATGGCTTGAACCCGGGAGGTGGAGGCTGCAGTGAGCCCAGATGGCGCCACTCCACTCTAGTCTGGGCGGCAGAGTGGAATTCTGTCTCAGGAAGAGAAGGGGGAGGGGGAGGGGAAGGAAGAAAGGAGAAAGGAGAAAGAAGGAGGAGGAGGAAGAGGAGGAGGAGGAGGAGAAGAAGAGGAAGAGGAAGAGGAAGAAGAAGAAGAGTAAATTAGAACATTTCCATCACCCCAAAAAGCTCCTGCAGACTTTTTCCCAAATCAATCCTTCCATCCTCAGGCCAGGGACAACCACTCTTCTCATTTCTATTACCATACATTAGTTTTGCCTGTTCTTAAATTTCATATAAATGGAATTATAAAGCATTCAGTGTGTAGTATTTCTTTCTCACACCTCCTGTTTTTGAGCTACACCCAGGTCATTGCATCAATAATCTGTTTCTTTTAATTCCTTCGTAGTCCGAGGTATGAATTTACAAAACGTATGACTATCCCACAATGTATAAATATGTTGCTGTGTGTATCAATAGTCTGTTCCTTTAAATCATTGAGTAATATTCTAATATATCACAAATGTCTTATTACTGGAATTTGTGTTGTTTCTAGTTTGTTTGGGGGCTCTTATGAATAAAGCTGCTTTGTGTGGACCTGCAATTTTTATTACTCTTGGATAAAATACTTAGAAATATCAGACACTGCCGAACAATTTTTTCAGAATGATTGTACCATTTTACACCCCAACCAAGCATGTATGGAGCTACGTACGTTTTTGTATGTAGCTATGTTTTTCGAGATGAAACATAGTAGTCCAGAGAGATAGCCTTGGGGAGTTCTGAAGATTTGACCAGATCAGTGTCTTGCCACACGTTTCCTAATGTTAGTACATCTATTAAAGTTCCCTGTTCCTTTGACATATTAGCTTGTGACCTACTTTTTTTTAAATACAAACAATTACCTACAGTGAAATTTTACATAAAATATTAAAGATATTTTTGAAGACATTTTAATATATGTGTCTTCCCTTCCCCTTTTCTCTTGTTCTATTCAACATTCTCAAGTAAATAATTATTCTTGACTTCTGAGGATACTGGGAGTAGTTTATAGAAGTTCTCTTTCAAGTTTCCAGGAAGCCCTGAAAAATATAGGATACACTTGCTCAAAGTGGGTTAATACTCTGAGATATTTTGCACATTATATCCTTGTGCCAGTTTTCAGTCATTCTGATGTCATGTTACAAGGTCGCAGTCCTAGGAAAACCAGCCTGATCTGGAAATGCTGTCAGCTTTGATTAGCAGATATCTATGATTAAGAATGATAGTTGAAACTATAAGGGTAAATGTTTAATTGTCACCTCTCCAGTAGGGAAAAAATAAAATGGGAGGGAGATGGTTTGTATAGTTCACTGATTTCTGGGGGTAAATGCTCTCACTAAGGTCAGTTTCAAGCTGCCACTGCAGAATCACTGAATGCTGAGATGGGAAAAGATCTCCAAGAGCCAGAGCTCCCCATAGCCAAAATCTGTGTGAGCTGGCTCTAATGCACCAACCACTGAGACAGACAGCCAGTTTCAGAATGACACATTCAGAGTAGTCAGATTAGACCCTCCCAGTTCTTTCAAAGTATTATTAGGAGAGGGAATTTACCACTCATTTGCTGAGAATCATATTCAGGAGAAAAGTTATCTCAACTTCGAACTTGCCTATTTCTATCTTCTGAATAAAATTAAATATATTTTTAAACCAGACTAAAATAAAATTTAAGGGCTGATACTCAGTTTTCATGCAGCACTCTCTTCTGTCATTTCTCTTTGTTCTCAACTGCTGGACACTTTTTGATCATCTTTTGCTCATACAAAAAAAAAAAATGAACCACTGGACACAATGGCTCCTGCTAGTAATCCCAACACTTTGGGAGGCTGAGACCGGAGGATCGCTTGAGGCCAGGAGTCAGAGACAAACCTGGGCAACACAGCATGATTCCATCTCTACAAAAAAAAAATTTTTTATCTTAGCTGGGCGTGGTTGTGTATACCTGTAGTCCCAGCTATATGGGAGGCTGAGATGGAAGGATTGGTTAAGCCCAGGAGTTTGAATTTGCAGTGAGCTGTGGTCGTGCCATGGCACTCCAGCCTGGATGACAGAGTGAAACTCTGAATCTGACCTAAAAAAAAAAAAATAACATTAGCCCTTTTGAATCAAGACAGACATTTTGGGAAATTGCATGGTGCCATGGAAAAATAGAGTTGGAATTCAGAGGATACCTGGATTTCATTCCTTGCTACATTGGACAAGTCATTTAAAACTATCTGAGCCTCAGTTTCCTTTTCTAATAGACATAATAACTCTACCTCACAGATGTGTTATGCAGATTAAATGGAAAATGCCTATGCATTCAAAGATACTGTTTTAGCCCCTCACACAGTGGCACAAATTTCATGCAGATCATCCTATATCCTACTTCCCATTGAGAGCCTTGGCACACAATTATGAGATGGAGCATCAAACTCCCATCAGGAAACAGAGCAACTTGAACTGACCTTATAGAATTAAAGCCCATGGCCTTGCTCCTGTCACCTCTTCTCTTAACTAAGCTCACAGGTCACCTCTCTGTTCGCAAAGTTGTCAGACTTCCTGGTAGTCTTTTCTAGGGAAATGAGCTTCAAGGAGTTCTCAGAGCAGAATCCTCAGCCCACTCAGGGCTGCTGTAAAAGGCATGTAGTGGAAATGGGAGAGGGGCAAAAACGGGCCTCTCACCCTTCTGTGGTATGGTCTGTAGATGCAGGTTGGAATCAGTCCCAAGAAATGCTCTAGAAATGCTGGTTTCCGTCTCCTTTACTATGCCAAACAGGGTGCATCCTTAAAACCTCTATGACTACAGACGGAGGAGTATTAAACAAGTGGAACTGGCAGAAGTTTGAGATTACTAAGCCAGGTTATTACAAAAAAAAAAAAGTATTTCTTTTAATTGCAGAATAATTGAGTGTTTTTATATCCATGAAAAAGACGTCTTCCAATATAAGGGTAATCTAAATTTCCTGGAGACTACTTTGACGTTACCGAATTTACACTTAGAATATTTTGGAAGGAGCAACATGACCACCACAATCAGCCTCCAAAGGGATGTCATAGCACTTGAATCTCCTTAACCCAGTGTCTAGGCCAAAATGCTGCCACAAGGCTGAGGAAGGTAATTCCTTTGTCCAAAGTCAACAGGAAGTGCAAGGCTAGAGATAATTGGGAAAAACAGTCATCCAGATTGATTTATCACTGCTATACCAATTGATAATTAAATTGTCTGTGGCTAAAGACAAAGGCTCAAAAGAGTCTGGAGTTCTGTAACAATAAGGCATGGAGTTGTTATACTCTGAATGCTGAATGGAACTATAAGTGTGTTCACTTTACAGAAGTGTGAACTGAGACCTGGAAAGGTTAAGTATCTGGTCGGGTTTACCTGGCATGGTTGTTGGCAGACCTGAGACTAGAATCCACAGTTTTGGATTCTTAGTCCTATATTCTTTCTGTTGCACCTAGGCCTAAGTTCTTTCTACCATACCAAGACCTTAAAGTAGAATACGAAATACCAGAATTTAAAAATGCAAAAGCTACAGTGAGTCCAGGAGCGCCTCTGCATGTGTCAGATTGCTGCCTCTGATCTTTCTCACCACCACACCCCTGGACCCCACAACAAATAAAGTTGATTTTGAACTGTTTAGCCCCTCCCATGCCTTGAGTATGATGCTATATCCTCTGAGAGCCCTGCAGTCTCGGTAGGTGAATCAAGAATTTAAGAAAGGGATTGTGGCAGATGGTCTTCCTCTCTTTCAGATACCTTAGAGAGAGGTAGCATGTCTGGCTTATGAGTGAATGATGAGAATTAATCAAGCCCAGTGATTTGGAGATACATATTATGTAACATAGTTATTTAAGGAGTTACGCTGTTAACTCCTTAATAAACAAATGCAGTTTTTGCTGCCTGTTAGTTTAAGCCCTGCCAAAATAAAACTTGAAATGAGTCCAGCTGGCACTAAAGGGAGTTTACACATATGCTAAGAAAAGCAGTTAATCTCTTCTGAGCAATAAATGGTCATGAGGGTTTTGCTAAAGTTTAAGCAACTCCTTCACCAGCTAGGTATTTTTCTAACTAGCTGGCCCATGTAAGAAACATTTACTCTAATGCACCCTCTGTCAGGCACAGAGTGCATCTGACAGTGTTCTATAATAAGATGAAGCCACATGAAAGGATGGGGTATACTCTGTGCCTAATTTTATGAATCCACTTCTCCCTAGAAAGAGATAATGAGGGTTTATAATGTGTCTCTTACTGTGTTCATTCCTTCATTAATCTACCTTAAAGGGAGCTGATTAAATGTTTGAAGTATGACAAACTTTATGCTAGACATTTGGGATACAAATATGAGGAACCTCAGAGCATAATAGGGTAGATGAATGAACACTATATAGCCCAGTTACATTACAATGTTCTTAGTATAACATCAAAAATATGTACTAGATTGTATAGGATTATAGAGGAGGAAGTAAATAAAACGTAAGCAAAGCTGAATTCCAAATAAAATCTACAATATGCAAACATGCTTGACACTATATCTTCTAGGCCTATGCAATACAGAGACTCATTCCTTAATCTATTTGTTTTGGTTGGCTGTTTTAGGTGCTGTGGTTCTAACAAAGTATTGCCTTCTTCCAGAGGAGCAGACTCGCAGAAACCGCTTTTCTCTGCTTCCTGGATGTATATTCCCTCAAGCGTCATTATGTCTACTCACAACGAAGACCATCTTTAATCTCACTCAGATTGCTACATCCTTAACGGTGTATGGCATCCAGAAGATTACGGCAAATTTTAGATGATTTTTATCCAAGACTTCTCAACTCAGTGCAGTCTCACCACCTAGCCAAAATTCTAGCCTGGGTTACTAAGCTCTTGGCACATCAAGAATGGAGAAAGGAAGAGAAATGTTCCCCTAATCCCTGTGGAATTCTCCCTGTGGAAGGAAATCATGTGGAAATCTCCTTGGCAATCACTATACTAGTGGGCACAACAGTGAAACTTTGCATTGTGCCTTGAATTTATTAGCTCATTAAATCCCACACAATAACCACTTGAGGGAGATACGATACTCTCCCTACTCTGCAATGAGAAAGCTGAACATTTTGATAGATATGTGACTTTCTCAAAGCTATTCAGTTAGCACAGGCAGTCTAAATCCTGATCCCTTGGTCTCATTGACTGTATATACATTCTTTTTTTCCACATTAACAGAGGCCAAAATCAAGCTTGTTATATATATTTTCATAACCCTGGTTCAGTACCTGGACAGCGCTATATCAGTTTTCTTTTCTATGAAAACATAAAGTTCATAATTCATTCATAGGGCAAATGATAGCTACAATTTAAATACATTGCCATAATGCTCTAAGAAGAACATCTGCCAAAATTGATAATCAGATTAGAGGATTGAGAAATTTAATCACTAAAGTCCTCATTTTCACGGTTATATTTAGCAGAAAGTAATGGACCTTGACCTTTCAAATGTAAAGACATCTTTTCTTTCAAATATATTGTCTCTTTATAACGTGACCAAAATCCCATGTTAGTTATACATTAATTACTGCAGTGCCATATGCCCTCCAAATGCTCATTTTTTTCTGGCTTATGTTGAAAAGCTTTTGTATCTTAAATCACACATGAGGGACAATCTGCTACTTGGGGCAGGAAGAGGCAATAGCTGAAATTTGAAAGAAACACACATCTCCTAGGACTCTCACTATGTTTTTTCTCTTATTGATTATTAACCGAGGAAAAACTGAGTGGAGCTGAAAAGTTTACGTTAGAAGAGAGTAAAATATGTTAACCTCGACTACATATTCTGAACCAGCCAGGGAAGGGTGAGTTGTTTCTGTTGGTCAACTGAATCTCAGGTATCTTTGGTCTTCCTTTCTCTTACAAGGGAAGTAATGCTCAGGACCTATCAGAGACCAACCCCTTGTCTACTGCTCTTCATCCTTTTTTCTCCTGTTTTCTCAATGACTTTACTCCTTCCTGTTTTCAACAGCATCAGCTCTGTCCCCTTTTACTCTTTGGGAAAGACACCCAGATTTTAATAATTTCCATCTGGAATGCTTTATCTCTGACTTTTCAACTAAAAGTTAAAATTTATATTTGACTCTATATCCTTCTCCTATCAGTGTTCCCACTTCACTGCTCCATTTTCTAGGCAAATTTATCCAAAATTTTACCTCTACTATCTCTCTCCACTTCCTCATCTTCTGTTTTTCCCAGATCACTCCAATTAAACTTCCTTTTAGGAAGAGGAAGAACAGGAAGTGCTATTGTCAAGAGCAAACTTGACACATGCTACTAGACCTCTCAATATATGGCACCCAAAGCAACTGTCCTTAAAATCATGCAACATCACATTTTC
>NW_012101454.1:152135-153829 GCF_000951045.1 Mandrillus leucophaeus
CCCTCATTCTTTAAATGTTTTCTCTCAGTCTTCATGATACCACATTCTTTTGTTTGTTTCCTACTTTGTTGACCTCTCCTTCTCAATCAATCTGTCCTTTTGTGGCTAACCATTAAAGGCTAGGTGACTCAAGACTCAACCCTGAGAATTCGTTTCTAACTATATTATTTTCTTATGTCATTTATCAATATACATATAAACCTTGCAAATACATTCACACATGCATATACATATACATGTATTTGTGTGTAGTCTTGATCTTTCCTCAAAATTTCAAACATTTATATATATTTAGTATCTCCACTTGAATGTGTAACAGAAACTCGAACATTTTATGTCCTAAACTGAAGTCTTTATTATGTATCCCCAGTCTTCCTCCTTTCTGTAAATGACCCTTCTACTTAGATTCTCAAGGCAAAATCTCTGGAGTCATTCTTGAGAGCTACCACTGCTTAACAACGCAATTCATCGGCAGTCCTTTCAATTCTACCTCCAGATCTTTTTTTTTTTTTTAATACAGAATTTCGCTCTTGTTTTCCAGGCTGGAGTGCAATGGCGCAATCTCAGCTCACTACAACCTCTGCCTTCTTGGTTCAAGCGATTCTCCTGCCTCAGCCTCCCAAGCAGCAGGGATTACAGGAGCCCACCACCACGCCCAGCTAAGTTTTGTATTTTTAGTAGAGATGGGGTTTCACCATGTTAGCCAGGCTGGTCTCAAACTCCTGACCTCAGGTGATCTACCCACCTCAGCCTCCAAAAGTGCTGGAATTACAACCAAATCACATTTTTAATCTGCTCATATCTCTTTATAGCCACAACAGCCAATGTAGTTCAAGTCTGCAATTTCTAAGGAACCATTACATTAAATTTTTACCTAAACTCCTTGTTTTTACCTTTGTTTCCCATTTAACCCCACACAGAACTTGGAGTACTTTTAGTATGTCAAGCAAGTAAAAAAAATACATGTTTTACTTGTCTGATCCTCTTACTGTTACATAAGCTCTGTGAGAGCATAAAGCTTACCTGTCTTATTTACCACCGTATCACAGAGCCAAGAATGAGACCTGGAAAGTAGGCTCTCATGAACATCTGTGAAATAAACAAATGACTTTCTATTACCACTAACCTTCTTCTTTACAAATGTCTTGAAAACTCAAATGGCACAGTGGAAACAGAGAAATAGAGTTGTTCTGGGAAAGAAAGTGAGTTGTCATAGAATATATTTGGTTGTCTATAAGTCGCATGCACCTTGAAAATAAGCTAACATGTTGAGAGAGAATGGTATCCGTGTAATAAAATAGCAACAGATACAAAAGCAACTGGTTTTCAAAAAATCAACTATGATAAAATTTATGATCAACCTGACCAGTTGGGAAAAAAACAAAAACAAAAGCAAAAACAAAACTACCTTTTATTTGACCATAAAAATTCAGCTGGGAATGTGATATATACCGAGGAGTTATAAACAAAGCAAGAGATAAGAAAGCTGAATTTGCTGTTTTAACCTCAAGCAATCAAATGAGTGCCTAGCCCATGTGAATTACAGAACAAATATTTGATGAATAAATGAATACTATGTGAGCTGCTATCACATTATTGGCCTTGGCAGAAAGACAGAGGGAAAAAAGAGTAGATACATAGAGATAAAGGCATTTGCATGTTGAGTATTTATCAGAGTGTCTATTACATGATAA
>NW_012101454.1:156634-158161 GCF_000951045.1 Mandrillus leucophaeus
ATCCTCTCTGTAATTGAAACATGGCTAACACTGTTCTTATTCCTTTCCTGCTTTATTTTTCTCCTTAGCACTTAATCAAAATTTGGTATATTTTACTTTTGTAACTTTGTGAGTGTCTGTCTCCTTTACTAGAATGTAAGTTGAGCGGAAAGGTTTTTATCTGTTTTTTTCCCCTCTGCTCTTACCTCAAGCACTTAGAATCATATCTGGCACACAGTAGGCATTCAATAAAAATTCTTAGCTGTTATATTTTTATAATGTCAAGTACAATGTCAGGATCAAAAAGAATAGCATAGAATAAGTAAGTTTACATCCATATGATTATAAGCTTATTGTGCATAATACAGTGGATTTGTTTCTGAAAAATTGTCAGAATTACATGTTTATAAATACAGTTTCATGTCAAACTACATGTTTATAAATCAAATAATTAAAGTGTGCTGGTAACATTGCTATTTCAAATAATCTGTAATTAATCCTCTATAAAAAAAATAAGCTTTAAAAATAATTCAAATAATTTCTTCCTAATCTAGCCCTTTGTAAATTAAATATTTTATTTATCAGGTATTTGTACTTCAAAATACACTTATGGATAATGTGTAAAAACAAACAAAAAACAGGTGGCCTTTTAACTTTACCTCAGCTCATTTTAATTCTAAAATAAATTGGCAAGAAAGGTAATAGAAGCTCTGAAAGACATCATGAGACACTTAACCTACTCTATAGAGTTCTATCTTCCCAAAGTGTTTAACAAACACTAAAATGTGGTGCATATAAGGAAGCTTCCTACACCTCTACTTACAACCTCCACGATCTGCTTGCATTGCCAAGCATATCTACCTTTCTTTTTCACACTTTGTCAATGTAACAATGTTTCCTGAGAATGTTCAATGTATTGAGATGCAAGCATTAAAAATGATTTGTTTTTACAGAAATTGCTTCAGCAACTATGCTATGTTGAACTGACATTTCCTAATGAGCAGTCACTCTTTAACAATCATTTAAACTGATATCATCATTGTGGGCCATACTTGGCTAATAAAAACTCATTCTAGTATTTAAGATCAAGAAAAGTCAAGGCCATGTACATTTCCTCTACCACTTCTGGGGCTCTATAACCATGAATTTCATCTAATCCAGAGATTCATTTGTACAAGAAATATTTCATAATGGCCTGTTTAAAACCACCAATCTAGGGAGGCAGGAGGATCACTTCATCTCAGGAGTTTGAGATCAGCCTGGGCAACATGGCAAGATCCCATCTCTATTAAAAAAAAATAATAAGTTATCTGGACATGGTGGCACCTGTAGTCCCAGCTACTCAGGAAGTAAGGTGGGAGAATCACTAGGGCCTGGGAGGTCAAGACTGCAGTGAGCAGAAATTGCACCACTGCACTCCAGTCTGGGTGACAGAGTGAGACCCTGTCTCAAAAGAAACTCACCAAACCCATCAGTATGGTGCCTGTATTAGGGTTCTCTAGAGGGACAGAACTAATAGGAGATATATATCATAAATATATATATATA
>NW_012101454.1:163101-165625 GCF_000951045.1 Mandrillus leucophaeus
AGCAGGGATTACAGGAGCCCACCACCACGCCCAGCTAAGTTTTGTATTTTTAGTAGAGATGGGGTTTCACCATGTTAGCCAGGCTGGTCTCAAACTCCTGACCTCAGGTGATCTACCCACCTCAGCCTCCAAAAGTGCTGGAATTACAACCAAATCACATTTTTAATCTGCTCATATCTCTTTATAGCCACAACAGCCAATGTAGTTCAAGTCTGCAATTTCTAAGGAACCATTACATTAAATTTTTACCTAAACTCCTTGTTTTTACCTTTGTTTCCCATTTAACCCCACACAGAACTTGGAGTACTTTTAGTATGTCAAGCAAGTAAAAAAAATACATGTTTTACTTGTCTGATCCTCTTACTGTTACATAAGCTCTGTGAGAGCATAAAGCTTACCTGTCTTATTTACCACCGTATCACAGAGCCAAGAATGAGACCTGGAAAGTAGGCTCTCATGAACATCTGTGAAATAAACAAATGACTTTCTATTACCACTAACCTTCTTCTTTACAAATGTCTTGAAAACTCAAATGGCACAGTGGAAACAGAGAAATAGAGTTGTTCTGGGAAAGAAAGTGAGTTGTCATAGAATATATTTGGTTGTCTATAAGTCACATGCACCTTGAAAATAAGCTAACATGTTGAGAGAGAATGGTATCCATGTAATAAAATAGCAACAGATACAAAAGCAACTGGTTTTCAAAAAATCAACTATGATAAAATTTATGATCAACCTGACCAGTTGGGAAAAAAACAAAAACAAAAGCAAAAACAAAACTACCTTTTATTTGACCATAAAAATTCAGCTGGGAATGTGATATATACCGAGGAGTTATAAACAAAGCAAGAGATAAGAAAGCTGAATTTGCTGTTTTAACCTCAAGCAATCAAATGAGTGCCTAGCCCATGTGAATTACAGAACAAATATTTGATGAATAAATGAATACTATGTGAGCTGCTATCACATTATTGGCCTTGGCAGAAAGACAGAGGGAAAAAAGAGTAGATACATAGAGATAAAGGCATTTGCATGTTGAGTATTTATCAGAGTGTCTATTACATGATAAATGTTCCAAAATAGCTAATATCATCTCATTTAGTCCTCAGGACAGCAAACTCACTGTCCTTTGTAAATTTCACCTCATCTCCCTCACTTTCAAATGTTGCAAAGTTTAGTCCTTTGTTCTCTTCTCTTTCCTGTTTACTTTGGTATTCTCCTCTGTTCTCCCCCAACTCTGGCCTCTTCCCTAAACTCCAGATCACCTATTCAATGAATGGCTAGCAAGTATCTGAGACTTAGTATTCCCTTTTTATAGTCTCTGATCTCAGGAAATAGCAAATCCCTTCTTTTGGTTGCTCAGGCCAAAAAAAAAAAAAATAGCATCATCTTGATTTTTTTCTTTTCTCTTTGTTTTTTTTTTTTGTGTGTGTGTGTGTGTGTGTTTTTCCATTCTACATCTGATCCGTCAGCACACCCTGATGTCTCTGCTTTTAAAATGTATTTAGCATCTCAGCACTTGTCCCCACCTGCACTCGCACCACACTGGTTTGAGCCACTTTCATATTTCACCTTGACTGCAACTGCCCCTTCTCTGCTTGCACCGTTGCCCACTATGAGCTAGCCTCCAAACAGCTGCCAGATTGACCCTGCTAAAGTATATGATAGATAATGTCACTCTGTTACTCAGAATCCTCCAATCTTCCCTAAGTCACTCAGAGTAAAGCAAGAGTCTTCACAGTGGCCTGTAAGACCTATACGGTCACTGGTTTTATATACTACTTCTCCCTTGAATTCACTGGGCTCCTTATATTCAAGGTTGTCTACTGTTGCCTTATACTTGCTGTTCCCTGGAACGATTTTCTCTTTGATACCTACAAAGCCAACTCTCATAGCCCTCAAATCTTCACTCAAGTAGCATTGTCAACAGGAAGGGCTCCTTTGGCCATCCTCTCTGTAATTGAAACATGGCTAACACTGTTCTTATTCCTTTCCTGCTTTATTTTTCTCCTTAGCACTTAATCAAAATTTGGTATATTTTACTTTTGTAACTTTGTGAGTGTCTGTCTCCTTTACTAGAATGTAAGTTGAGCGGAAAGGTTTTTATCTGTTTTTTTCCCCTCTGCTCTTACCTCAAGCACTTAGAATCATATCTGGCACACAGTAGGCATTCAATAAAAATTCTTAGCTGTTATATTTTTATAATGTCAAGTACAATGTCAGGATCAAAAAGAATAGCATAGAATAAGTAAGTTTACATCCATATGATTATAAGCTTATTGTGCATAATACAGTGGATGTGTTTCTGAAAAATTGTCAGAATTACATGTTTATAAATATAGTTTCATGTCAAACTACATGTTTATAAATCAAATAATTAAAGTGTGCTGGTAACATTGCTATTTCAAATAATCTGTAATTAATCCTCTATAAAAAATGTAAGTTTTAAAAATAATTCAAATAATTTCTTCCTAATCTAGCCCTTTGTAAATTAAATATTTTATTTATCAGGTATTTGTACTTC
>NW_012101454.1:166795-173877 GCF_000951045.1 Mandrillus leucophaeus
AAATGGGAGTTTATTAAGGAATATTAACTGACACAATTACAAAGTCCCACAATAGGCTCTCTGCAAGCTGAGGAGCAAGAAGCCAGTCTGAATCCCAAAACTAAAGAACTTGAAGTCAGATGTTCAAGGGCAGGAAGCATCCAGCACAGGAGAAAGATGTAGGCTGGGAAGCTAAGCCAGTCTAGGCTTTTCACCTTCTTCTGCCTGCCTTTTAATCTGCCTGCACTGGCAGCTGATTTGATTGTGCTGCTCAGATTAAGGGTGTGTCTGCCTCTCCCAGCCCACTGACTCAAATGTTAATCTCCTTTGGCAACACCTTCACAGACACACTCAGGAGCAATACTTTGCATCCTTCAATCCAATCAAGTTGACACTAAGTATTAGCCATCACAGTACCTAAATTATATGTATAAAATACAAAAAAGCAGCAAATTATGTAGACTAAGTACAATATGAAAATATTCACCATGACTATACATCATGAACTAGAATTTTTTAATGTATAGAATCACCATAGACATAGCAACTGAGAATAGAGACTGACACATATATCAAGCTCATGGCTACATAGAGTGATATGATGTTCTGAAAGAGAAACAAAAAATTATTGGTGCATGGTCTTCCTTTTATTTATATGCATTATTGTAAAAAGTGTACATAATAGCCAGGAAAAAATATTTTTTTCTATGTAAAATGAAGTGAGTTTCAAGGTTCAAATAACCATAAATATGGCTTTTGCCCATGTGGAAGTCTGGCTTATCTGACAGTCATGCTGAATGTGTCACATTTCATCTTATGCTGCAAGATCCCAGAAAATGCAAGATACCTGATATTCCTTATCCATACCCACAAAAATTACGGAATACTGTTACAAACAAGCTGATGTATTTTCATAAGGGCCCCTAGGGGGCAGTATTGCCCCCATTGAGAACCAGGGATCTATGGATGGGATACAACTCAGAAATACTTCCCCAACTCCTGCCCTCCTCTTGCCTTTTATTGGACCTTAGATATTCTGATGGTAGGGCAGGACGGAGGAAGAAGTGAAAGAGCAAACATCTCCTTATCTAGGGTATGCTTTCCCCCAGGCTGGCTGTAACAGCAATCTTAGCTTATTTGTCTATAGGTCTTCAGTCTTCCCCTTAAATTTTGACTAAAGGTGGGGTGGGGATGGTTGGCAATAGGTTCAATAATCTGATCTAGTCTCTTAGGACTTTTTTTGTGGAGAGGTGGACCAACCTGAAAGCTTGGAATATGAGTGGCAGCTTTAGTGCTATTTGCCATCAACTCTGGACTTTCTATGTAATTCTGGGGTATGAAGAAACAAATCCACTCCTTTACACTAGTTTGAGAGATACGTGCTGCAATGAAAAATACGTCAGTTCAGGCGTGCTGGAATGAAAAACACCTATGTTGTAACCTCAGCTCCACTGCCTCTCACTGTTTAATTTAGGGCATTCAAACTCCCTGGAATGCTTTTGCCTCATCTGCAAAATGGAATAGGGAGTAAAGTAGATGATATTAAATTTGAATTTGAACCATTGACTTCAATATGACACTAAACATTTGGAATCTCCATGCAGACAATATTCACTGTTCTTCTTTGTGTCCTTGAAATAAGTGAAAATTTTCATCCTTTATATATATATATATATATATATATGACCTGTGCCATAAAATTTGGTAAGAATTCTAGAATCTGCCAATAATATATTTACTCTAAATAAAGTGTTTTAAATGTTTAATATTATTGAGCATGGTGTATCACAGCATTTTAGAGTTAAGAAATCATTTATCGATAAATGAAGTTAGAAAAATTGGATGTTTTTCTATGTTTAGGTAAATGCATATGACATAGGTTAGGTGACTTTGTCAATACTTCCTGATCTCTTCTATATATCAAACACTATACAGAACAATAGAAAGTAATGAGGACATAAAAGTTATGCAAGGTATGACCTGTATTGTAAAGCCTCTAAAACTCCACTGTGTCTTCGGTTGGGTTTGCTAGAAGCAAAGCCTAAGACAGGAATTCTTGTGTAAGACATTTTTCCAGGGCAAGCTCTCAGGAGAAACTGCTAAAGGAGTAAGGCTGGGGCAAGAGGAGAATTTAGTAAAAAATGGTTTCGGAAGTCTAGCATCATTCTAAACCCATGGAAAGCTCTGAAAGTTTCTCAGTTACAACAAAGTTTTTCAGCCCAGAAGCAAGGGGGCTAGGCTGATAGGACCCCACATTAGCCAGCCTTTTGCTCCAAGTCAACCTCAGGGGTCAGATGGGAGCATAATCTCCCAGGCATCATCAGGAAAAGTGTTGCGCATCAGACAAGAGCCAACCTGTGCAAGAGGTTTGCCCTTGACAGTCAACACCTGCAGCTGCTGTGGACTCGGTACCTTACCCTGGAAAAAAAAGAGAGCTGGGCAGTAGCATCTGGAATGCATGATATTAAAAGAACCAAATGATGTACACATGATCTGCTATAAGTGTATCGGTAATATCACCTATGTCCTTTAGCATACCTATAAGTTCCCCTATATTATATGGCAAGGGTCATATAAGAAAGTACAGTTTGAAATTCTGAAAGTACAACAGAGTTAATAACACCAGCTAACACGTGCAAGTGCTTGCTCTGTTCTACACGCCATTACAAAGTCCTTACCTACGTTATCCACATTTAATCCTCTCAACAAATCTACAAGGTAGGTAATATTATTGCCCCTATTTCCCTGTAAACTAAGGCACAGGCAGGTCAAGTAATTTGGTCAGGGTCACACAGCTAGCAAGTACCAGTAAATGATTATTTTGTTGATAAGTATGTGAGAGGGCTTCCTGGAACAGAGAAAATGAAATTCTAAACCCAACCCAAGATCTACTAAATTAGAATCTCTAAGGTTGGACTCATAACTGTAACAAGTTTCCTAAAGTGATTCCTGCACACACTGAAGTGTGAAGAGCCATTGCCTAGAGGAATTAAAAGTTTTCCAAAATGAAGAAAAGTTGTGCAAAGAACATTGTCAAAATGTAAAAATGATCATCAAAAATACTTAATGAAGTTTTATATTTAGTCTAAAAGAGTGGGAAGGAAGATGAGAATAAAATTTGGGCTCTCAAATACAAAACAGGATTATACAGGAAGAAATAACCTTTGTATAGTCATATTGTTTCTTAAAGAACGAAATAGCAAAAATAAAAACATAGGAATCACTGGGCTCAGGTACCCATAGTGTGTTATTTTCTACCTCTATGTTGGTCTAGGTAGACATTTTTCCCTTAAAATTATCTTAAACTCGAGACCATCCTGGCCAACATGGTGAAACTCCGTCTCTACTAAAAATACAAGTTAACTGGGCGTGGCGGCATGAAACTGTAGTCCCAGCTACTCGGTAGGCTGAGGCAGAAGAATCACTAGAACGCAGGAGGCGGAGGTTGCAGTGAGCCGAGATTGGGCCACTTCACTCCAGCCTGGTGACACAGTGAAACTCCATCTAAAAAAAAAAAAAAATATTAAACTACTACTTATCCAGAGAAGAATGGGATATTTTAAGACTGGGAAGGGAAACAATCTTTCTTCAAAGGTTTTGGAAATGAAAACATCATTTAAATACAAGGAAATAGGTTAATTGCTGATATATTATTAGCAGAGTATTTTCATGTAGATGTACAATGTTATGTTCTTCTCTGAAATATGAATACACTTACTTTTATAATAATACTTCATTACAAAAATTGGACTAGGGAGAAGGAGGAGACACTATAGGCACAATGCCACTTGGCCACCTGGGATAAAGGAAAGTTTTATCTTCTTAAGTTGAAGTATCTAAAAGCTGTTTTATTATTTATGTACTCAGGATTATTGTCTTGTAGGCAAGGTGGTCGTCTTCATGTTTACTATTCACTTGTGGTAAGTTCACCTTGGACTTTTTATTTTGGGTAAACATCACTTACATCATCATTAATAAGGCTTTGGGGTTCCTTTTCCCCATTATTCAATTTCATAGCATTATCACCAGCTGTTGAGTCTTCTTCCCCATTACTCACTGGTCTAATTGGGGAGAAGAGGAATTGTGAAGAGGGCGGAAGAAAAAGTCTGTTCTAGTAGGATGTTTATTGGTAGATCAGACCTGCCATGTCCCCTTAACCTGCTAAATTTGGTCGTCATTGTTACCAGATTCATTGTGACAGTTACAGGCAAATTCCAGGTGTTGTTGGAAAAACACTTATAAGTAATACACTAGTTTATTTTTGATTAAGAAGACTGTTTATGGCGGGGCACGGTGGCTCAAGCCTGTAATCCCAGCACTTTGAGAGCCTGAGACGGGCGGCTCACGAGGTCAGGAGATTGAGACCATCCTGGCTAACACGGTGAAACCCCGTCTCTACTAAAAAATACAAAAAACTAGCCGGGCGAGGTGGCGGGCGCCTGTAGTCCCAGCTACTTGGGAGGCTGAGGCAGGAGAATGACATAAACCCGGGAGGCGGATCTTGCAGTGAGCTGAGATCCGGCCACTGCACTCCAGCCTGGGTGACAGAGTGAGACTCCATCTCAAACAAAACAAAACAAAACAAAACAAAAAAAAAAACCAAACACTGTTTACTAGGTACACATTTAAACAATCCATTATTTATAATGAACTTATAGTGATACTTTTTATATGGTTCCCTTTTAATACCAGGTTAAATACTCTAGAGATTTAGGGAATTAATGGCCCGTCCTCCAAATGACCTCAAACTAAGTTAAATGACATAAAACATGTGGTGGAGGGTTTTGGAATTGATAGTAAGGATTGGAAACCCCAAATTTTACACTGTACGAAAGACCAGGGGCAAGAAGCAGCTTTAAGTATTTTAGATTATATACTGACTAAACTCACCCCTTCCAACAAACCTGTTGACAGGTGTTTAGGGTCAAATGCTTGACTTAATCATATTAGTGGAGATTAGGAAGAAGCTTTAAAATCCCAAGACTAGTGTGCATTGCTGGAATTGTTAAGACAGAGAGCTCATGTGAAATTGGTTATCGTGGGATATTTAAAATAAAACAAAGAAAAGTTTACTTTGTAAGTTAATTGCTGAGGGAATTGTTGGCTAAGACTGATTTGAAATAACTGCAGCAATTCATGTGTAGGTGCTAACCTTCTACACCTTCAGCAGGCAAAAAGATGCCAGTAATCAATATTGAGGACCTGACAGAAAAGGACAAATTGAAGATGGAAGTTGACCAGCTCAAGAAAGAAGTGACACTGGAAAGAATGCTAGTAAGTTGCTGCTTTCTTTAGAATTTTATTTTAAGCTAGAGATACTGTGGTGGTACCAGGTTAGAAAACATTGGCTGGTAAGGCTAAATGTAGTTACAAATAAATTGTTCATCTAAAAATGTATCAAAGATTAAGAAAATTGATAATCAATCACAACTATCTCTTGATTTAGATTCTAAATCGAAGAGGTTGGCAAACCATTTTCCTTTGGCCAAGCCCAATCCTTAGTCTCTTTTTGTATGACCACTAAGATAAGAATGCTTTTACATTTTTAAAGAGAAAAAGAAAGAAAGAAAAAAGAGAAAGAAAGAAAAAAGAGAAAGAAAGAAAGAAAGAGAAAGAAAGTAGGAGAATATGAGACAAAAACCATATTTTAGATAAACAATAAAGTAAATATGTGCATACAATAATATAGACATTTTGCTTTTACTTTTCTAAACTTCTCTTTATAATGCAATATTTTGATATTGATATTTTGATACAATATTTTGATATTGCTGCAATACTTTAAGCTATGATGTCATCCCCTCTTGCACTGTCATGGTCAGTAATAAATGAGTACATTCTACTCTTCTTTGGCAAATAAAGATGAGTTCAAACATAAGAACTCACTGGTTCCTCCTAAAAACATCTGACAAATCTTAGAAAGGGTTACCAACAGTTCACTGCCATTAGAAGGAGAAGAAATGGCAAAGGACTAAACCACCAAACAAACAGTGATGAAAGCTTGGAGGATGTAGATATGTATTTTAGGTCCCTTCATTTTAGGAAAATTATTAATAGTAGAACAAAACCTCCACAAGTGGTAACAATAACCTTATATTTTCAAAACATCTCATTTTATCAGGACAAAGTAAAAAAGGAGTTTGTGTTATCTTCATACTTGGTTCAAAATGCCTACTCCCAGTCAAAACTGGGATTTTTGGCTTCTTCTATGTTTATAATAATCTCAAACTCCCCTGTTGCCCTTTCCATATAGGCAAAACGTTTTGCTGTAAAGATAAAATTAAATCAGTACTAAGGCTTAGAACATACACCAAACAAGTTAAAGTCCTTATTTTTACAATTCAGGGTAAATAAAATGAACTTTTGGGATAAAGGAAAGTTTTATCTTCTTAAGTTGAAGTATCCAAAAACTGTTTTATTATTTAGGTACTCAGGATTATTGTTTTGTAGGCAAGGTGGTTGTCTTCATGTTTATTATTCACTTGTGGTAAGTTCACCTTGGACTTTTTATTTCGTGTAAACATCACTTACATCATCATTAATAAGGCTTTGGGGTTCCTTTTCCCCATTATTCAATGTCTCTCTGCTCTTGGAAGTCAAACCAATTTAATATCAGACTGTAAAAACTCCATATACGTACACACACAAACACACATGCATATAGATACACATACATATACATGTACTCTCTTAGTCTCCTCAGGGTGACGTACCAGAATACCATAGACTGGTGAGTTACAACCAATAGAAATGTATTTCTCACAGTTCTGGAAGCTGGGGTATCCAAGATTAAGGAACCAGCAGATTCAGTGTCTGGTGAGGGCCTGCTCCCTCCTTCATGAATGTCTGTCTTTTCATTTTGTCCTTACCTGGTGATAGGGGTGAGGAAGCTCTCTCGGGTCTCTTTTATAAGGACAGTAATCCTATTTATGAGAGTTCTGTCGTCATGACCTAATCACCTACCAAAAACCCCACCTTGGGGGTTAGGAGTTCAACAAATGAGTTTTTAGGGGACACAATTGTTCAGCCTGATACATATATATGATATATATACACACACACACACATATTATATATATAATATATAGAAATATATATGTAAT
>NW_012101454.1:183972-186147 GCF_000951045.1 Mandrillus leucophaeus
CAGGATTAGTTACTGAATCTCTTATCTATTTGTCCTCAAGAAAAGCTTTTTATCCTCTTATTTAAGTTTACAAAACCCTCTCCATACAGCCCTCCCAACCTCCACCAAGCACTTTCTGTCTCTCTCTCCCACTGTATTTTCCTCAATAGCACCGTCACTGTCTGGCACACTACAATTTATTTGTTTATTGAATTGTGATTTGTCTCTAGAAGTTTTCCATCTGCAAGTTAGTATTTATTTAGTGAAGTGTTCAGTGTATCCCCTTTTCTCTGATTGAAATAAATACAAAGTAAGTACATGCTATGGCATTCAGTAACACATAGAAGATGGTCCTAACCAACATCTCTAGCTTTCAGTTTACCATTGGAAACAAATTTTGAAGCCCAACAATTCAAAATTAAAACCCCGACTCTTCCACCTTGTAGTTGAGAACTTCAGAAAAATGACTTCAACTATTTGAACATGTTTTTGTTTTTGTTTTTTTTCCATATATAAAATTAGTCATTAGGCTAGATTATCTGAATACTTATAATCCCTTAGATCAGAAATGGGTATATAGAAAGAAGCCTAATAAATGTCCTCTATTATTATACTGCCTGTGAACATTTTCCCAGCATCTGGAATTTGATCATACTGATCTCTCCACCTGAAATCTCCCTCCACTCCACCCCGTTTCGGCATTTCAAAATCCTACTCTTCTTATGAGACTCTCTCTCCCATTCTACCTCAGGAGTATTTTGTGTGTCTCTTAAGTCATTTAGCATTACTTTACTTTTTCTCATTACAATTTCTACAGTTGTCTTAATTTCAGTGCTGTATTGGAAATTTCCCAAGTCAGAAGCACTATTCATCTTTGAAACTGTCATATCAACTAACAAATTGTCTGGATAATGTAATTGACTTAAAAAGCAGGCAGGATTGGTGCTTATAAAATGTTTATATTGGATCAAACTTCCTAAATGTCTAAATAATGTGTTTACATGAGGAAAATAGTAAACTAAGTAATGAGAATGATCAGTTATGTGTGATTGGAGTTAAAGTAATATAGAAAAAAAATTGGTAAAAGAAATCATTTTTTAAATTTTTATTTTATTTTACTTTATTTTTTTTTTGAGATGGAGTGTCACTGTCTCACCCAGGCTGGAGTGTAGTGGCACGATATTGGCTCACTGCAAACTCTGCCTCCTGGGTTGAAGCAATTTTATGCCACGACGCCTGGTTTTTTTGGGGGTTTTTTTTTCTGTCTTTTTAGTAGAGAAGGGATTTCACCATTTTGACCAGGCTGGTCTCAAACTCTTGACCTCAAGTGATCCTCCTGCTTCAGCCTCACAAAGTGCCGGGATTACAGGTGAGAGCCACCACTCCCAGCCAGAGAAATCATTTTGATATCATGAATTATAAGTAGTTGCTAAGATATTCAGAGCATCAGACACAGATCATCCTTTGACTTGGCATTCTCTTCACCTAGAAAAGGAATCTTAGGGCCAGATGCAGTGGCTCACACCCGTAATCCCAGCACTTTGGGAAGCCTAGGTGGGAGGATCACCTGAGGTCAGCAGTGAGACCAGCCTGGCCAACATGGTGAAACCCCGTCTCTACTGAAAAAATAAATAAATAAATAAATATATATATACACATATATATACACACACACACACAAAATTAGCTGGGCGTGGTGGCACGTGCCTGTAATCCCAGCTATTCGGGAGGCTGACAGCAGAATCACTTGAACCTGGGAGGTGACGGTTGCAGTTAGTGGAGATCGTGCCATTGCACTCCAGCCTGGGCAACAAGAGCGAAACTCCGTCTCCCCGCCTCTGCCCCCCAAAAAAAAGAAAAAGAAAAAATAAAAGGAATCTTAGGTAAGTAGTTACAGGAAACAAATGAGCTCCTAAAAACTGCTTCATGATTGTTTTAACAGACGAAAACAAATATGAAATGAACCAAGAGCATGTAAAATATACTTTCTTTAAAGAAACCATAATTTCAATGAGCTAAACAGTTACCATGCACTGTTTAATTTTATTTATTTATTTATTTATTTATTTATTTATTTTTAGAGACGGAGGTCTCGGTATGTTGCCTAGGCTGGTCTCAAACTGCTGAACCTTTGGTCTCATGTGATCCTCCTGCTGCAGTTTCTCAAAGTCACTCCATAAATTTTAGAAGAGCAGA
>NW_012101454.1:186197-188248 GCF_000951045.1 Mandrillus leucophaeus
AGGGGACACAATTGTTCAGCCTGATACATATATATGATATATATACACACACACACACATATTATATATATAATATATAGAAATATATATGTAATATATAGAAATATTATTTCTCTATATAATAGATAATAATACATATATTATACATAAAATGGAACTTCCAGGTCCTGAGCCCCCAGCTCTGACGTGTAATCAGTACAGTATGGTTAAGTGGATATACTCTGAAACCATATTCCCAGCTCAGATTCTTTCTCCACAACAACTTTCTGCCTGTGTAATCCTCATCTATGTTAACTAACTTACCTGTGCCTTTGTTTCTTCAAAACAGCGATAGCAATAGCATCTAATTCAGAGGATAATTGGGAGGAATAAACAAGGTAATATACACAAAGCTCTGAGAACAATGCCTGGTAATAGCAAGTGCTTTATGTCATTATGTTATTATTACCTTAAAATTATTATTGATTCTATGAACCAGACTGATTCATATTATACTGATTTTTTTTTTTTTTTTTTAGTAAAACAAGTCTTTGCATCCAGTTTCTAAAGCTGACAGATTTGCAATGACTATAAGTCAATGTAATAGGCAATGACTAAAGACAATCATTGTAGTAATAGCTAAAAATAGTTATCATTTGATTGTGCATCTTCTTGTGCCAGGCACCTGTTAGGCATTTAAGGCAACCAATGTAGCTATTCCTATTTTACAATAATTTATGTAGTAAATTTATGTAGCAAAAGTAATTTATGTAGTAATTTTATAGTGTTTTATGTAGTAAATGAACCTTAGATGAATTACCTTAACTAAGACTAAATAGCTAGTAAATGAGAAGAGCCTTGCAATCCTATGTAAACTACATATATTTATATTAAGCCTCACTGAAATAATTTTTAAACCTATACACATATATAATTTTAGGTAATTTATTGTTCCTTTCATTCTCACATATGCAGATCCCAGCCAGGCACCTTCAAAACCAACCCCTTATGGACTACTGAATTAAGGAGAACAATTTACACCTCTGTTCCTGTCATCTGGTGAAGGCAAAAGTAGTGACTTTTAGGGAGAGAGTGTGGGACCACTGAGCAAGAGGGAAAAAAATGAATCTAAATTAATGCATATTTCAAAAGTTGTGTAAATCTTCAAGTATCATCCTTTGAAGGAAGAACCTAACCTGACAAATGCTTCCTGGCCCCAGTGGAAAATAATTTGTTCTAATATGTAATTAATAAGTCTGCATAGTTGTAAACTAATCTTAAGTCTTATATCAAATGTTCCTTGGAATTTACATAAAAGTGGCCCAGAGATTTCATTAAAAAAAAAAAACAGTAAATTGGTTAAATAACTTATGGTATGGCCACTTATTAGACTGACAAAAATAAAGTAGCATGGTGTTACTATCATGAAGATACACTAATTGAAAACAAACAAGTTGAAGGTAAAAGAGTTTAAATAATTAGATTTCATGTGTGTGCATATATATATGTATATTTACATATGTATAGAACATCACCTCTCTCTACAAGGGACGTTAAGTGGTACCTAACAGACTGTAGCTGAAAGGCCTGATTTTTTACTAAATCATTACTATAATGTTGCAGATAAGTGAAAAGCAAAATCAAAAACAACATGAATAATTCAGTCCAGCAAATTATTCACTGACCACTAAAGAACCCAGCCTCTATTCTAGATGGCTGGGATACATTGGACAAATCAGCCAGAGGTCCCTAACCCCTTGAAGCTCACCTAGTGCACCACCATGCTCAATCACTATAGATGAGTGTAAAGGAAAATTACATGTGTATACTTCTGAGAATTCAGGGATGGTGATAAGCCTGGAATTTAATAATTATTCATTCTCTTCCACCTTTACAAGTCACAGTTTTGGAATGAGGAAAAAGGTTTAATCAATATGAAATCTGATGACACCCTTGACTTCTGTTGTCAGCTGTGTCCTGATTCCTGGGTCTTGTCTCCTTCAATGCTGGAGGCAGTGTCTGCTGGGAATCTTTAGCTGGAGCATGACCAGCTGTTTTTCCTTTGTCTGGAG
>NW_012101454.1:188298-189027 GCF_000951045.1 Mandrillus leucophaeus
TTTATTTATTTATTTATTTATTTATTTTTAGAGACGGAGGTCTCGGTATGTTGCCTAGGCTGGTCTCAAACTGCTGAACCTTTGGTCTCATGTGATCCTCCTGCTGCAGTTTCTCAAAGTCACTCCATAAATTTTAGAAGAGCAGAATTTGAAAGGTAACCTAGTTCACATACCAAATAAAAAAGCTGAAATAATGTGTTTCTTGCAAAAATCACAAAGATAAAATAAGACCAGAATCCTGATCTGTTTTGAGTTCAAGTTAGTATTAGCTCAATTCCAGTTTAACTGCCTTCAATGTTTTATTTTTCTTTATACAGATTTTTAACAACATAATAAATCAGAAAAATTGTCAAAACCTGGTTTTTCCTATTTTTGCATACCAAAGTAAAAATTTCATGGTTGTTACTCTTTTGTAATTTAAAAGTGAAAATGGTTACTTTCATTTTTATTAACTAATTTCTATAAAACATTTGTGAAAAGACAGTGGGCTAACTAATCAAAGTTCTTTGCTGGTTGCACCTGTCATTTTTACTAAAGAGTGGTTTCTACTCATACTACTTGTAAAACAACTTTTACTGGGGTAATATGTAAAATATAAGTAAAAACCTAAGGAAATATTCGAACATAACTAAACAAATTTTAAAATGTATTTATTCAAAATTTTTGAATGTTGCTGATAAACTATTTCTGCAAGTATACATGAGAAATTGCTTAACATGGTTCTTCTCT
>NW_012101454.1:190442-194741 GCF_000951045.1 Mandrillus leucophaeus
CTGATTCCTGGGTCTTGTCTCCTTCAATGCTGGAGGCAGTGTCTGCTGGGAATCTTTAGCTGGAGCATGACCAGCTGTTTTTCCTTTGTCTGGAGATATATCCAGAAGGATTGGGAAGGCTGCAACTTTCTTCTTTCCTACAAAGTACATATGCATTGGCAGAAAGCAGAGAGAATCACACTGAAAATATAAAACCTGAAAATTTATTGCAATAAATAATTCTTGGCATTTGGAGTATTCAGTTTTAAACAAAATGAGTCATCCCTTTTTCCTTCCCCTTAAGGTTTCCAAATGTTGTGAAGAAGTAAGAGATTACGTCGAAGAACGATCTGGCGAGGATCCACTGGTAAAGGGCATCCCAGAGGACAAAAATCCCTTCAAGGAGCTCAAAGGAGGCTGTGTGATTTCATAATACAAAAAAAAAAAAAAAAAAAAATCATTGAGGATATCTCAAATGTTAATAACAATATGGATTTTTCTCATACATAATAGTACTACTAAGCGTGTATGTGAATTTTTAAATTTATAAACGTAAACTTTTAATAAAAATTGAGTGTTGTAACCTTTCATTCTATGTTTTTTCTTAACATATCTGGCACACAGTTTAACACATAATTGCCAATAAATATTGCTTGAAGTTCTTTAAAAAGAACTATGTTTTATAAATGATTCTATAGCTTTCTGAGTCATCAGCATATACTAAATGTTTTATGCTTTTTTCACTTCCCTTTCAACACTTATAGTTTTCCACCCAGAAATTTTATGGATAAATTTCTATTTTCTTTCCCAAACTTTCTCTTGCTTATGGAATTAGGAAGCTTATTTTTCTGATATGCACTTCACCTATCTTGTGACTTTTCCCCAGAATGCCAACTGGGTTGAGGGTTCAGTCTGTGGTCACGGAGCACAGTGAATTTAACCAGCACCACATTCACGGTTATAAGCATACACTTAGGAGCCAGACAGTTCTGGCTTTGCCACTGTACTGCCTACCTCACTTTGGATAAGCTACTTAATTCTTTCTAAATGTGTTTCTTCTAGCATAGGATGAAGATAATACTGGTTCTCTCTTCTGTTTTGTATAGGGGTTAAGTAATACACCAATCCAGCTATAACACTCAGCATATTACCTGACCCATGGTAAGATACAATAAGGGTTAACTAGTACCATTACTTACTTAAAAAAGATCTAGACAAAATTTCCACAATCCTTTAAGATATATGCTATTTTACCCTATCCTCAGGAAGACTCTCAACAGCACAGTCTTTTCTTTAATAAGGTGAACACACAGGAGGGAGAAATCTCCATCACCTACATCAGGTCCTTCTGGCATCCTACTGAGTGTGCATGAGTCACATTTCATTACCATTGTGTTAATGACTAAGAGATAACTTGCCTCTGCTTCTGTAACAAAATGACAAGTTGTAATTACCCAAATCAGAAATCACTTTTGTTGTCAGTGTTTTTCTTGTTGCTGTCTCACATTTACAGTGCTATTTTGTATACTTCAGTGAACAGAATACTCAGAAATACTAATTGACTGTCATCCATTTAAAAAAAAAAAACATTAAAATTATCTATTGTTTGGTCTGGAAGGGAGTCTGAAAGTTGTACCAAAGTTTGGTTCCTAGCACCATGCCCTCCCACTCTGACCATCATAAATGCTCAACAAATATCTGTTGACTCTTGTCTAACCCCTTCATTGTGAAATGGAGAAAATAAAGTTTCAGAGAAGTCACCTGACAAATTTCTTTAGTCAAGACTCTGGGCTGCTGGCTGAACGGTCAGCATCATACCCCACCGTGTGTCTTCATCAAATATGCTTTGAATATTAAGGGATTCCAGGATTAGTTACTGAATCTCTTATCTATTTGTCCTCAAGAAAAGCTTTTTATCCTCTTATTTAAGTTTACAAAACCCTCTCCATACAGCCCTCCCAACCTCCACCAAGCACTTCCTGTCTCTCTCTCCCACTGTATTTTCCTCCATAGCACCGTCACTGTCTGGCATACTACAATTTATTTGTTTATTGAATTGTGATTTGTCTCTAGAAGTTTTCCATCTGCAAGTTAGTATTTATTTAGTGAAGTGTTCAGTATATCCCCTTTTCTCTGATTAAAATAAATACGAAGTAAGTATTTGCTATGGCATTCAGTTTACCATTGGAGACAGATTTTGAAGCCCAACAATTCGAAGGTAAAATCCCGACTCTTCCTCCTTGTCATTGAGAACTTTGGACAAATGACCAAATGATTTCAACTCTTTGAACACTTTTTTTTTTTTTTTTTTATATAAAGCTAGTGATTAGGATAGATTATCTGAATACTTGTAATCCCTTAGATCACAAATGGGTATACAAGAAAAAGCTAATAAATGTCCTCTATTATTATACTTCCTGTGGACAACATTTTCCCACCATCTGGAATTTAGTCATACTCATCCCGCCACCTGAAATCTCCCTCCACTCCACCTCATTTCAGCCCTTTGAAATCCTACTCTTCTTATGAGACTATCTCTCCTCTTCTACCTCAAGAGTATTTTGTGTATATCCTAAGTCATTTAACATTACTTTCCTTTCTCTTATTATAATGTCTATGGTTGTCTTAATTTCAGTGCTGTATTGGAAATTTCCCAAACCAGAAGCACTGTTCATCTTTGAAACTGTCATATCAACTAACAAATTGTCTGGACAATGTAATTGACTTTAAAAGCAGGCAAGAGTGGTGCTTAAAAAATGTTTATATTGGATAATTCAGAATTCTTATTGACTTAATTAATGATTAAATCACCAGTAGGGGACAATTCCTGTTGCTTAAAACACAGATTGTCAGCAGGTTTTGAGTAAGAGAGAAATCACAGGAAGGAAGTATAGAGAAAGATGGTCCAGGAAGAAGGAAATGAAATCATGACTGTCCCACAGGCTACAGAGCTGTAACTGTCAGTGACTTTGGTTTGTTCAGAATTTTTTTATTTCAGGACTGGGATAACCAGGTTAAAGAGAATGATGTAAGACTACAAGGCAACAAAAACCACTCCCAACACAAACTTAACATGTGACTTTTTAACAAAATTTTCTGATGTCATTAATGAGAATGAGTTATTATAGATACTACAATATATCATATGAGCTACCTGGACTTTAAAAGTATTTTGTGCACATAGGTGAGTGTAAGCTTTAGTAAGGAAAAAAAAAAAAAAAAAAAGGAAAACACCTCACTGTTATTTTAATTTGTACTGGTTTTATTTTAGCCAAATTTTAAAACCAAGCTAATATCAATCTTCCTAAATTCCTAAAATGTGAGTAAACATGAGGAAAATAGTAAACTGAGAATGAGAATGATCAGTTTTGTATGATGGGAGTTAAAGTCTTATAGAAAAAAAAAATGGTAAGGGAAATCTTTATTTTTTATTTTATTTTATTTTATTTTTTTGAGACAGAGTCTCACTCTCTTGCTCAGGCTGGAGTGCAGTGGCGTGATCTCGACTCACTGCAACCTCTGCCTCCATGGTTCAAGTAATTCCGTACCACCACGCCCAGCTAATTTTTTTGTATTTTTAGTAGAGAAGGGTTTTGCCATGTTGGCCAGGCTGGTCTCAAACTCCTAATCTCAAATGATCCTCCCGCCTTGGCTTCTCAAAGTACTGGTATTGCAGGCCTGAGTCACCATCCTGACCAGAGAAATCATTTTCATATCATGAATTATAAGTAGTTGCTAAGACACTCAGAGCATCAGACACAGATCATCTTTTGACTTAACATTCTCTTCATCTAGAAAAGGAATCTTAGGGCCGGGTGCAGTGGCTCATGCCTGTAATCCCAGCACCTTGGGAGGCCTAGATGGGAAGATCACCGGAGGTCAGGAGTTTGAGACCAGCCTGGCCAACATGGTGAACCCTGTCACTGCGAAAACAAAGAAATAAATTAAATATACAAAATTAGCTGGGCATGGTGGCACATGCCTATAATTCCAGCTACTCGGGAGACTGAGGCAGAAGAATCACTTGAACCCAGAAGGCGGAGGTTGTAGTGAGCAGAGGTCACGCCATGTCTATACTTCTGAGAATTCAGGGATGGTGATAAGCCTGGAATTTAATAATTATTCATTCTCTTCCACCTTTACGAGTCACATTTTTGGAATGAGGAAAAAGATTTGATCAATATGAAATCTGATGACACCTTTGACTTCTGTTGCCAGCTGTGTTCTGATTCCTGGGTCTTGTCTCCTTCAATGCTGGAGGCAGTGTCTGCTGGGAATCTTTAGCTGGAGCATGACCAGCTGTTTTTCCTTTGTCTGGAG
>NW_012101454.1:198972-201099 GCF_000951045.1 Mandrillus leucophaeus
CGGTGACTCAAGCCTGTAATCCCAGCACTTTGGGAGGCCGAGGTGGGCGGATCAAGGGGTCAAGAGATCAAGACCATCCTGGCTAGCACGGTGAAACCCCGTCTCTACTAAAAATACGCAAATATTAGCTGGGCGTGGTGGTGGGCGCCTGTAGTCCCAGCTACTCGGGAGACTGAGGCAGGAGAATGGCATGAACCCAGGAGGCAGAGCTTGCAGAGAGCCCAGATCGTGCCACTGCACTCCAGCCTGAGCGACAGAGCAACTGTCTCAAAAAATAAAAATTAAATTTAAAAAAAAGCTTTTTCAGAATGCTGTGTGATCATGCAATTGCAACATTTTGCAATTCACTTCAGTTTAAGCAATTTACTTAAGATATTAGAATAGGAACTATTGAATAATAATAAAAAAGAAGACTAATAAGTATTTTGTTTCTAATATGTCTCATAATACGGTGGGAAAAGTCAAAGAACCAATATGGGCTTATAAATATTTATCCCTCTATGCAACTAGATGATTTCATGGAAAACAAATTTCTAAGCCAAAACAATTCTATATTTATGACTTAGAACAAACACACATTAATTTATTTACCCAATTTATTTAACTTAGGTGCTGAACCTATTTAATTTTGGTCACATTCACATTGATTACTTTCACTAATTTATTTAAGATATTTTAAACCAACTTTTTAAATTTAAGTAATAGAAAATTTTAAAAATGAATTAGTGCAGAAGACAGATAGGGATATTTGTCTCGTCTCCCTGCTTATTCACACATAAATTTCAGCTGATGATCTAACTACTTTGAGCCTGGGAAACGCTGGTATTTCAAATATTGAAAGTGAAGCTCTTAAACATCTTCTTTGTGAAAATGATTTATCATATATAGACACACAAATACAATTAGAGACACAACACAGTTTAGCTGATTCACCACCTTCCCTGCCTTACTATACATTTTGCAAATTAGACAACCAAAACTCAGAAAAATTAAGTGACTTTTTCAGTGATGGCCTGTGGCAGAGCTGGGACTACAAGTCAGGAGTATTCATTAAGTGGTTCATTGTTCTTTTCATTCTAATTTATTCATTGAGGATGAGCAGAGAATGGTAAGAAACTAGGAACGAACAAAAACTCCTGCTTCCTAAACAGAGAATGGTCATGGGTGTCTAGGGTCAGCTACTCCGAAATACTCAGTTAATGCCTCCACTCTTCACTTGCATTTGACTCTGTGAGACAGAAGATTATCTCTGGAAAGAAAGAGAAATACCCAACTGCTAGGGAAGGTTTCTAACATTCATGTTTGATTTTTCTTCTATTCTTTTGAGCACTATTAACAAGACTTTAGTTATAGTTAAAGGGAAAGTTTTATTGAATGTAAACATTTTTCACATCGGACACTTTTCCTAGCTTCCCAGAGCAACAGCGCGATAAATATTGCTTTCCAGAAAGTTAAGAAACTAATACTAAACGAATCCACTGCCTACATCCAGGAAGGTTCAGGAGCCAGGAATTCAAAATCCTTGGTGTCAAGTGTCACCCAAACCTTGGGGCTGGGGAGTGGAGAAAGGCTTTCTGGTAAGAACTTTAAGATTCCTGCTTCTGTCTTCTATTATATCATCCTTTGATGCGCCACTCTACAAAACATTCCCCCGAAAAAAGTAAAAAAGTAAAAACTCTGCTGCTGAGGATGCAGATGATTATTTAACGACAAAAAATGTCCGTGCAACTTGTAAACGATATTCACACCCTGTTGCCCCCTCCTCTCCCAAAATGTGTAAACCCATATTAGGCCTTGATCTACACAAATCAGCAGAGCACTGGTGGGCATTTCTGGGATTAAGACTGAGCTTCATTTTCTTTTGAGCCTTTTCTTAAGCGTCCACATTCCCCACTATGCATTTATTAGGTTGATGCAAAACTAATTGCACCAACCTATATATGTAATTAGGGAAAAGTAATTACTTTTGCACCAACCTATGTATGTAATTAGGGAAAAACTATATCTGGCATATTTTTAAAACTCTTTGAGAGGCGAAGGGTAGTTATTTCCTGCTGGGTAGTGTACTCCTTTTCCTTGCTTCACAAACAAAACCCGGATGTGACTTGGAAACGGAAAAAAAAAGGG
>NW_012101454.1:201494-204420 GCF_000951045.1 Mandrillus leucophaeus
CCTGCCCTTCACATCGAAGATTTGCCAGAGAAGGAAAAACTGAAAATGGAAGTTGAGCAGCTTCGCAAAGAAGTGAAGTTGCAGAGACAACAAGTAAGTTGGCTGTTCCGGAATATTTCCTTCTCTGAAATGAAGCAGGGTTCGGTTTGTCCTGCTTAGTAACAGTAAAGCAAATAGTTTAGCTTATTTTTCCCCCCCTTTGTAGCTTCTCTTCTCACCACCCCTTTGACAGTGCCTGGGGACTGCCAGCTGATGTGGGGAAATCGTAGGAGGTAGAGGAGAGGTCTAGAATCCGATAAGGAATTTAAGGCCAAATGTCCTAACTTTTTAAGATGCCTAGGAAGGGGAAAATAGACAAGAAATCTTGCTTTCCATTAGACAGCTGTTTTTCAAAACTCACTTGTAGGAAAAAAGTGGATAGCTACTTGGTTCTTTCATCTTTTACACTACTAGAAAGGATGATATTTGAAAGAAATTTTCTAAAACCATATTGTAAAGTCTTACAAGTACATTATTTAATTTTGAATTTCACCAGTGGCCTCCAGTGATATGCAAAGAACAGTCCACCCAAACTTGGGAGCAAAATATTAGAATTTCTATCTTTATTTATTTGTAAATCTCATCCCTTTATAATTTTCACTTTATGTTTTATAAGTATGCGATTAATACAGTAGTATCTGTACTTATTTATACAGAATTATACGTATACTGAGGTGTATATGAAAAATTTTTTAGTGATCACAATTTAAAAGTTTTAGAGACTATTGATAGAGATTGCCATTTCAATGAGAACATATGACCCAGTATTCAATATTCTCCACTGAAACGTCTTGGTTTTATAAGTTTCATAAGTTTTACTTCAATTTCTTACTGGTCATCAGGACCTTCCTTTAGACACTAATCTCTCTTCCTGTTTTAACTCAGTCAGGCATCCTGTAGACTAGGAAAAGTCTTTGAATAGATATTGTTTAAAGATAATTAACCTTTCCTTTTCAGCAAGAAAATTTTGAACTGATCTTATTTATTATGGTTTAGCACTAGAAAAAAATTAAGAAAAACAATGGAAATGAAGCATTATAATATGCTCACTTGCCTTCCTGTTCTAGTTGTAATGAATCTGGTAAGGGCAAGAGTCTTTACTCTTGAGTGATGATTAGAAGATGCAGGCATTTTTGTGTTTTACTTTTTACATATTTCTTTTCTCAAATTTAACCTTTCACATCCAAATCCCTGCTCTTCCTAGCTTTTGTAATGAGATGTCCCCTCTATCATGTTAACGGTTTGTAGCTTTAAAAATACCAATGTGTTTAAAGGGGAAAAGAAGGAAGTTACACTACCCACTCAATAAGCATGCTTCTTGACACCTTAAGGGACCCATTTTATGGATGGTAAAGTTGCCGGTACAGCAAGTGTTGGCCACTTAGATATGTTCACACAATAAACCTTAGGAGTTACATACTAAACAGAGTTTCATATACTGAAGTACAGCACTGAAATACAGCATTGCCTATGCAAGGTTCTAATATCTTAATATTTGGTATCACTGTGCAGAACTTAGGAAGAAAGACAAGTGTCTTCTACTTATCCAGAGTTTTAAGTTAACTATTGAACAGGGATGTGGTTGCAACTGACTATGTAAAAATTGACTGTATCATTCATTAGCAATTTCTCCCTGCTAGCCAGCCTGACCTTTTAGGACACGGCCTGTGGCATCAACTTCCCACCTCCAGAAACCTCAAGTGTATGCCAGAGGGAGAAAAAACTTTGGGTACATGTGTATCCTTAGGAAATACAGAAAGAGGCATCTAAATCTCAAAAATAATATTAAGACATTTGATTATACACTTGGAATTATACATGGTTACTGCTAGACAAGCATTGGAATGCTTAGAGATCATTCATCTCCCTCACTTTAAGGATTAAAAAAAACTTGAGTCCCACAAAGGCTAACGAGCTCCTCATTTAAGACCACAGAGATAGATAGTGAGAGGGCAGGTACTAAAACATTCTTCTTCTCATGCCCAGTCCATTATTCAGTCAATAAATAGTTAACATCTAGGCTACGTGTTCAGTCCTTAACTCAGGCCCAGACAAAACTTGCAAGTTCTATTCTGGCTGTAGTTAAATGTTTATCAAACATATCCTCTTGATTACAGAAGGAAATGTATCAAAGGAGTAATTACTCACATTTGGAGGTTGCAGACCTCTTCTGAAACCTAATGAAAAAACCTTGTAAGAAAAGATTCAATGTAGGGAGCATGAATCTTGTCCATAAATTAACTTGGGACCACAGACCCTAGGTTATGGACACGTGCATTATCAACTCTGAAAATTCACTTAAAATGTATGCACTCTGAATGTCAGCAACAATTGAGAGCAAATGTTACCTGAAAGAATTGTACCTGAAAGATTTTATTTTGCCAGATTTTAAGTCACAGAACTACATCACCTAGTTTTCAATTTGAGGTCAGAGGCTTCCACAGTTTTTTGCAAAGGATAATCATTTGGGATGTGGAAGTAAAATATTAGCATTTCTATTTTTGTTTAGTTTTAAACCTCACCCATTAATAATTTCAAGTTTATGTTTTATAATTTTGCATGATGTATTAACAAAACAGTATCTGTACTTATTTGTAGTTAAAAGTTATATTCATTTTGGGATACATATGCAAACATGTTTTAGTAGTAACCATTAAAACAGTTTGAGGTTACTAATTTAGATTACTAATTCAGTGGGAACATGTGCCCAGTTTTCCTAGGTCTCCATTTAAATTTGCTGGTGTGGCCCAGCGCAGTGGCTCACTTCTGTAATCCCAGCACTTTGGGATGCCGAGGCGGCCGGATCACGAGGTCAGGAGATCGAGACCATCCTGGCTAACACGGTGAAACAAAATTAGCAGGGCGTGGTCGTGGGCGCCTGTAGTCC
>NW_012101454.1:205687-207985 GCF_000951045.1 Mandrillus leucophaeus
ATAGGGTTATGTAGAAAAGCATATGTGCTACTCATCTTTGCTCACTATGCAGTCTTTTTTAAGAGGGCAGAGAGTATCAAAGGTGCAATTACGGAAATATGAGCATTACTTGAGCATGACACTTCTTTCAGTATATTGCTTGATGCTTCAAATAAAGTTTTATCTTGGGAAGATGAGTGTTGGTGATTTAAGAAGGCACTTTTCATCCATTAACTTTTATATTTCTCCCCAAAATCTTTTGGGTGTGGAATATGATTGGGCTTGGAATATGATTGAGAAGATTAGGTGGTTCGACAGATCACATCTCCAATCCAGCTCTCTGCATCAACGGTTTAGAGTGCTGAGTTCTGACCTCAGGAATGTGTTTGATCTAACCTTAACTATTTAGAAACTGAGCAGGTAGAATTCCTATAACATTGACAGAAGTCACATTATCTGAGTCAGGAACAAGACCAAGCCACATCTATGTTAGTACTTTCCTAGTTTATCATCATTTAGATCTTCTTAATAGTGTTCCTGTAGGAGTAGCCTTGAAGAAAAGACTGAGTTGGGGATCAGGAAGGGTGCCCTGCCTCTCCGCAGCATAGTGGCCAGGCCAGCCCTGGCTTTGAGGACCAGTACTTAATCTGCACAGAGCTACATCTCCCATGTGCTCTCCAGGTCTTGGGCACGGCACTACTCCAGTTCTGTGGCATTGGTGCAGACACTTGGATCTCTGCACTCATGCTTACCAGCATTTTCCAGCAGGCCTGGGTCAAACATGGCTCTTTTTCTTCTCCTCCAAAGGCACCAGTGAATCTTTGCCCACTTTAAAGATTAGTTGGTCTTTTTCTTACTGATGTGTAGGAATTCTTCGTATATTCTGGCCTTTATTCATGGTTGGTGATATGTGTTGCAAATACCTTTTCCCAGTCTGTGGCTTACGTTTTCACAGTGACCTTTCCTTCAGTGGTTTCATCCTGCAGGGGCAACATGCCAGAGTATAACTCCTGCTGAAGTTCATAACAAGGGTACCTAAAGCCCAAACCTCAAAAAAAGGGACCTTTCTTTCTCTCCTTGAGCATTCTCCCGCTTTGTCCTCCATCTTTGGGTCAAAATTGCTCCAAGTTTGAGCAAAAAGAAAAACATGGAAAAACCCTTGCTGGTTAGCTCTAGCTCAAATGGACTTAGTTATTAACTTGACCTGCAATTTTCAATGTGGCACCGGAAGCCAATATTTCTCCTTGACTGGATCTTTTCTCCCACTTAGACATGTAGGTATACCTTACTATCAAGCCAGAGAGGTGCCTGTAACCTGTAGCAACTTCCTAAACTATATCAGCATCCTCACTCTGAAATTCCTTTCCTTTCCCTCTCTGGGAAAGAACAGTATACCCTAGGCTTTTGAAAAATAGGTTACACAAACCAAGAGCAGGAACTATTTCCTTAAGTTTCCTGACACTTTCCAAGTGATGATGTCAATTGGGATTACTGAGAGCCAAGGGATAATTTTAGCCCAAAATTACTACTCCTAGGAAGGATTTAGGAATAGTAAAGGTATATTTCTTCCAAACAGCATAACACAATTAGTACTATTAGTCATTTAACACTTAACATGGTATGGAAATAGAGCTTTGGTGCCTGTAAAGTTTTACTTTTATTATCTGTTTCATTTCTTTGCACTCATAAAGTTTTCTTTTGTTGCTTATGAAAGCAAACATTTATTCCGGTTACTGGCAAGGCAGATTAAATCACCTGCTTCTTTTATGAAGGGCCAAGACACATTTATTCCCTAACTTGTTGGGAGTTTTGATTACAAATCTATATCCTGATGTCTATTAGCAGATTCAGCTATCCTTTCATGTACACTCCCAAGTCCTAGCTTTGGCTCTTCATGTCTCTTTCAACCATATGATCAATCAGTCAAGACGACCTCTGGTTTTTCCTGAATAAATATCTAATCTTGTAGGTGCTTCTATTAAATCTAATTCTGTTTCTTTTTCTTACTGTTTATCATTATAACTCAGCCAACACATAGGACTGCAATGAAAATATTTTAATTTTCTACTGTTCAACTGCTAAAACTTACTAGCTTGTATTAGAAAAAGAAAAAATGCATCCACTATATATTTGGATATATTGTAAGTGTAACCTTTGGTGACTGAGAATTTGTTAAGCAGAATTTAAATTATGTATCCAATTCATTCCAAGTGTATAGTTGCGTAATTATTTACTATTTGATTAAAAATAGTTATCATGCATTGTGTAGTGAGACTTAGGTTCTATAAACTCAGATAGAATTAGGAAAATCAGGCCGGG
>NW_012101454.1:208680-233169 GCF_000951045.1 Mandrillus leucophaeus
CCACTACACTCCAGCCTGGGCGACAGAGCGAGACTCTGTCTCACACACACACACAAAAAAAGAGTGTGCCTTTTTATTGTTGAGTTGTAGGAATTCTTTATACATTTTGGTCATTCATTATTTGTTGAATATATTAAATACCTTCTCCCATTCCATGACTTAACTTTTCACTTTGTCTTAGCTCCTGATAAACAAAAGATTTTTAATTTTGCTGAACTTTCTATTTTGAAATCATTATAAATTCACAGGCAGTTGTGAAGGAGGTACAGGGAAATCTATTGCACTCTTCCCCTAGCCTTCTCCAAAGTTAACATTTTATACAACTGTATTACAATATCAAAACTAATAAATTAACATTGTACACTCATACTGCTAGTTCAGTTTTCAATAGTTATACATGTACTCATGTGTGTGTGTAGCTCTATGCAATTTTATCATCTCTATAATTAGATTAAGACTGCTACATAAACTAAATCATACAGTAGCTATCCTTTTGAGGTTGGCTATTATCATTCAGTATAATTTCTTCAAGGTTTATCCAAGTTGGTTGTATGTAGAAATAGTTTATTTCTTTTTATTGCTGGGTAGTATTTTATGCTGCAGAGGTGCCACAGTTTAACAATTTATCCATCAAAGAATGTCTGGGTTGTTTTCAGTTCTCTGCTAATGCAAGTACAGGTGCTACGAACATTCATGTACAGATTTTTGTATGAAGATAAGTCTTTTCTCATGTGGAATAAATTTTTAGGAATACATTTGCTAGGTTCTATAGTAAATTTATATTTACTTTTAAAAAAAACTACCAAACTGTTTTCCACAGTGACCGTACCATTTTACATTTCCATCAGCAATGTATGAGCAATTCAGTTTCTCTACATCTTCATCAGTATTTGGTGTTATCACTATTTTCCATTTTAGCTATTCTGGATAGTAATATCTCGTTATTGTTTTAATTTTACCTCTCTGATGGCTAAAGATTTTGAACATTTTTCATATATTTGCTATGCGTATATCCTCTTTGATGAAATGTCTATTCATGTATTTTGCTTATTTCTAATTTGATTGTTTATTTAATGTTGAGGTTTGAGAGTTCTTTATATATTTGGGATACAAGACCTTATTAGATATGTGATTTGTAAATATTGTCTTCTATTCTGTAATTTGTTTTTTAAACTTTTTAATGCTTTTTTTAGTCTTACAGAGTAGATGTTTTCAATTTGATGAGGTCCAGTTTATCTTTTTTTTTGTCTTATAGATCAAGATTTGGGTGTCAAGTCTATACAATATTTACCTATTCCCCATCCCAAAGACTGTCACTTGTGTTTCTTCTAAAAATTTTATAGTTTTATGTTTTCTATTTAAGTCTGTAATCCATTTTAATTAATTTTTATATGAGGTGTGAAGTTTAGATACAGGTCTGCTCTCTCTCTTCCTTTTCTCCTTCCTTCCTTTATTCCTTTTCTTCCTTCCTTCCTTCCTTCCTTCCTTCCTTCCTTCCTTCCTTCCTTCCTTCGACAGTGGTCTAATTGCTCTAGGATCATTTATTGAAAAAGTTATTCCTTCTCCATTTAATTCCTTTTGCTACTTTGCCAGAAATTAACTGGACATATTTGTGTGATTCTATTTCTAGGTGTCCTTTTCTTTTTATTCATTTATGTATTTATTCCTTTGCCAGCTCCACACCACCTTGATTTCTACCACCATATAATAGGCAGTAACACCAGGAAGAGAGATTATTTATACTTTATTCATCTTTTTCAAAATTGTTTCGAATATTATATGGGCTTTCTCTTTTCATGTAGAATTTTACAATGTTTATGTCTACCAAGTAAATACATGGTCTCAGCAGTAGAGTGGAGATGACAGATAATATAATCAGTAGGCCTGAACACAAATGTATAGGATTTACTCAATCTGAACAGCAGAGAGAAGATAGGGTTTTAAAAATGAACGATCCACAGTAATACATAGAGTAGTAACAAGACATCTAGCACTGGCATAATCAGAGTCCAGGAAGAAAAGGAGAAGAGTGTGAGACTGAAAAAGTCGTAAAAGAAAAGTAATGGATAAAAATGTACAGAATTTTGTAAAAGATGTAAATCTACAAATTCAAGAAGCTTAGCAAACCATAAACATAATAAACCTGAAAAAATTCACACTTAGACACATCATAATTAAACATTTTAAAACTAATGACCAAGGAGAAACTTATAAAAGGCCAGGGATAAATGATTCATTATGCATAAAGGAAGATGAATTTGAATTAAGTGGATTCCTCATCAGAAACTCTAGAGGCCAGAGGAAGAGGCAAGACATTTTTAAATGCTGAAAGAGAAGAGCTGTAAACATTAAATCCTTTATCAGTGAAAGGATTCTTCAGGAATTAGGAAGAAATAGACATTCTTAAATAAAGGAGAATTAACAGAATTTGTTGCTAGCAGAACTTCTCTTGAAGAATGGCTAAAGGAAACTTTCAAAACAAAAATAAAATGCCAACAACAAAAATGCATATATTCTCAGGAAAAAAGAAGAATAAAAGATAAAGGATAAAACATTGAAGCAGACATTATAGACTATCCTTGAACTTGTCAGTTTCGTTAATCATACTTCATTGCTGAAACAAAAGATATAATACCATCTGATACAGTGTTCAATATAAATAGACATAAAACAACTACATTTAGAAAGTGGAGAGAGTAAAAGGACTTAAATAGAACAACTCTAGTTCTAAAAAAACAGTATTAGGAAAAAGATAGCCTGCCCTGGGAAAGAGAGCTGGGTTGTTTAAGGTAGAACATGCTAAATACATAGCAAGCTGATTCAAGTCATGGGAGGTCCAATCAAGTAGTGCAAAGATGTGATTAATCAGGATAACTAGTTGGCAGAAGAGTGATTGATCCTGGTTCATATGCTCTGGAACCAATATAATAAAAACAATTGTAATCTATATAAACCAAATGAGTGAATTTTGTTTCCTTAATAAAAATCACATCACAACCTGAAATCATTATGAGCATGACTGAAAACTCTAATTATATGTCAAATAGCTTTTTACACATTTATTCCATAATGTAATCTCTCAGTTTAGCATCAGAAATTATCTGATAGACGCTACATGAATTACAGAAGAGTGCGTAAAAGAAATCAATCAGACCCTGCAAGGACTTTTAAATGATAGCCAACTAGCCCTAAAGAATTCCTTACAGGTACCAAATAATATTTTCCAAGAAGTGATCAATTTGATCCTCAGTAAAAACTTATGTTTTCTTTAATTGTTCTTTAATAATGTTAGCCACAGGCTTTAGCTTTATCTCAGCCTTGTATCATCGCCAGTCTGAGACAGATTATTTTAATAAACTACTTCACAGAGCTGGTTTGGGAGTTAATGGGCTTGATTCTCTAGGCTGTGAACATCGATCTTCAAATCCATAGAAAATACTCATGTCTTGCCACTCATCACTGTTGGTAAGTGGCTTCAAATCCTTTTGGGAAGTCATCAAAGTAAATATAAACATATAAAAATACATCTATTCTAAAGAATTTGCATATTCACTTAAACTTTCATAGCTCTGTTTAGTATAGTACAGGAAAGACAGAAAAGGGAGTGGTCTTGCCTTATTAAGTTTTTTGAAATGGTATTGAAACCTATGCAGGTCTTAATCTAAGAAAGAAAAATGAAGAGAGAAGAGAAATATTTAAACTTATATTCAGTATTTGAAAACATAACCTAAAAACTCTGATATTGATATAACTCACTGATTACTTGAGAACAGTTCAAAGTCTATTGTTGTTAATTATTCCCTCCTTATAACTAAAGTTATGTGTCAATGAGGAAAATTACAACACGGATGTGTATGCTCTTCGTCAATATCCAGCTTTGTCTTTTATCTATTTTGTTTTCATAAATCTTTGAAAGACTGTATGCAATTGAGTTTCCAACTGATTGTTGCATACATATACTATTTGAATATAAAAGCAGATATGGAGAAGAATAAATTAATATTTATTACTATTTAGATTTTTCAATTTGGGGTGGGAAGTAATTTAGACATTTAAAAACCATTCATTTCAATTTTCCTGAACACATGGGTCAAAGATCTGTAAACGTTACCCTTTATAGACAAGTTCAGCCAATGTTTTTTTTTTCCCCAGGAATTGGCAGTTGAGACAAACGGTAGCAACATTTATTAAGTTCAACTAATTAAACCAATCTTATGTACAACATGTGAAGGGATTAACTATTTGCAAAAAGAAGTAATCAGCAAATGATTATAGTAAGACTAGGACATTTCCAACTTCTGGTGACATTTCGTAGGAGGATAGACAGTATCTTAAATGAAGCAGAAGAATTTGTGAAGTATTAAACTAAGAGGAAAAAAAATTAACTTATTGGGTGCAGCTTGGCAGACCAAGAAGACATTTATCAAGTTTATCTAGGAACAGGAGGAACTTGCTAGTTAATTGAGTACACTGTCTTTGGTAAAAAAGCTTTGGAATATTTTTTCAGCCACTGTGAGCAATGAATTACCCCAAATTCAATGACTGAAAACAATGCATTTATTGCTTATGAGCCTACCAGCCAGCTTATCTGGGCCTGACTCTGTTGAGCTTGGCTGGTTTCACTCACTTGTGGTCAGTTGGTAGATCAGCTTGGAACTCATGGGTTAGCTGAGTGTTGGCAAGATGATGTTTGGGGCAAAGTAGGTGATGGGGTCAGGTGTCTTTCATCCTTCAACAAGATTCCTTGGGCTTGTTCTCATGGCATGGCAGGCTTCTAAGCAAAAGAGATTAGAAGCGTGAAATGTGTCTGAAGGCCTAGGGAAAGAACTGGCACACCATTACTTTAACTACATTCAATTGCCCACATCAAGACTCAAATCCAACCCATACTCAGGGGGAAGGAAAATACATGACCCTTCTTGAGTGAGGAAGCTGCAAATTCACAGGGCAAGAAGCATGAATACAAGGAAGGGTGGAAAGTTCGGGTCATTTGCAATCAATCCACCTCATTAGATAAGGAATTTTGTCTCAAACATGGGCTTTGGAAGCCAATTAGAATGACCTAGGAATACGTGGGAGTGGAGTTGAAAGATATTCCATTAGGATAAACTAGAAGGTTCTGATGCTAAACATAAAAAGTGGGGATGCTCAGTGTACACACATACAATAATTCAAGAAGATTGGTAGGGGGAGGATTTGAAATCTATTATGAGAGAAGCATCAAAATGAATTAGAGTTTCAGGAACTTGACAAAACCTCTCAACTAATGTGCCAAAGCCTAATTTAACCTAGGAGAAAATAAGCAGCCTCCTAAAAATTAATTTTACTAATAGACATATCAATTCCTGGAAAGCAGGACTGCAGGATCTGATCATATCCCTTTTGTGTCTTTTGTTATTGAGCAGAAATAATTCTTGCAGCTTGATCACCTTTTCATGCTGAAAGATTCATATTTAATAGAGCCAAACTCAGTGGAATCCCAAGTTTTCATTTGTTTCCAGTACTAGTCAGTCACTTTGGTGAGGGTAAATACTACAATAGGCAAATTTTGCTAGTATTTCAAAAACTGATATATTGTGCCTCTATGCCTTCCATCCACCTCTAGCTCAACCTTTCGGACAGTCTGCATTGCTTTCTAGTCTTTTCCTAATATTCTGTCTCAGATAGCAGAGATGAGAAAGATGCCCAGAGAATTTGGGTTTCCTATTTAATCTACCCTTCATTTCCCAAATTTGCTTCTGTTTCAATTCTGTCTGAACATGGACTTCAGAGAGACTCCTATTGATATTTCTTTGGATGCATGCCTGTATTGGAAGATCCTACTCCCCTTGAAACAATACATTTCTCTTAATAAGGTTGAACTCTTTCTCTATAATCCTGATCAATATTTCTCAGGCTACTGCTTCCTTTTATTGTGCTGAGAGTTTTTCACATAATTCCTCATATTTTGCTGTAGTGAAAGGTACAGTTTATCTAAAAAAGGAGTTTGCTAATACTTTTTGATTAATGAGTAACACAGTCACAAGTTTGAGGACACAAATCATGAGCTTAAAGCATTACACAGCGTTGGTGCATCCATTGACTTGGTAGCTGACTCTGGAAATATGAGATTCTTTTCACCCTTTTAGAAAGACATTTTCCAAAACAGACCTCTCTTTGAAGAATTTACTTGAGTGTCTGGAATCTAAAATTTATAACATTATTATGCATTTGTATAAACTAAAAAATAGACATAAGGTTATGTATCTGTCATCTGCTGGAGGGGAGGTAAGGTAATATTATAAATACATTTTCCTGAAATTATAAATCATAATGGTGTTACTAGCTCAGGGGCTGCCAAACTTTTTCTGTAAAGAGTCAGATAGCAAACATTTTAGCCTTTGCAGGACTACCATCTCTGTGACAACTACTTTAATATGAAAGCAGACACAGGCAAAGAAATACATAAACCAGTGGGTGTGGTTGTGTTCCAACAAAACCATTTTTTTAATAAAAACAAGCAGCAGGCTGAATTTGGCCCACAGACCATAGTCTGCTGACTCTTTCTCTAGATCAGCGTTCTTCAGACTACATATTAGAACCCATTATTAGTGGTCAATTTTGTGAACTGTAACACATATTTTGAATAAGATAAAATCAAATAAAGTAAAATATCAGCATATATTCCATCGAATAAAAGGGCATATCATATGAAGTGTGTGTGTGTGTGTGTGTGTGTGTGTGTGTGTGTGTGTGTATTCAAGTCAATATTCAACTTTCTTTTCTTTTTTGTAGGCTCTAGTCATGGAAGTTTGAAGGCTGCTGGTCAAGAGCAATGAAGCTGAGTCCAACTTTTGATAGTGTGTAGTAATTAATTAACCTTGCCCAAAGAGAGATCTGGCCTTTGCCTTTAGCTGCTGGGGAGTAATCTCTAAGCCCTTTGAAAGTCCTGCCTGACAAGAATACCTTTGTTTACCTGGGGCTTTGGGCCATGCAGAAAGTCTAACATGCAGTACCAGTTTGATTTCTAGGGTCATGTGGTATCTGCTTCATCTGAGAGACTGGAGGCTGAGACCAGTTGACCAGGGAGCCCCAGTAAAGACTCTCGATACCAAGGCTCAGGTGCTCTTCCTTGGTTGGCCATAGTTCATGTACATTGTCACACAGTGTTTTCAAAAGAGTAGTGCCCTCCATGATTCCACTGAAAGAGGATAACTGGAACCTCCATGTTCAGAACTTTCTTGGACTCCACCCCATGCATCTCTTCCCTTGACCAACTTTAATCTGTATTATTTGGCTTTAATGAACTACAATTGTGATTATAAAAGCCTTCAGTGAGTTATGTGAGTCCTAGTGAATTAGTGACTCTAAGAATGGTCTTGGGGAATGCTGAACTTGAATGAGTATCAGAAGTGAAGTCAGTCTCATGGACTGTGTTCTGTTTACCTTCTAAGGTAGGTAGGAAACCATAAGTCAGATACTTTCATAAAGGTTGTGGAGCAAATTAGCAGCAAAGCCACAATGAGAATGTTAGGTTTGTAGTTTCCATATTTAGAGGTTTCTTTCTTCTCTTGTGCAACTTAATGCTACTTGTCAACATTTGTGGAGTGTATCTGACTTTGTGTTGAAGGCTTTGTTCTCATTATCTCACTATATCCTCACAAAGACCTTATAAAATATGTACTAGGACTAGTGACAAAACTGGGGCTTGAAGAGCTTAGGTAATTTTCCCTGGATCATACAGGTTTTAAATGATGGAATAAGGATTCAAATCCGGGGAATCTGATTCAACTTGAATTATTTTTTTCACTACTTGATATTGTCTCTTTTGGGTGTTGTACATTTTCTTCTTTAAAGAAGTTGAATTTCTTTCATTTGAAACCACCAGGTTACCTGGTATACGTGTAAATAACAAATAATTGGAACACATATATAGTAAATATCTTTTGTATTCCCCTTAGTACACAAGGTAATGAATACTTAATGATGAAAGGTTGAAATAATGAACAAGATACAGGGTAAAGGTTTAAAGCCCCACATATCTTCTTGGTCTTCCACATTACTGTTGAAACCTTGGTTTTTTTTTTCTTTTCATCTTTGCCTCCATTATCCTCCTCTTCTTCTTTCTCTTCTTTCTTCTCTATTCTCTCTCCTCCTTTCTCTCACTTCTTCTCATTCTTATCCTTTATATCCATCATCATCATGATTATTATTGCCAAAACCTGATTAGGCTAATCTCAACCTCCTGTATTTCCTAAAAGCTAAGTTAAAACAAAATTTCCGCTGAATGAGGTAGTTGGTTGGGCTTTGCTTAAGTAGATGTTGCTATAACGCTGTCTCTGAGTGTTTTACTGCTATTTACACTATAATGCAACCCCAAATTTTCTCTTTTCCTTCCTTTACATACTTAGAATAAGGATACCCAGATGATGTCTGGAAGTAGAAAGAAATGGAAAAATAGGCACAGTATAATTTCTGTTAGTATTATTTATAATGGACTTAAATCTGAAATGAAAGAACTGTTCTGACTATATAATTTACAGTTCAGGACAAAGTTTTTACAGGAAAACTCCCTTTTGATGAAACAGTTTTCTTATTTTTTCAATCTTGATTACAGAATATAGATAAGGAGATTCACCCTTTTGGTCACCAGTGGAAAGAAAAACAATGCTTTCCTGCTCCTCTTTTGTTTAATATTCTAGCAAAAGCTGGATACTTGGGAATGAATAAACCAACAAGTAATAGGTAAGCATAACACTGATAGTGACTTCTATTTGTATGGTCTTTTGGATGTTTTCTATGCACAGTCACATTATTTCATTTGAACCTGAAAAGTAGGAAGAAGTACATGTTATACCCCATGACTTATTTTCATCCTGGAAATGAGCAAATTGAGTCCATTTGCCATGGGCATGCATCTAACCAGGACTTCTAACTTCAAATACAGTGCTTTTCCCACCACACCATGTTTTTACTCTGTTTAATAAATATTCTTAGTCGGCTTGCTATTTTCTCAAATACACATTTTCCTTGAACCAAGTGTTTTTAACCTGTAATATACATGGATCTACATGAATGAGTTTCAGGAGTCAGTTAACCTTCTAAAATAGAATTTTAAATGTTGTGTGTATGTGCCACTCTCTCCTGTGCTCCTCCTTGTGACAATCTACTTTTTTCATCTCAAAAGTGTCAACAAGGCAAACATGGTTAGGATCTCTTACCTTAGGAGGCAAATTGCTTACATCCTTTTCCCATATGAAAGGGATCACTTTGAGCCTTTAGTTTAGACCTTGTTGCTGTTTCACTGTGTTGGAGACTTGCGGGAGACTTGCAGAAGACTAGGAACACCCTCCACTATGCCTTGTCTAGCTTCCATCCCACAGTAATCAAACTGACTCATCTTCTCAATCATTTCCTCCCATTAGCTTTCCCTGTCATCACAATCACTCAAGAAGCTGCTCCTTCTTCTACCAAAAAAAATCGTTAATAGATAGAAGGGCTCCCCACTGCTATATTCTGATCACAACTTCTTGCCTTTACTTATTGACACTTGAACTCTGTGTCTTCCTCTCTCCTTGGTTGCAGTCACCTGCTCAACTGACTTTTAGTGACATCAACATATGGCTCAGAGACCTCAACTCCACTCTTCCTCCTTGTCTCCTGTCAACTTCAAGTTCTAAGAGGATGACTCTTTTAACACTAAACCTTAGAATGTATCAATCTCTCTAACCTGAGTGATCACAATAGTAGTATTATACTTCCTGCTGTTCTATTGTACTGTGCTACTTTAAAGTATTTTAGTATAATTGGTAATATCTACCAATTTTGGATATTAATGATCTCTATTTTGCACTCAGAGAGTATTAAAATTTTGAATAAAATGATTACACTTTTTAATGCAACACTAACCTGTGGTGTTAGAGGTAAAGTTTGAGTCTGCTCTTTGGGGTGTGGTATGAAAGGGAACATCAAAGGGGCTTCTGGGATGATGGTCATGTTTTGATGTTGAATGGCATCCCTTGTAACACAGTTGTATTCACTTTGTGAACATTTCTTGCACTGTATACGTTTAGTTTATGTGCACATTCACTATCGCTTTGAAAGTATTCTGACTTCATTTCTTCCCTGTTAAATATCTAAAAGTATTTCTATTTTAAATCTGATTTCCCTGGTTAATAGCGAGCCAAGCAACCTTTCTTATGATTTAGTCATTTGTAGTTCCCCAAAGCTAGTTTGGCCCACACTTCCTGAGGTTCATGATAGGATTTTCTTTAAAAATTGTTGGTGGAGGGAATCCGGAGAATAGGAGACTGTGTGGCAGGGGTATTCCTGAATAAAAGCGAGTAATGAAGGGCGAGAGGTCGTCGCCTTGTCTAACTCCCATACCATCTCTGTAGGCTGATTAATGATGCGCTTCGCTCTCATTTCTTCTTATTCTAAGTCTGATAAATTGTCAGGGGCTTGACCCCTGGTGCTCTTAGATGATTTATTTAAACCAGAACTTATTTTTATCAATCATCTGAGCCAGAGGTCCAAGACACCTGAGGTCTGTACCCTGACCCTCTTTCAGGGGAAGCAGCACCTTGGGCAGAATGTAGAATATGGAGACAACCACCTTTTGCTCTGTGATAAATTATGAACTGAAATATTAAATACCAGTATTGTCTATGCCCTTCAGTGTTGGAGTTGCTGCTGAGTTCCCTTATCTTTCCTTCCTCTTCATCTCTGCCAGCACTGGCCTATCTTAAAATCCTCCCATCTTCAATATCTCAAATGTGAGTTTTCCAGGACTCCATCTCTCCTTTTCCCTTATATAAATCCTGGTATTTGTCCACATCCTACTCTAGTGTGTTTCTCCTGATTTTCCCCCACCTTCTGATTTTCTTTGCCTCGACCAGCCTGCCCCAGGTGATCAGCCATTTTCACATCATACCGCATCACTTCAGTGTCCGGTTCTTTACGATTCCCGGGGCGTACTTTCTCAAGGTCACCTCTAGTTCTGAATTCTACCCAGCTCCTCCCTGTAGCCCACTCACCTCTCACCTCTTGCTGCTATTCTTTTCTGAGTCTTTCCATCACTTTCCCATAACTCTTCTCCCAAGGCATTTTTGTCTGTAGATAATATTGTTCATGACTTGGGTGAAAGGAGTTTACAAGATAAGAGAAAACAAAGTCAAATTGAGCACCAGACATCTCTGTACATGGAGATCTTTCAGCTATTCAAGTCATGCTGTCCAGTCCTTCTCCAACATTTCTCTCTTCCTTTCCTTTATTTTCTATTCTAGTTCACCTCCAAATTTCAGTTAATTTCTAATGAAAATCAGTCAATTTAACTATTGTTTTGCTTCTCTTCTTTCAGTGACTCACCTTTCATTTCCTCTCTTTCACCAAAACCGTTTTTAAGGTTTTTTTCAAAAGACAGCTCTTTTCCTAACATAAACTCATATGTTATTTTTCTCTCTTTGGTTATAGTTGCCACCATTGTAAAGCATCCACCTTCTTTTTCTTCTTTTAAAAAAATTTCTGTCAAGCCTGCATGTCTATTTTCTTAAGAAGTAGGGGTAGAGCAAAGTACTTAGGAATCCAACACTAATATATTCATCTGTAAATAAATCTCTGCCTCACCATCTTAGTGAGTTCATTTTCCTTTTGCTTTCAAACTTCACCTCCAACTCCTCTCCTCCTGTCCTGTCGTAACCTGTTTTTGTTTGAAAACTGCCATCGCCCTCAGCCTTCATCTTGGCTTGCTTGCAGAGCTTCCCCTTGGATGACGTCTCTCCCTCAACAGCAAATCCCTGACACCAACTCATTTCTGATTATTGACCTCTGTTCCCAGACTTTTTTAGGGGTAACTGTATTTGACCCATGGCATGCTCTTGCTGCACGCTCTTGCTGGCCCAGCAGCCTTTGCTAAATTTTATCATCTTTAGCTTCTCTTCCTCCTAGTCAGCTCATAGATAAGAGATTGTTTAGGGTTCTATTTGAACCAGCTCCTCCATGGAGGCTGCTGTGTCCTTCCTCCTCTTCTCTCCATGCCTCCTCCACCTTCTTTCCCTCCTTCACTCTGTTGGTCAAAATATATTGAATGTGGACCAGCTGCCCTTAAGTACTAAAGAGACTAGGATGAATAAGTCCATGTCTGCTATCTTGGTGCTCATAGTCCAATGGGAAACAAAATTGACACAGGAGTCTTTACTGGTTCCCAGTAACAGTATGATGATATTTTCTATTTTCTCTTTAAATTATTGTTTTCTATATTATTAGAAGCAAGTATATATTTCCCACTTGAACCTTATCACCCCATTTTTCAAAACAACGTCAGCTTTTATTTTAGGTTGGGGGTACAGGTGCAGGTCTGTTATCTGAGTATATCACACGATGCTGAGGTTTGGGGAATGAATGATCCCGTCATCCGGGTACTGAGCATAGTATCCAATAGTTGTTTTTCAGCCCTTGCCCTCTCCTTTCCTCCCTCCTTCTCCCCTCCAGTAGTCCCCAATGTCTATTATTAGCATCTTTATGTTCATGAGTACCCATTGTTTAGATCCCACCTATAAGGTTTGGTTTTCTGCTCTTCTATTAATTAGCTTAGGATAATGGCCTCCAGCTGCATTCATGTTACTGTAAGTGACATGATTTTGTTCTTTTTTATGGCTGCATAGTATTCCCTGGTGTACAGGTACCACAATTTCTTTATTCAATCCACTGTTGATGGGCACCTAGGTTGATTCCATGTATTTGCTATTGTAAATAGTACTGTGATGAACATGTGAGTGTATGTGTATTTTTGGTAGGACAATTTTTTTAAAAAATATATATACCCAGTAATAAGATTGGGTGAAATGGTAGTTCTGTTTTAAGTTCTTTGGGCAATCTCCAAGCTGTTTTCCACAGTGGCTGAACTAATTTTCCTTCCCTCCAACAGTGTATAAGCTTTCCTTTTTCCCCACAGCCTACTCAGCATGTGTTGTTTTTTGACTTTTTAACAATAGCCATTATGACTGGTGTGAGATGATCTAATATCTCATTGTGGTTTTGACTTGCATTTCTGTGGTTATTAGTAATGTTGAACATATTTTTGTACATTTGTTGACCACTAGTGTGTCTTCTTTTGAGAAGTGACTGCTTATGTCTTTTGCTCACGTTTTAATGGTCACCCCAAATTTTTACAAGTTGAAAATGGGACCAGTTGAGCTATCAAATACCAGGAGAGTAGAGAAATGGAACACCTGATCAGATTACATTTTCTGTTGCTTCTGAGCAGTCCAATCAAAGTTTCTTCATTTTTCAATAATGTGCTTGTTGAACTGAATCCCATTTATTTCAAGCTTAGGTCCACATTTGATGGCTCCCTTGTTTGAGTTGCACATATGATCACTAACTATTTACCAAAGCACAAGCCTGAGATAACTGCTGTGCCAGCCACCCAACAATGGAGCACAAGTTGCCAGCACATAATGGGTTCTCCAGCACATAATGGGTCCTACCCAATGAGCGTCTTTCTCTTTGAGACCTTTGGCATATTATCTTGCCTGCCAACTTTATGGTACATTGGTCCAATCCAACAGAATTTTTAACATCAAATCTTGGGGAGAAGGAGTTCATTCCTTCCCATAAGGTTCTGAACTTCTTATGCAAATTGTTTACTTCCCCCTCTATGATCAGCTTTGGGCAGCAACATGTGATATGAGCAGCCTTCCTTAGGTCACATCAGTGGATCCTATTGGCACTCTAAAAGAGAGTGCAGGAGTGAGTCTTTCTGGACTAAAGTAGGCCTAGAGATCATTTACTTTTGTTTACTCAGGAAGAAAAGAGGTGGTCACTTCAAGTACAAGTCACTCAGTTACATATAAGATAGTGTGGTAAGAAAGTTATAACGATTGACATAAAATTCCATAGCCTTTTGCCAAGAAGGTGACCATCCTTGTCTTACCACGGCCTTGAGTTTCATCTGCACTTGAGATGTTGGTTAGGTATGAAGAAAACCTGACTAACCTTTGCTGCACACTGGGGTTCTTTTATTTCTCACTTGAATTCTTTACTATATCATTTACAAACCTTCTCTCTTTTCTTCAAGAGTCCAGCACTATTTCAGCCTGACATCTTGCTGGCAAATGTCCTGCACTTCTACTAGGTGGAAAAGTTTGAAAACATCAGATGTACATTCCCCTAATTTTTCTCCTACCTACATGAGAATGTGTTAATTGTTCATCTTTCTTTCCTGGTTCCTCTCTTTTTCAATGGAGAAGCAAGTATCTTGTGTTTGTTTGTTTGTTTGTTTGTTTTTCCTTTTACTAAGCCTATGTTTTTGAACTCTGGTGACTGTGGATCTCCTGGGACCTAAGTTACACCTTCTTGTCTTAGATTTTCTACCTCTTGCCCTCAATTGGTTATGTTTCTTTTTTTCTGCCTAAAAACATGATTTGTACAATCTACCTAAATCCATAATAACAACAATTGTAATAACAAAGCAAAAGAAGAAATTTTTCTTTGTTCCTGCTTCCTATAAGAGCAATACTCTCTATGGTTTTATTCAATTTCAGATTTTTTTAAATCATCAGGTGTTTCATTGATTATATTATTTGCCTGCCTCCATTCCTTACTAATTAATCATACTTAAGAATGATATTATTCTTAAATACCTGCATTTTTCTTTCTTATCTTTTAAATCAGTCTCCATTTTTCAGAAGAGAAACATTAAATTACATTTCTTTTGAAATATTACAATCTTATTCTCACTATCAACTTTCTCCCTATGACTTTCCAACTGCCAAGTCCAGTGTATTGATAGTCTCATTTACTTGTGACCTTCTGTATAACTGGAATCTGGTTTCTACTCAAAGCCTTTTCCTCCTTTGACATCAAAACCTCACCTACTATGCTCCTCTGCCTGCCTCTGCCCTTTGGAGCTTTTCCAACTTGTTTGATAGCAACACTTTCCAGGCTCTTATACACAGGCATACCATGATCCCTGTCTTATACACTTCTTTCTTTATCCTTCTGCATGTGGAAACTCTCCACCAATCCAAAATACATTTCCCCCTAGAGAAACACTCAATTGCCTTATTTTGCCTTCTAATTTAAGTACAAACTATTTGGCTTCAAGGTTCCACAACACACATTTTGAATCTCTTATGCCAGTATATTTTCTCCTTTTGTTTGTCTCTGTATACGTATCCAGAAGCAGCTGGTTGATAGCTAAGTAAATCTTAAGCTTCTCTGTCTCCCAGTCATTGTGATACTATTTATTCTGTCTGAAAGTTTACGTGTCTCTTCCCTTCTCACCACCTGTCAAGGTGACCCTGAGGCTAGAAGTCAGACTGTTCAAGGGCATGACAACCACTTGTGAGTTACTTAAATAGAAACTTGCTTCACAACTAGCCTTTCTTGATATATTATTCTTAAACAAGTTCATTTTGTTTTTCCTCATCTTTCAAAGAAGTCTCCATTTTTAAGGGAAAAAATGTAAATTCTATTCCATTTAGGGAAATGCCCCATGATATTAAAAAGCAAGTTCATTCCTTTGTGGATTGAGAATTTTAAAATGATTAATGTATATTTTATTTTTCAGTGAGAAAGGTAAAACTGCACTAGAATGACATTCTTCACTTATTTCTTTTGTTTTCTTTTTAAATTGTACATTTTGCTCTGTGCTAAAGCACTGGACTCTGTGCTATAGAGAGGCTGTGGGTGGTATGCATTTTATATCCATGTTAGTTAAAGCATGATCATACTGTTGACTGGTTTGGCTTAGACAGTAGGAAACATCTGGTAGTTTCCTGATATTTATCAAGACAGAACTGTGTTTCCTTTAAAAACAGTTTCACATGAACAATGCACTACATAATAGCAGAGGAATTTTATAACAAGTATAAAAACAAGAATGTAACTATTAAATATAGACATTGATTTTGATAATGTTAATCAAAAAGTTAATTATACTCTAGAAATATATCAATGTTTATATTATAAATCCAGAACAGAGTATTTGTTCTTGCTGAAAAGAATATCAGAAAATTGATCTGGGATAGTAGTGCAAATTTTGATTTATAGTTCTTTGACTGTAATGTTCAAATATATTTACCTAGCCTGGCATGGTGACATATGTGCTTGTAGTCCCAGCTACTTGGGAGGCTGAAGTAGGTAGATCACTTTGAGCCCAGGAGTTCGAGGCTGCAGTGAGCTATGATCACACACTGCACTCCAGCCTGGGCAACAGAGCAAGACCTTGTCTCTAAAGTCAGTCCAAATGAATTTGGAAGGAATAAGAATAGATCAGATAAGTGAATGGGGTTTCATTTTTTTTCTGTTTGAACCCTGTAGATTTCAAAACCCAAGTTCCAAGGTCCATATCTTTCAGCTAAGGAATCCTAAAATAGGGTGGCTTTTTATGACTTTTCTACTTTGGTATAAATCTGTGATGGATACCTAAATGTGGCCTTGCTTCCGATCTGGATGTCAGAAAATTGGACTAAATAACTTACAGTTATGGTTCCAGAGTTAGCAAATATATCAACCCTTTATGCTTGGCTCAAAGTAGACACTGCTAATCAGTCACTGAGTGCTCTCCCACTGAGCTAGAACAGCCCTCATAATCCTTTCCAATAGCACTGCAGGTTTACTAATCAATTGGAGTTGACATGACATATTAAACCTATTTGCTTTCCCAGGTTTAGACTTTCCAAAACATAGCAAATACAATCATTTGGCAAAACGTATCATTAATCGCTTTCCAAAAGAAATGCCGAAAAACTATTTTGGCAGCCCCTGCTCTGTCTAATACATGGCTATTTTAGGAGACAAATAACTGCATGTGATCTGATTCCTCCCTTATCTTTCTTTTCCAATAGTGTCTGCAAAGTTTATCTCATCCAGTTTGAATAGACTTCTGAGCACATCACTCTCAGGTCTTCACAACTAATCTATTTTCAACCATTATATAACTTCCTATTTCTAGGACAAGGTGTCCTTCCTCTTTTTTAATAACTTATCTTTCCCAGTTCCTTTAATTCCTTTAGTTTCTTCCATTCTCCTAAGTGTTCATCACTTAGTCACTTCTTTACTATATTATGTCTCTTCTCTCCAATAATTGCCCCTCCTCACTAAAAATATGCTGTCAGTTTTTCCTTGGCTTTAAGCAAGCACGCAAAGCCACAGACTTTTCACCAATTCTACTCCCTACTTAAACTAGCACATTATAACATGTTTCTCCTTTTAACCACAATGTCTGTTAAAGCACAAGGCTGTTTCATCAACCTCTTCTTAATTCCTTGCAAGGATTTTTAAACTCTTGGAATTTGCCAAATGCTTTCTTTTCCTTTTAGCCTCTCAGTAGCATTCCTGACCTGCTCCCTTTCTCTGGCTTATCTAGCCCTGCACAAATTGAATTTCTTCTTTGCTTGTTCTTTTTGTGTTTCCTTCGTTAACATTTTATATAACTCCTAAGGCCTTATTCTTAACTTTCTTCTCTTCCCCTTCTCTACGTCCTTCTCTTTGGAAAACTCAACTTTGAAATTTTCAGCTATCATCTCTTTACAGCTTTCAAATTAATGCGAGTACTGCAGGCTTCACTGTTAGTGGTGAGTTTCACATTTTCAACTCCCCTTCTGAACATAAATAGGGACTTTCTTTTTCCAATTACTTTTAACCTGAAAGAGGCTTTTTAACCTGTGTTTTCATCTGTTGCATATCAGGCATGCCAAATTTAGTTGCTGTCCTTCAGTATGTTTTCTGGGGCCCATTCTTCCTCCCAGTTCTCATTGTCTTCTTGATTAAAGCTTTTATCACATCAAAACAGAAAGCTTAAAATAGTTATATTGCAGCTTCATATTCCTGTCTCTGTAGTCTTTTTTTCTGAAAGCCACGTTGCAAAAGATCCTTAGGTCTGCCATCTTAAACCACTGTTTTAAAACCACATGTCTCTTGTTGAAAACCATCATGGGATTGCTATTATCTACTGAATGAAAGCTGGGTTCCTTATTCTGACAGTCAAATTCTCCATAAGCCAGGTTTAACTTACCTTTAAAGCTTGTGCTCATGTCAAGCAGACTACTTGCTGATGCCAAAATTTGCCTTGATCTTTTTTTTATGAGTTTGCACCTTTGTTTTGCCACTTTCAATTTCTGGAATTAATTCTTCTACTTCTACGTTCCATCTTTTAAAATTCTACTCAATCTTTAACAGCCAAATCAAACAACTTCAGCATTAGCCTTGAGGTAGAGATATGACCAGGTCCATCCAGGTGGGGCACTGACCAAGAAAGAGAAAGAAGGAGGCAGTCAAGGGACATCTCCAAAGGGGCATAAGATTTAGTTCCAACAAAGACATGGATGCTAGCTAATACCATGGGATTACTTAAGGAGAGTTGTAAAAGTGAGCAGAAGAGAGCCTAGGCATGGCCTGGCCTGAAGGCAGGCTAATAGTTACCTTGGGAGTAGGAAGAAGAAACAAGGAAAAGACACCAGCAAGTTGTGGTCAAATACAGGAGAAAAGCCAGGAGAATCTGATATGATACAAGTCAAGAGAAGAAAGTTTTTCAAAAGAAATGTAGTATTTGATATTTTCCAATGTTCCTAAAAAATCAAATGAGATAAAAATCAAAAACAAAAGTGGGTGGGGGGGGGAATAGAATTTAGTGTCATGGGCCACTACAGACACTGATGAGAGCTCTTTTGGTGGAGTGGTAAAGGGTCAAGCCAGATTAGTGCTGGCTAGTGATCAAGAGACGAAGAAGTGGAGATGGCAAAAAATGTATATTTCTGGAGAGCTTGTTGTGACTGAAAGAGAATGAGGAACCAATCCTCTTTCTTGGGAGTGGCTGGAGGTAGCTTAAAAGCCATTAAAAATACTCAGGTTTAATGGGAAAGTTAGAAAATAATGCAAAGAGAAAAAAATTTGAGTAAAGTTCCTAAGAAAGGGGAAGAGGATAAGCTCAAAAGCCAGGAGATTTAGTGTGAGCAAGGAGCAGGCCCACCTCCTATCTTGCAAAAAGAGAAAAGGTAGACATGGGTGAGGAGAAAACATATGTGTGTTTGGTGGCTTAAAGCATGTGATTTAGAGATTGAAGAAATGTCCAACAGATGGCATCTATTTTTCCTTTGAGATAGTAAGTGAGATCAACCTCTGACACCAAGGAGGAAGTGGGAAGTAGCAGGGATGGGAGTTTCAGGAGAATGTAAAGGGTTTGAAACAGTCACTGCAGAGTAATGTCATTGCAAAGTAATTTGAAAAAAAATATTGCAATGCCAGAAAAGAATGTAAATGAAGAAAGACTCAATATGTGGGTTTATTCAGGACTGGTTTGTTAAGAGCAGTGTGATCAAAATATACAGACATAAGTACATTTAGAATGTGGTCAAGAGTGTTTTTTGGGGATTTTTTGGTTTTGTTTTTGTTTCTGTTCTGGGATAGAGTCTCACTCTGTTGCTCAGGTTGGAGTACAGTGGCAAGATCATGGCACACTGCAGCATTGACCCGTCAAGTTTCAAGCAATTCTTCTGCCTCAGCTTCTTAAACATCTGGGACTACAGGTGTCCACCACCATGCCTAGCTAATTTTTTATTTTTTTTTGTATAGATGGGGGTCTCATTGTGTTGCCTAGGCTGATCTTGAACTCCTGGGCTCAAGCAGTCCTCTTGCCTTCCAAAGTGCTGGGATTACAAGCATGAGCCACCATGCCTGTCTTCAAGATTGTTACTGGAATAGTGTAATATATACTGTGAAGAGGAAAATGAAGGAGAAAAAGACTAGTAGGTTTAACAGAAGAAGAAAGAAAGAGAGGAAAAGGAAGAAGGAATGAAGGAAGGAAGGAAGCAAGGAAGGGAGATAGTGAAGAAGGAAGGGATGGAGGGAGGGAGGGAAATAGGGAGGGAAGGAAGAAGGGAGGGAAGGAGAGAGGGAGGGAGGGAGGGGTGTAATTGGGTTGGCAGTCCTGATGAGATTCAAGAAGGGTCTCAGATGCCTTACCTGATTATTCCCAAATGGAAGCTGTTTTTTATCTAGCTTCACCAATCCTGGTTGTTTAAACTGCTTATTATTGAGATGTTATCCACCACATACTGCCCTATTTCAATATGGTATGCTAGCTCACTTATGTGGGCTGGCTGTGCAGTACAAGTGTCTACATACTTAGCCTTGCTCATGATAGGTAATCAATAAATACTTGTTGAATGAATGAATAAGGGAAGGGAAGAAGAACAGAAGGAATGAAAGTAAGAACAATATACTTTAGTTTGGTATTTTGTTTACAGATTGTTGTCAACACATATCTTACTGATTCTATTTCCTTTTCTTGCAATATTTAAGAATGAGTATATGGTATTTTAGTCACTTAGTGATCAAAAGATTGATCAAAAGATTAGATTGGGTTACTCAAACCAGCAAAACAAATGTTTTATTTGTCCATTAAACAAAAATTTGTGCTCTCTTTTTATTCACAACATCAGGCAGAAAATTGTGAAAGTTTCTAGTAATTACAATTCAATCCAGAGAGCAAGTCTGGGAGTGAGTCAGCCACTTGTCTGGACAGTAAGAGTCCATTTTTTACGTCAATATGCTCTGTGGTTGTGCCTGCAGCTAATCCTGAATGATAGCAAAGGTCTGCTTTTCCAATTATTTTTCAGTTTCCTTCTTTAAGAAGAAAACAATGGAATGTAACAGGATAGAACTACACTGAACATCACTATTAAGATAATGGCCTATTGAGTTTGTTGTTCATGACATGAATGCCGTTCCTGTTACACTAATAATTAGCCATCTGCTAAAATGTAAATTTTTCCATTTTGAGCTATGAATCTGTAAAGAATATGAGCACATTGATTTACTTCCTTTGAATTTTTTTTTTATTACAACTGTATTGATATCTTTGAGTCCAGTCTTCTCTCCTTAACTTAAATGTGTCCCTTTCCTCTTTAAGGATATTTCATGCAGCATCTATATACATAAAAAGTAAAAAGCTTAAAAATTTTTTAAAAACTGTCCATTAGATTGTGAAGTGCTATTTTAGTGACAATACTAAATCAATATTTGCTGTGGCATGGCTGAATTGAGTGATTTTTTCACTTGCCCAGTTAATTTTCTGGATGTGAAAAGAGTAGATCTCTTTTACTGGATACATCAAAGTTTACATGCATGATGCCTAATGGCCTAATTGAGGTAAGCAACATTACATTCCATGAGTGGAACTTCAGTCTCTTTTGTTTATGGTACTAAAACTAATTCTTTATTTTAGGAATTATTATTATTATTATTATTATTTCCATCATTATCATCATCATCATCATCACCACCACCATAGTCATTATCATATCAGGGACCTCAAGGCCCTTGCCATCACCAGGAGGTGACACTGAGTACCTCTTTACATAAAGTGCTCTTAAAGGCCTCATGATATATGTGATTTAATATACATCCTTCAAGGGGACAAATTTTCCCCAACTGCATTCCTCCTGTTTATCCATTTTTTGAAGATTTTCAGATTTCTAGAGAATAGTTATTGTGGTATGGTATGAAAAAGAATGAGGAAAAGATTTGAACTCAGAGTAGTCCAGGTTCAAATTTTATACGTACTAGTTGTTTAATTCTGAACAGATTATTTTGGCTTTGTAAATGTCAGTTTCCTTGTCTGTAGATTAGGGATAATTGCTACCTGACATGATTCATTTATTCAACATCCGTTTCTTGTAAATCTATGTACTAGGTAGGTCCTGTGAACAAGGTAAATGGTTGACGACTTTGTGAAACCTACAACTTATGGAAGACATCAAGCACATGATTTTAATTTGAGTGGCAGTATATCCAATGTTTAAGAACTGAAAGTCTGGCCCCAGTTTTCATGGTTTCAAAACTCAACTCTGGCACTTAACTGGCTGCAGCAGTTTAAATTGCCTAATCTTGACTCAGTCTCCTCCTCCTTTTATGGATAAAGGTGGGTTTTCCTTTTCTTCTGATGAGAAGATCTACGTTCAGAAAGCTTGAAATAAAGAGTTAGGGACAGCTTGTAACTCAAGCTGGCATTTTAAGGAAAAAATACCTTCGTCCTTCAAAAACCTGAACAGAAGTGGGGAAATACTGCAGTTCTTTAAATAAGCTTTTGAATTTGAAGGTCTGTATTGGAAACATGACTGGGACACAAAGGTTCAACTGGAACCACTGAGCCACCACCTAAATGTATGTGTTTTACTGACCTCTGATGCTGCATGGAAAGACCAGGCTTCATTCAGACATACACATGAAGTAGGACAAGATAAAAAGGAATCCTGATGTGAAAAACAGATCAGATACATGCAAACACATGATCACACAGTCGGGAACTTGTATTGCTGCTGCAAACATTTTCGGTCTATGAAAATAGCAAAACATTATCCATCCTTTAGAGAGAAGGAAAATAATACAAATGTTTAAAACTTTTTATGACTCAAAATCTCTCTTTTCCTGTCTTAAAGTATACAGAATGCCCTTAAATTAAGAAAAATATTTATTGAACATTTAATTTTGCCAGGATAAATTTAGTTACTTTATATCATGTCATAAAGTTTTACAGCATGTAGTTACTTGTAGCATTTATGACAAGACAAATGAAACATTTGAGTAATTACTTTTTATGCAATATTTTTCGTAGTACTTGTTTTGTGCCAAGAACTGTTCTAAGAGTTCTAAGTATAACATTCCACAATTACGTAGGAAGTTAATTGTTGGTTTTTTTTATACACTTCTTTGATCAGATTTAGAATTCCTCTTCCAATCCTACTTTGATGGGAGATTTTCAACATTAACAGGTATTGAATTTTGTCAAATGCCTTGTCTGCACCTATAAAATGGATCATATAATATTTCTATTTATTTCATTAACATTACTAATTGCGGGGTTGATTGATTTCGTGTTGTCAATCTAACTTGGCATTTCTGGAATAAACTTCACTTGGTCATGATGTATTATTTTTTTCTCTGTTGTTATATTAAATTATCTAGTATTTTGCTTAAAACTTTCATTTATAATTTTATGCAGAATATTGTTCTATGGCTTCCTTTTCTTACAGTAGTTTTATCAGGTGAGTAGTAAGGTTATGCAGGCCTCCTGAAATTAGTTCAAAACCATTTCCCTTTCCTTAATTTTTGCAAAATGTTTTTGTATCATTTCTATTATTTCATTCTGCAAACTTAATAATATTCATGAGTGGAGGTGTTTGGGCCTAGTGTTATCTTTGTTTATGATGATGAATTCAAATTATTTAATATAGGGGTTTTAGTGGTTCTTAAGTTTTAGTATGCATCACTACCATTGGGCAGGTTGTCAAAACACAAATTGTTGAGTCTTCCTCAAAGCTTCTGTAGGCCTAGAGTGAGGCCAAAAAATTTGCATTTCAAATAAGTTCCCAAAGATGCTGTTGCTGTTGGTCTTCCAATCATACTTTGAGAACCACTGCTTGCATAGAGGGCCTTTGAGGTGATGATGCTCTTGGTAAATAATAACAATAAACAATTATGATTTCTTATTTTAATATATGTTCCATGTTGATATGATTTGTATCCTCACCCAAATCTCATCTTGTAACTCCCATAATTGCCACATGTTGTGGGAGGGACCCAGTAAGAGATAATTGAATCATGGGGCCAGGTCTTTCCCATACTGTTCTCTTGATAGCGAATGAGTCTCACAAGATCTGATAGTTTTAAAAAGGTGAGTTTCCTTACACAAACTCTCTCTTTTCTTGCCACCACCATGTAAGAAGTACTTTTCACCTTTCTCCATGATTGTGAGGCCTCCCCAGCTATGTTGAATTGGGAGTTCAATAACCTCTTTCTTCTGTAAATTGCCCAGTCTTGGTCAAGTATGTCTTTATCAGCAGTGTGAAAATGGACTAATACACATGCCTAGTTTTCTTTTGATTGTTTTTTCTTAATGGTATATTTTCTTACTTTTTCATGTATTTTGTAATTTTTTATTGACTGCTTGTCATTGTGTACGAAAGATACACTTAGTGTAAGGTCTGGAGTGCTACAGAATTTTTGTCACTTCTGTTCCTCTACTCTCAGACTTCAATGGGCCTTATTTTCCTACACCTTACATTGAATCCTTTTAAGAATTGCATCTTTCCCTCTAGGGTAGACAGATCATCACTGCCTTGTACGTGGTGCAAGGTCCATACTTCAAGAAGTTCATCTCAATTCTGCTTTTCCCTCAGTCTTAGGTAAACCTTCCTGCATCCCAGTAAAATTCATCTCAATATTACTGATTGCTTGACACCTTATAATTTCCTTGAGACTTACATTTTTGGTTCTTAATTCAAATGAGTTTTGCCACTGCTCTCTACTTATTGATAAGATAATTACGTATTCTGCATCTTTGTGTGCTCTCTGGTGATAAATTATAATATAATTGTCCCTGCCAGAGCTGCTTTAGTTAAGTGCCTGGTAGTACAGACATTTCTCAAAAGAAGACATGCATACAGCCAACAGGCACATGAAAAAAATGCTTGTCATCACTGGCCATCAGAGAAATGCAAATCAAAA
>NW_012101454.1:233979-257863 GCF_000951045.1 Mandrillus leucophaeus
ACTGAACAATGAGATCACTTGGACTCGGGAAGGGGAACATCACACAGCGGGGCCTATTATGGGGAGGGGGGAGGGAGGAGGGATGGCATTGGGAGTTATACCTGATGTAAATGACAAGTTGATGGGTGCTGACGAGTTGATGGATGCAGCACAGCAACATGGCACATGTATACATATATAACAAACCTGCACGTTGTGCACATGTACCCTAGAATTTAAAGTATAAAAAAAAAAAAGAAAGAAAGAAATCCCCCTCCTCTTGTTAAATTTAAAACAATGAAGGTTTAGTGGGCCACACCTGCTGTTAGTTTGAAAAACATGGTAAAGAGCAGAATTGACTCTATGCCTGAGTGTTCTCTCCCTTTTACACACATACAAATGTACACACACATTTTACACACATACAAATATATAACACGGAACCTTCCATTGGTTGTTTTCACAATAATTCAACAGACTTACATCAAGGATTAAGATAACTGGAAAGATGCCAAAGGATGGGCTATGCAATGTCTGGGGTCCAGTCTAGCTTTTTATTTTAAGCAAAAGAGTTGAGAGACTTGAAAAGTAATTGTGCCAAATGAATTTTTAGAAATTTTATTAATGTTTTGCCCATATGTAATTGAACAGCAGTGTATAAACAATTCATCATTACAAAGTTATTTATAAATTTATTCAACTTTGTTTTTATGAAACAACAATACCCTTTCTTTAACCCTCATCAAAACAAATGATGTTAGGGACCGTCAGCTTTGCACAGTGAGTGCATGACACAACTTCTGCTGAAAACAAAATTGAGTGCACTCAATGGAACACAGAGGAGTAGACGGGGCTCCTGGCATGACGTAAGGTAATAATGAAAAATGACATAAGTATTTTTAGGAGTTTCTACTTATTTTATGTAACACATTGTAGCAAGAAGTGTTGCAGGTATTTACAGAAACGCATTATCTCTTCTTAAAGTTTCTCTATAACAGTTGTTATTGTTGTTGTTACCTTGCAAGAATTCTCCAGCAAACATGTAATATTTTCAATAGATACTTCATGTTCCTAGTACTTGCTATCCTTGAGCTTAAGGGTCTAAGAGACAGAACCAAATATTTAAAAATTCTAGCTTCCATTGGATGAAATAGAAAACTTCAAATTTCACAGGCAGAGCCACAGAACAAAGGTTCTTGGGGATAGGGTGGTCATAGGGACACCAGAGTGAATCCATGAGGAATGCAGCTCCTGCTAGATGGATTTAATTTCATTTTATGATGCAGTGCCCTGCTTTGTACACAAGATACATATAATCAAAGTTGTAATCTATCAACATGGTATCAAATATTTCAAAGCAGTTGATGTTATCCATTATATGAGTTTTATCTAAATAAGAAGTGGGAATCTCTGCTTTTGTCTGATTCTCAAATACTGATGTTGCAGACTTTTATCCTTGACCTTTTCTCACTTTGAATGCTTTCAATAGAGAAATAGACCTACTTGCAAAGCCCCAACTACAACAAAAACTTATGTCTTTGTCACTCTTAAGAGTCCATGCCAATGGTACACAGCTATATCTCATACAGCATGCTATAAAATGTAATTATTTTCATCTCTCGCTCCCCTAACTTGCTTCTTGTCAAAGGTCATCTGTTCAAGCTAGACACCTAGGAACCACAAATGACCCCTACTCCTTCCTTACTCTTCACATCTAAATGCTTTTCCCGACCTGTTGGCTTTATGGCATTTTTTTCCCCAAAGTTTTGTTACCAAACGAGATGTAAGTTTTTCTAAGGCAATATTTAGAATACCTAAAATGATTAATTATAAAGGGAGGGATTACTGTTAATATAAGTAGAGGTTAATTCCATAATATAAGAGTTTTGTGCATGACAAGTCTGAAGTGAGATTTGAAATATGAGTGAACCTTTGGAAGACTGGTACAGGGAGGCAGAGGGAACATTTTCACCGAAGATGAGAGAACTAAGACACAGTATCAGGAAGTCGAGAAGGGCAGCACTGCCAAATAGTGCAGAAGAAATAGGGTGAACCAGGACTGAAATGAGTCACAGCATCTGAACCCTTGGGAGTCACGAGTGGTCTTGAGTGAACAGTGTCACTGCAGTTGGACATGAAGCCTCAATTGAAACATGAATTACGAAAACAATATATGAGAATGTAGGAAGAAGAAATTTAATGGTCAAGATGAAGAAGAAACAGAACTGATACCTGCAGAGGAAGTAAAGGAAAGTTTTCCTTAATGAAAAGCAGTTTTTCAGCCAACGGTGGGAGAAAATAAAATGAGAAAGAACAGTAATAATAAAGCAAGTTTGAGGATGGTGGCATGGGTCATAGAATCAGGAGTAGATGTAGAGGTACTATCTTCCAAAAAAGATAGGACAATTTTCCCCCAAGATCACAGAGGAAAAAAAAGATGGCAACACCTAGAGAGATTTGAAGGAAAATCAATGTAATATTGAGAGAACTTTTACTATATAGTTCTGATCACTGGAAGCAAGAAGTGTGTTGAAACTCAGCTGGGTAGCTTTTAAAAAGTATTAATGCTGGGTCATACTCCTAAAGATTTTGATATAAGTGGTCTGATGGGGAGCCCAGATGTCATATTTTTCAATATTTCCCAGGAGACTCTAATATTCAGTCAGGGTTGAGGACTGTGGGCTAGAGAGAAGGAGTGGGGTTACCATATTTAGAAGCAGTAAAAAAGGTAAAGAAGGTGCAAACACCTACAAAGATAAAAGGGTGAGTAAGGAACAACACCTTTTCACTGATATGTTGGAGAAAAAGGGAAGCTCGAAGAGGAAGGGGTAATGAAAATGCAGTTTAATATCTTTCAAGTAGATGTGTTTTTTTGCATATTCTTTCATTTTATTTACTTTATTCACTTTTCATATCAACTTCCTCCTATTTTCCTTCTTTATTTCTAACCCCACCCGTTCTGGTTGCTTTGGCATTCCTTCCCTCTTTATCATTTACTCTTCTTACATCTTCCATTCTCTACACTTTTTAACTTTTCCTAATTTTTCTGCCCATTAGTTCCTTTCCCCCTTCCTCTAGGCAAAGTAGCAAAAATAACTGTGGCCAGGCAAGGACAGAAAGCCAGACAGTTTTAATAAATGAGCCAAGCCTTAGCCAACTGCAGAATATGGTAGGCCTAGGGGATCCTAGACTGGCACAGCAACTACTAAGAAAGTTAAATCAGAAGAAGGCAAAAGGCAGAGCCCTGCATTATGACCATTTCTCCCCAGAGGTATGATCTCAGGCGCTCTGGGGAAACCACAGTTATACCAGTGTCAGGGTATGAACAAAATACTGGCAATAGGTCCACACTTTCTTGTGCCAGTGGGTATGACTTGGAGATTATGCTAGTTAGGATTGTTTCAGTTACAACTGAGAGAAAGCAACTTGAAATAGCTTAAGCTAAACAGAAAATCACTAAAACAGATACACCGTTGGATACCAAAGGTGGGTAAAAATGAAAACCAGAAACTAAAATGCTCTTCAGGCTGTCTCTTTCATATTTTAGTCCTATCTTCTGCCTGATTTTCTCCTCTCCACTTGCATGCCAGTGTCTTCTACTACTGTGGTGGAAATTGTTGCATGGATAATAGTTTTAGTCAAACAAAATGTGAAAGAGAGAGAGGAAGAGAGAGTTAGGTTGTCCTAATTTTAGCATATAGAAGAAATCATCCACTGGGTTGAATTGGAATCACCTGTTGACTTTAGCCCTGGACAGTCAGTTTTCAGCTCTTTGATAGCAACATGGCTGCCACATTTGCACCCCTCTAAGTTAAGGAAGAAGAACTTGAAGAATCTGAGCCACCAAAAGATCATTGCTTCAGAGACTGTCTCTAAGTCTTGTTTGGTAACTTGTGTTAATTCCTCCAAAGTTTTTCAAAGATAAATAATTAGGAATAAATGATATGGTTTGGCTGTATCCCCACCCAAATCTCAACTTAAATTGTACCTCTCATACTTCCCACATCTTGTGGAAGGGACCCACTGGGAGGTAATTGAATCATGGGGGCACTTTCCCCCATACTGTTCTCGTGGTAGTTAATTAGTCCCTGGAGATCTGATGGTTTTATAAATGGCAGTTTCCCTGCACAAGTTCTCTCTTGCCTGCCACCATGTAAGCTATGCCTTTGTTTCTCCTTTGCCTTCTGCGATGATTGTGAGGCCTCCCCAGCTATGTGGAACTGTGAGTCAATTAAACCTCTTTCCTTTATAAATTAACTAGTCTTTGGTATATCTTTATTAGCAACGTGAGAACAGACTAATACAGTAAATATATCTTAACATCCCTTTGGTAGTTCAATACATAAAATTTCTCTGTTTTGAAACAGAAGGAATAATGTATTTCATAAATCAAGTCAAGATTCACCCTAGAAGAATTCAGTAAGTATACTTAAATGTAAAGGAAACTCTGAAAAATTACAAATGTGATAAATTTAGACAGGTGCCTAATTGCATGTATGTTTTGAATGTGAAACAGAAGATGGGGCAGGGCCTCCATAAGTGTGCCGCACCCTTCACCTCACACAAAAGTGAAAGGGAGATCTATTAAGCAGACAATCATGTGCTTGAAGACAGGAGTGAGCATTTACTCTCAACCCTATTTCTTTCCATTCCATCTACTCTTAACTATAAACCATGTGGCTTCACTGGCATTTGAAAAATACATGCATAAGTATTATTAATAGTAATAATAGCAGTAGTGACAGCAAGAGCAGATTTTCCTGTTTGTGTATTTCAAAATTTGTTTTTTGTGTCATTGGTTGAAAAGTCTGAGAATCATAGTTTGCAAGCATTTTATTTACTATTTCATTTCATATTTTAGTCTAGTACTAATATAACTGATGGTAAGTACTTATTGGCAATGAGAAAATAGCAATTTGCATACAATAACAGCTAGAGTTGATGGAAAATTCCAGGAATCATTGTTTTAAGCACATGACACTGGTAATATGAGACGCAGATTGGAGTATGATGCAGATCAGACACCTAAGCCAAATTATCTTACTCATTTCCCCTTTGACACCAATTCTGATTTTACTGATTCTATGCTGGTCTAAACTACTGTAGTCTACCACCTGAACCACTGCAGCATCTTCCTAATTGGTTTAGCCATGGCTACTGGGTTCTCTTTCATTTATTCTCTGCAGGGTTGCCAGAGCAGTCATCTCATAATGCAGGTCTGGACCTCGAGGATGAATATGGCTATTTACGTCAGTGTTTTTCGCCTCTCTTCCTGGAATCATCCAAAAGCAACAAGGAGAGATTTAAAACTAATCAAAAAAGTAATTAAACTTCATTTTCAGTGAATCTAAAAAACAGATATGATCCATCAATGCCGAAATATGCGTAAAGGCAAATATGCGTAAGCTATAGCCCTGTTTGCTGAAGAGAGTACAGGAATGGAGTTATAGCTGGAGGGACTGGTTTGACTCAGAGAAATGGAGGAAGTGAGGCTGCACAAAGATTGACATGTGCAAGCAGCAATTTCCTTCTGGAAGCAGCAACAGGAGGGGCCATTATATTTATAAAGTAAATAGTATATTTTATATAGCAAAATATTTTTATATTATATATTATATACAAATATATAAAGTATGTTTATAGTAAAGTATATCTTATAAAGTAAGACTGTAATATTTTTCAGCAAACTGCAATAATGAGTGATTGCATTTGTTTTCTGCTGATGTGTAACAGTCTTACCACAAACTTAGTGACTTAAAACAACACATGTTTATTATCTCACAGTTTCTATGGATGAGGAGTCCAGGCACAGCTTATCTGGGTCTTTTGCCACTGGGTCTCACAAAGACTCAGTCAAAGTGTTTCTAGGGCTGCAGGCTTGACTGGCAAACGATCTACTTCTAAACTCACGTGGTTGTTAGTAGAATTTAGTTCCTTGTGCCAGTGAGATTGAGGGCTTGTTTCTTGCTGGCTGTCAGTGGGAGGCTGCCCTCAGTTTATGGTCACATGGCCCTCCCCATATGATGCCTCACATCATGTTTCTACAAAGCCAGCAAAGGAGATGGGTTACAATCTTAAGAAAGGTTACAGTCTTATGAAACATAATCATGTAATCACATATATTCCAATACTTTTGCCATAGTCTCTTGATTAAAAACAAGTCAAGTTCCCACCTACACCCAAGGGAAGAAATCATATAAGAGCATGAATACCAGGAGGCCAGGATCACTGGGAGGGCCACCTTTAAGCCTGCCATCTATAGTTATTATATTTTTTTAAGAGAATACATAGCATATACAAATATTTTAAAAGTCTATAGAAAAAGGAAGAAAAATAACAATAAAATTTTATAAGAGATTGAGTACTCACTAGAAAATTGTTGCCATAGAATGAATGAAAATTGTGACCAAAAGTTTATAATGAATTGAAAATCTCATTGACACAATCACCTGTATGAAGGAAGATCACAAAGTAGAAATACAAGAAATCAGGGAAGACATAGAAAAAAAAAAACTGAAATAGATGAAGAGTAAGTTATAGAATTAAAAAAAAAGTAAAAAATATAATGAAAGAAAACTAGAATGAGTACAAGGAACACTAGACACTTGATGTAAACATAAGGCATGTGGATATAGAAATAAAAATAAACACAAAATAAAAATATAGTTTAACAGGATTAAAACAATCTACAGACTCTTAGAACTAACAATTAAATTTAACAAAGTTGCTGGATAAACAGTCAATAGGTAAATTCAATTGTATTTCTATATACCATTAGCTTAAAAATAAAACTTTAAATTTTAAAAAAGGTATCTTAAGACATCAAATAGCTAGGAATACTTGCTACTGAAATGCAATTAATAACTCCACACCAAAAACTATGAAATAGTATAGCAAGTTATTAAAGATAATATAATAAAATGGGAGGTATTCTATCTTTATGGATTTTAAGATTCAATATTGTAAAGGGGTCAAGTCCCCTCAAAATAATTCATAGATTTAATGTTATTTCAATGAAAGCCTTTTGCAGATTATTTTATGGACATTGACATACTGACTCTAAAGTCTACGTGGAGAAGCGAAAGGCCACGAATAGCTAGGATAATTTATTTTTTATTTTTTATTTTTTTTCAGTTGAGTCTCCCTCTATTGCCCAGGCTGGAGTGCAGTGGTGTGATCTCGGCTCACTGCAACCTCTGCCTCCTGGGTTCAAGCGATTCTCATAACTCAGCCTCCTGAGTAGCTGGGATTACAGGCGCCTGCCACCACGCCTGGTTAAGTTTCGTATTTTTAGTACAGACGGGGTTTCACTATATTGGCCAGTCTGGTCTCAAACTCCTGAACTTAGGTGATCCCACCGCCTCAACCTCCCAAGGGATTACAGGCATGAGCCACAGCACCTGGCCTAGGATAATCTTAAAGAAGAATAAGAAGCTGGAAGATTTGCGTGACCAGATAGGGGAAAAAATGTGGGTCAGGGCTTTTACATGCAGTTAAGCTATTCAAGTCGGAAGACTACAGGTATATGTTTTCAACATACAAGAGGAGAGTACAATATTATTAATATGATCTTTTTTAATCTTGTAATTTGATCTCTTTTGCACCAAAGAGTAATAAACATTGAATATATTTGGCTGTATGACTATGCCTAATACAAATGAAGAAAATAGTAAGAGAGAACAAAATAGAAAAGTACGTGTATGTATAATATAAAGTACATTTGCAAACACAAGTATAGTATTTGTGTTTGTATGTATAATTTATATATGTATATATGCATGTGTGTTTATATATTATGTATATATATACACTGACACACACACACACGTACACACGTACCTATGTTCTGACAATGTAGGTACTACAGGTGCATGAGGGTATCTGTATTTCCATTTCTTCCACCAATGTCTTTCATTTAGTAGCTGTCTAATTTTGCCAGAAAAATAGGGTTTAAGACATTCTAAGTGATGTTCTAATTTGCATTGCTCTGATGTTAGCACCTCTCCTTAAGCTTGTAAACTTGTGAGATTTCATTTTCAAATACTCAATAGCTATATGGGTTTACTACCGTATGGAGAGATTGGGGGACCATCTTGGAGGCTGTCTACCACACTAATAATACAAGAGGATAATACTCCTCTTCACTGAGAAAACACTATTTTTATATATCCATACATACATATATGTGTGTTACATGTGCATCTATATGTTTATAAAATTTCAACTCAATAGGTATCAAATGATGGACCAGTGTTATGAAAGTGTTTGATAAAGTTCTATAAAATTTCAAAGATTTCTGAGAAGTTGTATGCTTTTCATTGGCATGTATTTGTTTTTAGAAATTAGTTTGTTAACAATACCATAGTTCATTAGTTGTGGTGAACGTCTTTTTTCACACCAAATATCACTCTTTAAAGTTAGTATGGTGTTCTATGGGAATGATTCTAGTTCTAGTGAAGGTACTAAGAATTGCCTCAGTATTTCTAATCCCATTCAGAAATTGTTCCATACAAACGTAATTTTTCAATGATCAATCTCCTAGTCTTTTTATAGATCAGTTACATGCTACTGAGTTTAAATACAAGTTTTTATAATAAGCTTGACCTATGTACAAAATATGACTCATCATCTATATTCGGGATTTATCTTTACCTCAACAGTAGATTTCTAGTCTTGTCAAAAGATTGTCATTGAAAAGAAATCAGAGGGAAAATAAATGATGTCAAATGGAATATATGAAAATTCAACCATGTTACAAAAAAAAGTCTTTGTTTTAGTGTTTTTCTACATTTACCCATAGTCTGAAACTATATCTGAACCATGCAAACCAACTCTGATGAGCCTGGAAGTCCAGTTTCACAATAAACAAAAATGGAACTAAGTTGAATCTCTTGAAAGCTAATAGAAAACTCTCAAGTAATGTTTAATAATACAAATTGAAAATCACCAGTTACTAAGATAAATTCCTAAGACTTGAGTTTATTTCTTTACACACAGGGTTCAAAGCTTTCATAATTTAATGGTAAGATAAACCTTTATTTAAAAAAAAAAGAAAACACAGGATACATTATTTCTGAAGTTCAAAATACTGAGCTAATAGATTCCCAACAGTTCACAGTACAGAATGTCTAATAAGATTATAAACATCTTGGCTACAATTAAAAGTGGACAGGTTAGACTCTTTAACTATTGGAAACGAAACTTACTTTCAATTCTGTGCATTTATGGAATGTTTGGAAAAAAATCCTCTGCAATTTATTTGATCTAGTATAAACAATAGTTTCAAACTTATTTAAAGTTAACATTGGCCATGACTTCCTCAAGTCCATGTCAAAAATGCTCATTCCCTAACAAGTCAAAAGGCATAGTTATTGCCAACAAAAGGACTAGAGGCAGTTACAGATGTATTTTTTTTTCTTTTAAGACTAAAACTGAAACTCTGTCTTGTCTACTTTCATTTCACATTCCACCATGGTTGTAAGTTTCCTGAGGCCTCCCTAGAGGCCTAAACCTGTATAGCCCCAAGAACCATGAGCTGGTTAAACCTCTTTTCTTTATAAATTACCCAGTCTCAGGTATGTCTTTATAGCAGTATGAGAAGAAAACTAATACAGTAGACATTTCCTAAAACTCCTAAAATTTAAAGAGCAGTTCAGGATACATGCATGCCGAATCTAGTAGTCATTTTTTCTTTCATAGCACTTATCATTTGACATACTATGTATCTTATTTGTCTATTTTTTGTTCTCTCCACTCAAAGTCAAGTCCTCACTGAGGGAAGGAACTTAATTGACTACTATATCTGTAGAACTTAGAACAATGATAGATATGTGGCAGCCAGTTAATAAACATTTGTTGAATGAATGAATAAACTGATCTTTAAGTTGCCTTCAATTTGTTAAAGGTATTTTTGTCAACTTAAGCTCCCCTGTGAATGGACAAGAAAAGGCACCTGAGCCTGGTTGGTTTTAGTAATGACAGATTTCCTTTTGGGTTTCTATTTTATTTGTTTCTGTTGCTCTGTCGAGAATTAGACTTTAAAAAATTTGAAAAAAGGCTTTATATCAAAACATACTTTTTTAAAACAACTTCAAACTCCTGACCTCAGGTAATCCGCCAGCCTCAGCCTCCAACCAACATGGTGAAACCCCGTCTCTACTAAAAATACAAAAATTAGCTGGGCATGATGGTGTGTGCCTGTAGTCACAGCTACTCAGGAATCTGAGCCAGGAGAATCGCTTAAACTCAGGAGGTGGAGGTTGCAGTGAGCCGAGATCGCGCCACTGCACTCCCGTCTGGGCGACAGAGCGAGACTCTATCTCAAAACATAAGTAAATAAAAATAAAAATAAATAAATAATACAAAAATGCAAACAATTTCAACTTTTATTTTGGACTCAGGGGTTACATGCGCAGATTTGTTTCGTGGTTATGTTGCGTGATGCTGAGGTTTGGGATATGAATTTCTCACCCAAGTAGTGAGCATAGTACCCAACAGCTAGTTTTTCGACCCATACCTTCCTTCCTCCCTTCCCCCTTCTACAGTGCCTGTTGTTCCAATTTTTTGGCTATGGGCACTCAATGTTTAGCTCCCACTTAAAAGTAAGAACATGCAGTATTTGGTTTTCTGTTCCTGCATTAATTCGATTAGGAGTATGACCTCCAGCTGCATGCATGTTGCTGCAAAGGATATGACTTCATTCTTTTTTATGGTGTGTAATATTCCATGGCATATATGTACCACATTTTCTTTATCCAGTCCACTGTTGAAGGGCACCTCAGTTGATTCCATATCCTTGTTATTGTGAGTAGCACTGCGATGAACATATGAGTGCATGTAACTTCCAGAATCTTTAAGGAACTTAAATCGATACACAAAAAACAAATAACCCCATTAAAAGGTGGGTAAAGGATGTAAACAGACACTTCTCCAAAGAAGTCATTCAAGCAGCCAACAAACATATCAAAAAAATGCTCATCATCACTAATTACTAGACAAATGCAAAGCAAAACCACAATGAGACACCATGAGATTGCACACCAGTCAAAATGGCTATTACTAAAAAGTCAAAAAATAACAGATGCTGGCGAGGCTGTAGAGAAAAGAGAACACTTATATACTGTTGGTAGGGATGTAAATTAGTTCCGCCACTATGGAAATCAGTTTGGAGATTTCTCAACTAATTTAAAACAGAACTACCACTCAGCCCAGCAATCTCATTACTGAGTATCTATCCAAAATACATCATTCTACCAAAGAGAATGAGCTTTTTAAAGAGTTTCTCATCTCTCAATCTAACTGGAAATCCTGTTAACATCCAGTGAATACAATAACACATGCCCGAAGCAACACATGTTGGCTGGTTGACTACGAATTACGGTCATTTTTGCTCTGCCTCGTTCATTTCTGGCCTCCAGAAGCCTAAATGTTGATCCATGTACTTTGAGGAATTACAGATTTGAAGATGAAGATTCTGGAAACTTCTGTAGTGTGTGAAGCATAGAAAGAGTGTAGTGCTAATAATTATACTGCTCATTCCAGACTAGTTTCTTGCAGCAAATCAGAATAAGAGTTAGTATTCACCATTTTGTGAATGCTAGTTCCCAAAGATAAAGATTCAAGTGACTTTAACAGTGGCAAAATTGAAAAAAGCTCAAGTCCTATTTCTTCATTTTTATAATGATGTATAATATCATATGTTAATATATAACCTATACAATTTTAATTAATCTATAACTTCATCCATAATAAGGACATGTTTGTATTTATAAGTACAATATCATTGACAGGAATATATAGTGCTAGAAGTGTTGGAAATACAATTTGTACCCAAAGCGAGCTTGAAAACTTCTGAGCCATCACCAACAGATTCTTGAATAGAGTGTGTGTCCTGGGGTCTGTGGAGTCTGGAACTGATTGTCCAACTGGGAGTTCTCTGCATTAATTTCTGTGTAAAATACAGTGTTTATGAAAGTATAATAAAAATATACTAATTTGAAGCTTAAAATATATTATTGAAATTCAGCAGTAACCAAAGCAATTTAGAAATGAAATCAATAAATAACTTTTTCTAAGAGAAGTACTTTATTACCAACATCTAAAATATTTCTGGTGGATAGTGATGAGAAAACATCATAGACCTTTACTTAGTTTTCTTATTGCTTTTAAATTTTTTACAGATGGTGTGTACTCTTAAGTCTGCACCCGGAGTAGCCTGCTACCACTACTCTGACTTCCTAAGCCACCACTGACTAAGTACTCATCTTATGATTAGCAAAAATGAAGTCATTTTTTAAAAGTGAACAGGGTCAAAATAGCCAACGGGGGAATATTAATGGTGGTCACTGAGCTTAAGAAGTCACTTAAGCTACCTGGAATCACTAAAATCACTGATATGATTCTGATATTTACAAAGAATTCACATCTCTCCTATGGAGAATTGATTGATTGGTCCCAAGTAAAAGAAGCAGAGAGAATGGAATGCTTCTCAACTCTTCATATCATCCCTCTTCTCTTCCAAGAAGCGCTTGCTTTGAGTTTTTATTTATGTTTAAAATTTAAAACAATAAAAGAATATAAACTGAGAGATGCATGTTTTTGTTCTGAAAATGCAAATTTTGGTTCATACATGAAATACATCTAATGAATTTGAACAATATTTAAATAGAATTAAAACCTGGTATGTATATATTGCTTCTATCATAGAGCCTCTCTTTACTTGCAGGGGGCAAATCTTAATTCTTTTCAACAAATGAAGGTCATGCCATTTCCTTTTCTAGTGCTTGTTTTAGAAATAAGCACAAAATGCAATTCTAGCCAATGTCACTCGAAAATCTAATGGAGGTACCGGGAAAAATTCCTCTTTTGTTGTGGGAGCTAGGGGAATAAACTATCTTTTAGTCCTTTAGTTCCTTTTAAGAATGTCATAATTAGTTTGTGCAGACTTCTCGAGGGCACATTAATATGACAGAGTTATCTGGATATCTACCCAAAGGATTGGCAGTTTCGCAATACAGAGGGAAAAAAAGAATTTTTGATAGCATCCTTGGACCACTGAATCAACCTTCCCTGGGACTTTTCTACCTCTGGACTTTGGGTTATAGCTGGACCATCTGGAGTTGGTTCTTCTGTTTTAGTCTAAAGCATCCCAAATGAGATGTTTCTTATGCTTCTAAATATACTCTTTTTAACCATGTTCCATTTTGGGTGGGCATTGTAAGGGTAATATATACAGACTTACAAAGAATGTTCCTATGAATTAGGAAGCTTTAAGCAATGGAAACTATTTTTCATTCACTGCCATTCCACTATGGTAGCAATTCCTCCTATGGTAATTCTGTTTGTTACTTCTTAGTAATAGGAAGAACCATTCGTACAATTGTGTAAGGTACTTTTAACGAATACATATCTGTATTCTCAAACCATATGGCAACTTCTGGAATGCTTTAGATTTCTATCCCATCTTCATAATCTCTTAAAGAGTCTCTTGTGCCTTACTCAACATTACAGTAGATATTCATAGACTGGTAACACTTTCTTCTAATTGATCCAATGTGGTTTGGTGGTCACAGTTATTTATAATAGTGGTAGTCCTCATGCTACAAGAGTATACCATATTGTATTTAAATACCTCACTATTGAGAAACTCTTAATATAGGGCCATCAACTTTAGCTGTGAAATTCCGGCATCATATGATATTACCGGGATCAATTCTCTTAGGAAGAGATCTAAGAATTAATAAGACTGAAAGGAAACTCTTAGAATATGTAAATGACAGTTTTTTTTGTCTTTATAATTGTTAAGAAACTAAAACTAGATTTTATATCTATTTTGAAAGGCTGAAATGAGTTTTATATTATGAAGTCTATTAACAATTCAAAGTGTCTATTTTAAAATCTTTAACAATTTCTTAAAAAATATCTTGTACTAGAGGACAAAAATGGCTCTGTTATTCATAGATGATTAAGTACTGCATTTCTCACTTCAGTAAAGTAATTCCATATAATTTATTACATAAACCATCAGAATAATAGAATCCAGTTCTATTTGTGACATCTCTGCAGTTATCACAGTGTATTTTGAAAACCCGAAGTAACAATGGGCATTTCCATTGAGTGTGTTTCTTTGCCCATAAAGGAAACAACCAAATTTACTTCTGGCAGAAACTCATTTGACACATTCTAACCAGAATATATTAAATCAATTATTTGTTTCATGTGGGATGTTAAAATGACATCACATTTTATCCTTCCATTTTCTTAACATAATAATGAGCACATTCAATTCACAAACATTTCAATTTGGTTATGAGCTCACTTCCTCCATACTACTCCTACCACCTCTACTTCAAATTTAGCATAATCACTCTCTTGATGATTTATGCAATTTCTAAACATTAGCAAACATAACTAACAAAATATAATTTATTAATAAGTCTTCAATTATTTTTAGAAGGAATTGCAAAAGCGTTGGCATTGTCTTACAGAAATACACCTAATTTTAAAAGTAGATTTTTTTTCTAATTTACCAGACAGGAATATCCAAACACTGAAACGTATAAATATTTCAAAATCACACATACAAAAGTAGTATCTAATTTGTAGTGACTTATCAAGGCAGGGAAGTAGGAATATTAAGTAGGAACTTAATATTCATTAAGTCATTTGACATTCTTAACAATGTGCAGAAGGTCATGCTTTGTGCAGAGTTCAAAATAGATAACAAATGCCTTCTTCTGTGGGAAAAACATGAGCATCAATGTGTCTAAAGGGCTGTTCAATACATGTTTTGTGTGCACCATTATTTGTATGTTTTATGATAATCCTCAGCATTAGGACCATTTTATAGATAAAAAGACCGAGCCTCAAATGTAACTTAGCCGAGGACTTATATACCTAGTAAGTTGCAGAAATAGTATGTGCACCCAATTATCTAAGAATCTAAAGCCCACATGCTTTTGTCACACTACACTATCTTTCTTTTGAAATTTATAATCTATTATCAAGGAGGGAGAACTTATATACATATAAAGTTCAGAGAAGCTACATACACTCACACTCATACACACACACACACACACACACACATATACATATATAAAGTTCAAATAAGGTGGAGATGAGTACAACATAGACAAATGTAATTGAAGAAGTTTTTGATTCTTATGAGTATTATACATGTTTTAGGGGATCTGTGTTTTACAATATCTATGAATTTGACCGTCTTTTCTTCTCACATTCTTCCCCATCCTTTCACCAGTGACTTCACCCTTCTGTGAAGGATGAGAAACAGCTACTTTTCTCTAAGAGTATGATTTATCTAATTGGTGTGATAGCAAAAGAATGAAAACTATTGGCCTGCAATAGGCAGATTAAGATGTGGAATGCTTGTGTCACTGGTTGCCCAACGACTTTGCCCTTGACTGGGTGAAAAGTGAGGAGTGAGAGGGGGAAGAATGAGAGACACATTTTTGTTCTTAGGTCCAAGGAAATGCTCTAATCCAGTTTTAATGAAATTTCTGTTTTTATCACCATCTGACTTTTGAGTTCATTTATCAATTTGTTAATAACACAGACAGGAGAAATATGTGATTTATTTGTAACAGGGTAGTCCAACAATGAACAGCTTTGGGAAGGATCTGGTTTCCCCGGGGAATGTGTTGCTTCCTTAAAGAACGCTCCCTGTCTAGTGAGTAATTGTAACTTGGTAGTCACTCTCAAACTATCAATTTAACCAGTAAACTCACATTTTTCTACTGTATGCTGGTGGATATGAATGATCGAGAAGGAGACATAGACGCTGGACTTTTCCCCTAGGAGAGAAAGGTTCATTTATGACCTGCTTTATTTTTTAGAAAAGCAGAAGAAACCCAAATTATTATCCATAAGGCATTCACCTGAGCACATGTGGACTTCATGTAAGTATTTTTGTACTTATTTCAGTTTACAACAGTTAGTGCAATCTCACACGGCATATATTTCTATATTCTTTATTAGTGGCTATTTAAATTGTTCATATGTTTAATTTTTAGTCTCTTCATCCTTGATTCTTCAAGATTCTGGAAATGACAATTTGTTCTATTCTCACCTGGCTTATGATGATTTCAAATGCCCTACTTGGTCTCATTGAACTTAGTTATAAATTTCAAAATTGAATTGCAGAAAACAATGTGTATTATTTGAAATCAATATTGGATAAGTCATAATTACCCAAATATTTATTAATTTGATGAATTTCTATATGCCTTATTTGGTCTTCACAGAGAGAGTATCAATTGCTAAATGCTTTCAGTCAGTGGCTCTTTGTAAATGAAATACCTAAATTCACAATACCTCATACAAAATGTATTACATTAGAGTATTTGCATTAAAGATATTTTACTCTGAAATAAAATTTTGTACAATCTAACATTCATGAAAGAGGGAAATAAGTGGATTTTGCAAAGAATATTCACCAAGACCTTTGTTTAATAGAGGGGAGAAAAGGAAATAATTAAATGCTAGCAGAAAACAGGGTTGCATCTTTGGGAAATGTACCCATTCAGGTAGCCCCTGGAACATTAGGTAAGTATCTCCTCTTGTCTGGGTAGGTGACAGTGTGTGGAGAAGCTAATGAATGCAGGGCCAAATTGCACCTCTTTTTTTGGTGGATATTTCTCCATCTCTATTAGCTCTTGAGAAGAAAACACTTTTTTTGACCTTTTAAGTAGCCAGACTTCAAAATAATTTAAGAATTTGCATATTTTACACATTTTTTTCCTGAACCCTGAGCACGTATAATGTAAATATATAGTTGTAATTCTTACTCTGTTACCTTGTTCTAAATCATGAAAGTATTAAAGTCAACTCTTTGAGACAAGGCACATCTTACATTGACATCCCAAAAGTGGGAATAGTGTACAATAGTAAATAGTTTAAAAATATTATTTGGATTATAAAATGAATTAATTATATAAAGAGAAAATGTGTTCACAAATGTAATTGGGAATAAATGTGTTAAATATTACATAGAATCTGGTTTTAATCCAAAAACAACTCAAACTTATTCGATTTGTATTTTAATTCAACCATTTAGTTTTTTCTTTAAATATTTCAGAGTCTTAGTAATATACTAGCTGGAAGATGTAGCTAGATGGTGAGTTGTCAGAATGAATGTAGACATCTTGGAAAAGACAGACACAGATGAAATAAATATATCTTGCCTGGTTCCTGAATAGGGGGACATGCTATTATCAAAAGTTTTAAGTAGCTGTGAATTACTTATAATAGCAAGTACTGAAGATTGTAATTTATGTTATTATGTTATTAAGCAAATTGCCGGACAGAAAATATTGCAGTATATTAAAACAACTTCTACTGCACCTAACATAAATTCAATAGATTAAAATATATACTGTAAATACTTAAGCAGAAATACCTATAGAATATAATATATAAATAGGCACCTTTGTTTCCCTTCATACTTCATTGAAAAGCCCAGACATACCTTTTAACAACATATCTTGCTAAAAGCAATATGCCCTTTTTGGTGAAACAGGTACCATACAATGAAGCTCAAATCTAATAGTCATAAGTTGACTTACTGTTGTTAATGCAATAGCAAGTGATAAATCCAAGTCCATGCAATCAACGCAGGAATTCTGTTCCTGCCTTAAAATTTGAGGACAATTTAAGTGTACAGAGTTTTTCTTGGAATAACAGTTAATGCTGAAATGAAAGTGGCATGCAAATCTCCCAATTCAGGAAGAAAAATAATCATACTATGCTTCTGCTGAATCTAAACAGCTCTACTTCCTTTCACAGAACCTTGTGATCATTCTTCTTAGGTATCAGTAGTAGGCCTAGTAAACATTTTCTGTCCAAGGCTGTCCCTATGTGGCCCCACTTATGTTCCATTATGATCTCAGGATAATAATTAATAAAGCCCACTTTCACTCTCCAAAGTGTCTCAGTCTACATAATAAATAACATAGTTATTATATTATAGGTTAAGGTAATACATATGAAATTGTATTAATGATATGAATTCATTACTAATGAGATTTAACTAAGAAAGTTTAAATTATACGGTAACTTTCCATGAAGTAATCTGACTTTTAAAGGAGCAGATAAATGCTTTATTAAATGGAATGCTTTTTGATACTGTGCAGTTCTTTCCAGAAACTGCAAGTTAAAAACAAACAAAAAAAAAGCCATTGGATATGAAAAAAGAAGCATTCTTGAGAAAATTCCCTAAGGAGAATTTGTTTTTTTCTTAAAAAGGAGCTTTATTTGAGGTGTCAAGCTAAGATTGTGCTCCTTCCCACCTGGAGAATAACATTCAACATCAAATATTTGGCCAGAATTTTGCTATAGACATTAGCAAGTCATTCCTTTCATTTGTGATTGTATATGAAGTATTAGCTCTACAGTGTGAGCAGCCATCCATCAGAGACAACATTTGCTTCTCCTGTGTAACAATGTCACAACACTGTAAGTTCAGTAATATTGCCTAAGTAGTCAGGCAATGAAACCAATATGCACGAAATGCTATCATTGTCATTGGCTTAAAGGCAAAATATGTTGAACCATGGCTATTTTCTGATTCAATTAACATTTATGGAAAACCTATTACGTGCCACACATCTTGACATAATTTTTTTATTTGTTCTTAATAACAACTTGTGAGGTATGTGTTACTTTCCAGATGGGGAAATAGAAAGCCAGAGAGATTAAGTGACTTTTTAAAAGTCACTTAGCTGGTAATTGATGGAAGGTTGATTCAAATCAAGGCTGATTGATTCAACATGTGAGCTCTTTCTGCCCCATTTCTGCTTACATCTCTGGCTCCAGACTTTGATGTTTGGCCAATAAGAGACTTTTTCAGAGTGGTAGAAAGCCATTTTCTACTAATCTAAAATAAGGATTCCTGCATGGAGATAAAATTGAATATTATTTTTTCCTATTATTTTTGATAGAAAGTAATTTCCTACTAATCTAAAATAAGAATCCCTGCATGGAGATAAAATTTAATATTTTTTCCTATTATTTTTGAAACATCTTCGACACTTTCCTAAGGGAAAAATGTGGGTAGACAGCATCATTCTTATCTTTTTTTTTTCTTCTACCATCTGCCCTTCACAATTCAATGAAGGAAACTGTACATTTCAGTGGGAAGATTCTATTTTTCTACTACTACAAGACAGCCTTATCTTCTGCATATCATTCATTTTTGAAGCTGTAAACTGGCTGAATTATTTAGTCTTTTCAATGTTAAAACTAGAAATTTTGCTCCCAAATTAAAGAATATCAGGAATACAAAGGAGAACAGGAAAATCTGAGATTCTTTTCGTTTAAGATCAATGAATTATTTGGTTATACAGATATTTGAAATATAGTTAACAGATATCAAAAAGAAGTCCTGGGTTGCATTCAGTCATGGCTGCCACAGATGTCAAAACTTCACATGTGGGATTAAAGCTTGTCCACAGTAGGGAACAAGAGAGTTTGGAGTTCTTTAAGGATTCTGCGGTCTTACTATTAAGCAAAAGTCTGGCATTTTAGATCTCTTATAGCTGTTGAGAAGAATTGAACTGTCATTCTTGAATCATATTTGCTACAGTACTACCTGATGACTAAAGTAAAGGCTCAAAACTTCAGCTGTATCTAGGAAGGTTTTGGGATCCTCGGTTCCTTGAACTTTTTGAACTACAAAGTGCATATTATTCCCATTCACCAGAATTTAGCTCTGGGGAAACAAACACGGGAGAAGGAGTTTTCATGAAATAGATTTTCCAGGTTAATTACTTGAACTGTTGTATAAAGAACTCAGAAAAAAAATGTGTATGCATACAAAGCATACATTTTAAAAACCTAGTGACTAGTGATCATGGAGCAAGAACACAGAAAGAGAGAAGACAGTTCTACAGGCTTCCCACATATACCTCAACACCTGGCCTCTGGGCCCTGTGATGAGAACGCTGAAACACAAATGAATCTGAACAGGGACACTACATACAAATACTGAATTATATGCTACATAAAGGTTTTTAAATGCACCAGGCCTGGGAAGAACCCCAAATGAATAGAAACTGTAGCAAATGTATCTAACTGTATTAAAAATGAGTAACAGAACACTATAGGAGGTGTAAAAGAACTAACCTAAGTTATTTTGGAAAGCAATATTTTGATTGAATAGTATGAGGCTAAAGACAAAAAGAACTGCATACAAATAATGTACTTTCCTTAGTAAATTTGTTCCTAAATGGGTACAGATTCATATTTCAGAAGCTATTTTCTTTGTATGCTAGGGTTGAAAAAATACATGCATGTACTGAAGACCATGAGAGCCAGTTTTCTCTTAGTCTATGATAGAAGTTATATATAAGAAAAGGGATAGCTAGAATAAACCCTGTAGTATTGGATTGGAGTTGTAGATATCAATATGAATTCATAGTTCTTAAAAATAATGCAGACATAAGCAGACATATGTGTATACGTGAACCAGTGTAATATACGTATTCTGAAATCATGTTCACTGACAGGTACTAAAAGTAGTGACACTCTGTTAGTAGTAAGCACACCTACACCCAGATTTTTGTTTCTAATGCCATTATATAATAAAAGGAACCAGAACTCCTTGGAGATATAGTTGATTCCAGGACTGGTACAGAAAATATACAAGATAAGACTTTAGCCTCATGCAACAGCAGGAAGTAAGACAGTACTCAAAAAAGAATAGGGCACGTTGAAAGGGCACGGAGCCAAATGGAAAAGATCCCAATGCCCAAAGCTAGAAAAATTTACAAAAGGAAAAAATATAATTGGATTATAATCCATAGAATAAAATAAATATCTGTGGTGTCATAGTGATAAAGATAAGTATTTGAGTAGATACATAAATACAGGAGAAGAGGCAGCTCTTCCTTAGAAAAAGATTCCAATTAATAAGTAAAGAAGGAATGAGGGAAATAGAAAATCACCATTAGAACACCATTAATGAATACTGAAATTGTTGGCTAAAAGTATGAGGAGAAATAATATTTGCATTTGAAAGGAACTCTTACAAAGTATTTATTAATTAAAAAAGAAATATAGTAACTTTAGAGTAGAGAAAACTGGGAGACGCCACTTTTAGAAAGTGATCCAGGTCAACATAACCAATAATTAGATATATTGACATCATACATGCTATACATATATTGACCTGATAATACCCAGAGAGGGGCACGTCGCTTCTGTAGTATTCTTGCCAAAAATGCATAATCTCAGTCTAATCATGAGAAACATCAAATAGAACCAAATTGATAGAAATTCTACAAAATAGCTGACCTGGACTCTTCAGAAGTGTCTGTTGTATCTGATGTCACAGATCAGAGGAAACCATAAAGACATCACAAATAAATGAGACGTGATATCCTGACTAGGACCCTGGAACATAAACATAACATTAAAAGAAAAATTGATGAAATTTGAATAATGTCTGTAATTTAATTAATAGCAGTGTAACAATGTTAACTTTTTGGTTTTGACCATTAAAGCAACTGTATTTTTCTATTTTTATAACTTTTCTGTAAGTAATATTCTTACAAAACAAAAAGCTTTTAAAAATTGAAATAAAATGTACCAGAATATTGAGAATAGGTATCTTTGGAAAGTGAAAGTGCAGATGATTCTTATTTTTTCCTTAATTTTGTTTTCCAAAATCTCTACGATAAGCATATAATATTTAGAAAATGCATTACTATTTTTATTTTAGGCCAGGAAATCCCTTATATATGGCTTTAGTTGTAAAAAATTAACAAATTGTGTTTTAATTTTAAAAAATAATGCAAAAATGTTTCTATGACATATTAGAAAGTGTCTTAAGCTTTAACAACAAAGGAGATTCCACTCCAGTTAATGCTATTTTTTGCATAGATACTTAAATTGTCATTAAGTCTTCCTTTATGTTTTAATTTTTACAAGCATACTGCTTACCATTTTTGAAAACCAAGATGATCCCAGATGTAATGGGTATAAATGGAAAATGCTACTTTCTCTTGAGTAATTGAAGAATGTCATGATGTTCTCTTTTAATATCATGCTCAATCACACCTACCAGGTATGATTTTTAATTTTCAAAATATTATGAGACTATGAAATGTACTTGTTAAAAACTTACTTCTTTCTTGGAAGATTTGGAAGGCTTCAGAGCCATTATTTTGACATGTCATTATATAATTCTGCAGCTGTGATAGATGGCACTGAAAGTAAGCCTGCTTTTTTTTTTTTTAAAGCTTCTGGACAAATGCTGAGCAACAGTCAAAATTAACAGAAGAAGACTTTCATTGCTATTGGTGAAATCCCTGGAACCTGAAGCATTCACTGTAAAAACAGATGGAGATCTTAGTTTCTAAATAATTTGAAAAAAAATTAAACTTGAAGTAAATGTACTCTCAGAAGAGTTACAGAAAAACTGAGCAGGTATTCAGAGAATTAGTGGAAGGTTTATGTGATAGAAAACTTTCTAAGTCATTATTTTATCCTTGCTTCCCTCCAACCCCTTCACATCCAGAACTACTTTTCACAGGACACATTTTAAAGATATCTATTTAAAGTGTGTGTCTGTGTGTGTGTGTTTGTGTGTAAACATACATTCAGCATCTGCAAAGCACAATAAAGCAAAACATAATAAAATGAAGTATACATGTACTCACTTAAAGTGGCACAGTGACCTTTTCAACATAAGCATGTTTGATACTGTCATTTTTATTTAAACTAGTAAAGCTTGAAAGCCGGCAGGTTCTCCGAACAATAGTTTTCAGGTAAATAAAAAATGTAATTTTATCGTTCTTTAAAAATAGCAATGAACATAGCATTACAGTGCTGCTTTTTTGCCTCATATTTCATCTCACCTCGACCACATGTGTTTAACAAAACATTGCCACATCAGGATCATAGTTTTATTATTTCTAATGAGGACAGCTAAACAAAAATATTAAGTGTGACCCTAACTCCTGCTGTGAGATTTTTGGTTGTTGCTTTGTTTGTTTGTTTTTTGGGTTTCATCATGTTAGGAGTTCAATATTATAGTTAAATGAATTACATCTTCTGTAGTAATGAGTAGATAATATTTCATTATTGTATATTGACACAAATTTATTCAATCATCTCATCGAATATTTAATTTTTCATGTCATAGGACTATATATTTCTTCTGAATTTTACAGTGGTTAGAAAAACCTGACTTTAACAATTATTCACATAAATATATTTTCTAAGGAACTGTGGTATTTTCTACTGTTTTTAAATTTTTAGGTAAAAGAGGTGATAAGATTTTACTATTTGCGTCCAATAATGGCTCCAGAAATTTCTGTATGGAAGGAACTAAGGGAACCCATCTGACTGGAAAGAGGGATTGAGTGAGAACCTGAAACTATATTTGCATAACACTTTAAATAAAACTGGAGAAATATCAAGTGCCAAATTTAAAAATTGGCTTCTGATATTTGGAAAGCTTCCATAACTTGTATAAGGTTAAATTCCTATCTGGGCTCCATCCTTATAACTGTAAAACCTATGAGCTTATGTTCCTAGTAGGATGTTAAGGGAATGTTGGAAACCTCCTATTATTGCTGGAGGAACCCGTTTCCCACCCTATGACTACAGGAGGGCTCAAAGGAGAGCTTCTCGGAATCTGTTTAGAGCTGTGACCCCTAAGGAAAGGCCCCATGAGGCCAACATCATCCTGATACCAAAGACTGGCAGAGACACAACAAAAAAAGAGAATTTTAGACCAATATCCCTGATGAACATCGTTGCAAAAATCCTCAACAAAATACTGGCAAACTGAATCCAGCAGCACATCAAAAAGCTTATCCACCATGATCAAGTGGGCTTCATCCCTGGGATGCAAGGCTGGTTCAACATATGCAAATCAATAAAT